>NC_087267.1:35576861-35881377 GCF_015220805.1 Pogoniulus pusillus
TTTACAGGGGTTTTTTGTTTGTTTGGCTGGTTGGTTGGTTTTTGTATGTGTGTAAATAGCTGAACAAGTAGTTAAATCTCATGGCAGGTCACCTGAACATCTCTAACACTTTGCAAGATGTGGTTTTGACATATGGACTATTTCTAGATTTGTATAGCTTTGAAATCATTCTGTATGCTTGAAGTTGTTGCCAAGCTTCCTATTGATTTCAGGAGTTCCTGATAACACTGACTTTATGAATCAATTAGAAAAATCCCCTTTTTGAACTGCAAACAAAAAGTGATGTTTCCCATAGAAAATACAGAACCTGGCTTCAAACACTCTGTACGTCAGTAGTCTGTACATGTACTCTGTTATTTAGCTGGAGTTGCTGGCAAATTTATGTTTAAATCATCGTCACCAAAAGTGCTTGGAACTTTGACATCCCAGATGGATAATGAAAAGGAAGTAATAAACTTACTGTCCCTTACTTAAGCTTACAGAACCAGAATGCTATGATGCTATAGCAGCCTAAAAACAGTCAGATGGACAGAGAAATTAATCAGCTGGGACCAGTAAGGGTGTTGCTTGTTTCCTTTTATGGTAGCTATTGCTGTTGGATGGTTTTGACATTGAGTACAACAACAGTACCGAGGCTCGTGCAAGCTATGGGTCACCTCTGCATTGTCTCCTGTAGCATCAGTAGTAATGGATATAGTGATGGGAGCCCTTTCCTGAAGTGTGAAGTATATTAAAAGACTTAAAATTCCAAGCCTCTCATTCTGAAATTGTAAGGAATAACAAAACTCTGATCAATATTCATGTTTAGATTAAGCACTTCCTTTCCACTGCAAATGTAATCTCTCCATAGCATGCTCAGGCCTTTCTCAGTGCAGAATTCCACCAGGAAGCTCTTAGGAGACTCAGTGGGATCACAGCATGGATTCAGCTGTTTCTTTCTGCTTATGTGCAATTCTGCTATTGCACACATGAAGATATTTAAGATATTCTTCCACTGAAATTAGAGCTGGAAGCCTAGCAATGGGTTTCCAAACATTCTTCTTTAAATAAGAAATATAATGCTAATTAAGTAGTGGTTTTTTATAAAATATTTTATTAAGAATAATAAGAGTAAACAAGGTTACAAAAATACCAACTTTATTAACTAATGATGCCATTAATTACAGGAGATTTGTAATACAAGTCATAATCACAGTGTTCCCTTTTCGTTAGGCATTCAGCTAGCTGTATTCCATGGGAGCATTATTTTTTCCCACTTAAATATGAAAAAATACTCTTATTATACACTGAATTCTACAGGAAGCTCCCTGGAGTTTGGCCCTAAGTAAGGAAACATCATAAATGCCCAAGAGTATGTTTAAAAAGGAACACTGCAAAAGTTTAGGGTGAAGAGCCATGTTAGTTCCTGCCAGCAGCCCCAACATTCATTAAACATCAATACACCAGTGCATGTGAGGGAGGAAGAAAAGAATTGACAAGGAAACAAGGCTAAACAACCAATCCAATAGGTTTCACGCAGGTTTGGGGGTTAATTAGCTTTCAGCCAGCCGTCCAGAAGAGCGGTGATACAGTCTCACCTCCTGCTGAAGTTGCCATGGAGTTGACTATCTGTGTGCTTTTCAGTGTACAGGGATGCACGCAGTTCAGCGCACGGCCCTGGGGAAAAAGCACTGAGCAACTTCCAGCCCTTATTCTTTTAACAATCACATTCACTGATTTCAAGGGACGTTTTGCCTGAGTAGACTTTGACCCTCAGAGATGTATTTGGACCCTTGTCTGAAAAGCACTAACTCAAGTGAGTAGCTCTGTCAAGTACAGTGGCGCTACCTGCAGCAAGAGTTCGCAGAGTGCCTCAAAGAGTTTTAAACTGGAAAAGAAGATTTCAGCAATAGCAGCAAAAATCTATATCGATACATTCCCAATGACAGCTACAGTTTCTCTGAGGGTCATGAGGTTTATGAGAGAAAAAGAGATAGGGAAAAGCTTTTTTTTTTTTAAGGGAAAAAGAAGCATCAGCCAGTTCTAACACCCGAAGAAAAGCAGTTGTTAAATCAAACTAACCTCAGTGGCACAAGATCCGCTCTTACCTTTTAACTCCAAAATTTATATCCTGTTAATACACTTTTTAGAGACCAAGGAGAGGTTACAGCAAGGAAAATGAAGATGAAATTCAATGGAGTTTAAGAATGTCCTTAGATAAGAATCTAAGTTCTGTACCCTTTCATTGTAATAGGAATGAAGTACTGACCCCACTGAAGTTTGTGAGAGGCTTTCCAGCAATTTAGACGGGCACTAAGTGAAGTTCCCTTGTTATTACAGAGATAAAAACATTAAAACAGTGAAAAAATACCTATAAGAGTGTTCTTTCTTAAGAGAATCCTGTAGTTATAACAGTTGCCTGGTACGGTACCATTGGTACCAACAAGAAATATTCACAGGAATAAATGAAGTACAAATTCATTACCTCATATCATTATTTTTCTCTTCGCTTGCTCATCAGTCTCACTTGCTCTCCATACCGAGATAGGCAGAGCAAGAACACTGATGAGCAAGTGCATATGAACATGTTAAGTTCTGGAGCATCAACTCTGCAGAATTTATTTTACTGAGGCACTGTCCAGAACAAACAGGTAAAAATCCTTACACGTTGTCTAACAAAACCCAGTATTTTTATCATTTATATATATATACATATATATGTGTGTGTGTGTGTGTGTGTGTATAAAAAATCACAGCCTTCTGCACAGCAGAAGCTTATAACTAAAATATTTTAGGATTTGATTGTTTCCAATAGACAAAACAAAAACACCTGCAAATATAATACAGTGAGCACATAACAGTTCTTAAAATACAAAGAGTGAACATGGAATTACATCTTTTTTGTCCACGTTCTGCTTGTGACTGAAAACCAAAGTCACTGGAGTTATTTAAAAGTGTCTCTTCAAAAGTTAATCCTTTCAATAAGATATGGTCTGTATATACTTAGTAAGAATACACTCTTCACATACATGGCAATAATTAACTGTGAATACAACTGGCTAAATCCTGCCCTCTTTTGGCCTGGTAAGCAGGAGACCCCAAAAGGAGCATAAGGCCTTCAGAGGCAGCCAGAATAGACTGGGACAGACTATTTGTGTAGCATCCACAACCTCGGATACGCTGTACAGAGAAGTCACATTTTGTCCAAAGACACTATTTACATCAGGAGGTATTTCAGAAGCTCAGCTTGCTGAAAGACTTCATCCTATGTGCCAGTAGAATCTGCTGGATGCTTGACACAAATCTCAGCAAGCCAAGCCACTTAAGCATCGGCCAAAACTCATCCCAGTTCACCAGAAGATGTAAGCATATTTGAGTCCTCACTGAAGTCAAAGTGCACTGCTGGAGACAACAGTTTTGTGAGTCAGTATTAGGGCTGCCTCCCAAGACAGCTCCCCTGAAGTGGTTACTTTCTACCAGGGCAGAATTCAACCCTGTGTCTCCCAGACCTACACCATAGCATCAGCTTAGTGGCTATAGAGTTGGGAATGATACACAGGCCATACAATTGGCTACTGGAAACATTTACAATTACACAGTCACAAGTCAAGTAACAGTGCAGTTACTTAGGCAATTACATGTACAGCAGTAAAACTAATAATTGGATATAAGATGCATGAATTTTGCAAAGATTACAGGGTAATAGATGCCACCTATAATGACCTATTTGTATAATACCTCCAGCCATATAACTAGATGCCTGAACCAGAAAAGTGATTTTTCACAGGTGCTGATTATCTGTTCCCTTCCCATGTTAACATAAAGGAAAATGGTGATTCCACATACAGGCAGGAAAAGAAGTTATTAAATTATTGGTGATATTTTCCATATTACATGCAAGATCATATCGATCACTGCTAACATTTTATTACTCTGAAAGGAATTATACAGAGGGTATAATTTTGTCCCAGTCTAGGTAGGGTTTTATTAAAGCTCTTAGGTCTCTGACAGATCATTAATGTATGTTTCTTTTTTTCCCCAGTATTAAATCTCTCAGCCAGGTGCCAGATTCAACTATTTTTGTCCTGCTGTAAATATGGAGTAACTTTCATGAAATAACTAGAATCAGATGATTTTTTTTAACACTTATCTGTTGAAAAAGATTTGGGAATACTTGATTGAAATTTCTTTTAACGGCCAAAGTCTGCCAGTAGCTGTTTAGGATTAATTTTTCAACCTGTATGAAAGCCTCTCTTTAGCATTGCAATTTCACAGTCATTGTTGGCAGTAACTTTAAATAAATCACTCAAAAACCCACTTCTGTGTCTCATATCATCCAAGAGGAGTTTTGATATATGTTAAGGGACACTTAAATACTGAAGGAATCGAGTGCAGGACTGGAGTCTATAAGTACTGTGTAAAAGGAAGTGATAGTGACTTCTATGAGAATTCTGCTTATGGCAGACTTGTCAAAGTCCATCAAAAATAAAAAGATTAATTTCTAAATAGTTTGATTTTTTTTAAATGAAATATTGAAATATTTAACCTCTTAAAAGAGAGAAGAGAAATATGATCACATATGCTGTCATTGACAGATGCATGTATCTCTCATTGGGTCTTTTGTCATAGATGAAGAGAAATATATGGCTCATAGAAAGAATCAGATGTGTTAAATAAAACTATCATTTGTTTCTCCTTCTAAGATAATCTGAAGAGCAGCAAAAAAGAGGTCATATGATCTATTTCTACAAAACCATATATCATCCAGTAATATCATCCTTGCAATTTTTTTTTTACCCATTCAAGTATCTTCAGGAGATATGTCATCATACTTGCATATGCTGTAAGTCACTCCAACATTTATAAAACAACACTGAGAGACAAAAACACCAAAACCACCCATAAATATTAAAAAGAAGCTCAACAAACTTGACTATCAAGTAGTTTAAAAAAAAAATATTGTTGATCTTTACATTACACATTAATTCCATGCTGTCCAAAATCTGTCTTGGAATAGAAGTTGTTGAGTTTTTCAGGGTTTCCTATAGGTCATCATAATCTTGTGTATCCACCGGGAATAATATGAGACCCGGACAAAAATCCCAGGACGATTTTGAATGGCACATCCACGGCCAGGAACAATGACACCAACCACTATCTTCAGCCTGTTCTGTTCACAAACCAAGGGACCACCATAATCTCTCTGGGAAATAAAGAAACACAAAGAATGTCATGTAGAATCATAGAATGCTTTGGCTTGGAAGAGACCTCCAAAGGTCATCTAGGCCAAACCCCTCCACAGTCAGCAGGGATGTCCTCAACTAGATCAGGTTACTCAGAGACTCATTGAGCCTCACCTTGAATATCTGCAGGGATGAAGCCTCAACTACCTTTCTGGGCTACTGTGTTCCAGTGTTCCACTACACTCAAGGTAAATGAATTTGTTCCTAACACCCAATATAAAACTACTCTTCTGTAATTTGAAACCATTGTCCCTTGTCTTATCACTACAGGCCATTGTGGAAGCAGTCTCTCTCCATTGTTTTTGTAGACCCTCTTCAGGCACTGGAAGGTGTTACTAGGTCTCCCTGGAGCCTTCTCTTCTCCAGGCTGAACAACCCCAACTGCCTCAGCCTGTCCTCATAGTACAAATGCTTCAGCTCCCTGATCATTTTTTGTGTCTCTCCTCTGGACCCACTTCATCACTTCTCAAAGCGCTTCAAGACGCAGCTTCTATGTCCTACTGACTGATTTCTTTGGGAATGACTAGCTCAAGAACAGGCCATAGAGTTATTCTTGCCACAGGACAAAAAAAAACCCAACTTCCAATATCTTTTTCACAACCAAAATTTATGAGCACCAATGCCACTGCTGACCTTTGATCTTGGATGTTGACCTTTGATCTTTGTAAAGTTTCCATGCAAACTAAACCCTATGATCCATTTTTCATGTAATTCAAACTGCCAGATCTCACTCACCACCTGTAAGCATCTTTTTTTGGTTATGTGCATATAAATCAGATGAGCAGAAAGTGAGCTGACTGATAAATATCTTTGTTGTAACAGGCTTTGCATCAAACACTACAGAGAAAGACAGGTTAATATTCTGCTATTGGTCAATCAACTTGCAGGGCTCTAGGATGAGAATCTAACTGTACCTAAAGGTAAAAGGGAGAGAAACCCAAACATGAGAAAAAGTAGTATTTTGTAGACATAAATTTGAGACCTAACTTGTTAAAATGCTCTTTGTCATTGTTTTTAATGAATAAGACATCTATGCATCAGTACATGCATTCAGTGAAAATCTCCACTGTGATTAACTCAGACTACAGTCTTAATTAGCACTAAAAATACATCCAGCTGAAATTAGGGTGAAACTGTAATTGAGATGCATTTACATAGATTTAGGACATGAACATTGATACTTAAGGGAAAATCTAGCAATCTACAAAACTAGAGTGTAAATGCTCATATCAGACAGTGAGATGTTGTTTCAAAAATTAAAAGCTGAATCAGCACTGTATTGTCTCCAGATCAACAGAGAAACAACAGTGCTTGACCTTTACTTGGTTTAGTTGTTTGTGTTTGGTTTTTTCCTTTTTTTTTTCTGACTGCAAATTAGTTGCGTGGACAATGAACTGTGGCAGTGCCTTCAAAGCAGCTCATAAAACACTTTCAGGAGGGGAGTTTCACCTGCCAAGCTGATTTTGTTTCTCTGTTTGTTTTCTGCTGAGAAAAAGCAGCTTCAAAGAGGAACTCAAGGAGCAGGATATCGTGCTATGATTAAGACTGATTGCCCGGGGAGGTGGTGGAGGCACCATCCCTGGAGGTCTTCAAGAAAAGCCTGGATGAGGCACTCGGTGCCATGGTCTAGTTGACTGGATAGGGCTGGGTGATAGGTTGGACTGGATGATCTTGGAGGTCTCTTCCAACCTGGTTGATTCTATGATTCAATGATTCTAATGTTAATTTAGTCAATTTATTTTTTACAGGAGAAAACAAAGTGAAGGATCCCCAGCAGACCTCCAAGCAGTTGTTTCATTTGTAAGCCTTGATATATTTTAGAGATGGTTTGTGATCAAATATTTGATTTTGGATAAAATGCTTTCCAATGACAACATGATCCTCTGCAATATTAATGCTAAGTGGAAGAGGATTCAGTCTGATGAAGACATCGTTTCCCCATGGCTCAGTGGTATGCTTGTGTAGGGAAAATTCCACTACTTGTTTAAGAATCATGCATTCTACCCCAGCTATTAAATACATCACTATTCAAAGTTGCCTTCCTTCTAGACATCACCTCATAAGGCAGATTTTCCACACAAAAAAATCATGTCTTCCTCTAACAAATGTTTTACAGCATTTCTCCTCAGACGTCTTTTCTCTGTCATCAAAAGTAGTACCAAGCAAAAGTGTATCAAACTACTTTAAAAAATCATAGAATTGTAGACTGGTTTAGGTTAGAAGGTACATCCAAAGGTCACCTAGGCCAGCTCCCTGCAGTCAGCAGGGACATCCTTTGCTAGATCAGGTTGATCAGAGCCTTGCCAAGCCTCACCTTGAATATCTCCAGGTATGGAGCCTCAACTACCTCCCTGGGCAACCTCTTCCAGTGTTCCACCATTCTCATGCTGAAGAACTTCTTCCTGAAATCCAATCTAAATCTTCCCTTCTCTAATTTCAAACCATTGCCCCTTGTCTCGTTTATTGCAGGGCTTTGGAAACAGTCCCTCTGCAGCCTTCATGTAGACTCCCTGCAGGTACTGAACTATTAGGTTTCTTCAGACCTTTCTCTTCTCCAGGCTGAAAATCCCATCTCCCTCAGCTTGTCCTTGTAAGAGAGGTGTTCCATTCCCCTGATCATTTTTGTGGCCCTCTTCTGGACCTGTTCCATCAGGTCCATTAGGGAGATCAAATGCTCCAATCTTCTGACTAATACTAAGCCACAGGGGTTTTTTTGATCTTTCTTCTCTCATAATTTTTCAGCTCTGTCATGCAGTGACCTCACTGTGCTTTGCATGCAAGGCTTTATCTAAGTAGTTAGATTTACCCCAATCTTTGCTTTGTACTCGACCAAAACAGAGACACAGCCCAGTTTAGCCCTTATTATAGAGAACACCAATTTGTCACAGTCTAATGAAGCATTTAATCATATGAATGTATTTAGAATCCATGTAAACCCTTTACTGGTGTGTTGGTGTGGTGCAAAGGAAGCAAAGGAACCTCTCTCTGCACTCTGGCAGAATATAGGTCACTAGAAACATAAATTGTTTTCCAACTCAAAAGATTATTTTTTTTCTGTGCACAAGTTTAATTCAGGCAGAATAATTATGGTCCTGACTCCCAAGAATGAGAGTGAGGGGACACTGGAACAGGCTGTGCAGGGAGGTTGTGGATGCCCTCTCCCTGAAGGTATTCAAGGTGAGGTTGAATGAGGCTTTGAGCAACCTGGTCTAATGGAATGTGTCCCTGTCCACAGCAAGGATGACTGGAGCTAGATGATCTCCAAGGCTCCTTCCAACCTAAAGCATTCTATGAAACTACAAATAAGAGTGCATTAGGAAATGTGATATTTACCTCACAAGGCCCAGCACCAATGGTCTCAGCCACAGCACAGATTTCTGACTCATTCACAGTGATCTTCCCTTTGAGATATTGGTTGCATTTCTCATTCCCCAAAATTAACAGGTTTGCTACCCGGAGCAGGCCATCATAGTTGATTACTAGGGTTAAAAGGAGAAAGAAAACTTTATTCCATTTTAGGGGGAAAAGAATAATTGGAGAAGCAATCTGGATAAAATGATGTTACTTTAGTTATTGCACTTTCTCGCCAGTACTCGCATTTTTTGCCTATCCCTACTGTTACTATGAATCTGTCTTTGGATTTCTTGTGTTTGCTAGAAACGAGCTTTGCAAGAAATTTGTTTGGTGTGTGTGCTAGTTTGAAGCAGGATAGAACGTTTTGGTGAGAAGAACTAAATTACAGGCTGTAAAAGCAAAACAATGGTGGTGTCTACTTTGCTCACAGCCTTGCTGAGAAGTATGGGAACAAGAAACAAAGCCATTTGATAACACACACGCGGCACCATTTTCACTCTCGCCGGGGCTGCTGGCTGAGCTACATCTTACTCTCTAACCACACCCTTCATTTTGGGCTAACCCACTTTGCTTCCTAACCTCTTGGCCAAACCTCCATTCTTCCTTGGGACTGGGGTAAGGTTGAGAGGGGCAGGGGGAAGGTGCAGGGGTGGTTGAGAGCCCCTCCTGGGGACTCAGGTTTCTGGGAGGGGAGTTGTGTTTCTGTATTACCTTTTACCTTGTATATTTCTGTATATACTGTAAATATCTGCTTGTATGTTGTGCTAGCTGAAAATATAAGCTTCATTCATATTTCCAAAGCCAGCTGAGTCTAGTCTGGCTGATTCCAAACCATCACAGTGTGCATGTCTGTTCAGTCCTCTGAGAACATCTGGCGAAGTTTTTTGGACTAGCAAAAGGGCTAAGTAACCAGGTTTACACTACAGTTCACCAGAAGATTGTCCACAGAGATCAGAAGTGAGCCTAAGAACGGAGTGAGGATTTTGCTGCCTACCTTAAACATGAGTTAAGGTGTTACTGTGCCTGCCACGGTCTTGGGAAGGACATGTGACTTGAAAAATACTGTAGCAGAACAGAGTTTTTCTCATTCTGTGCTGGCTCAGCTACACTGAATGACTTTATGCCTGCAAGGGCAGAGCAAGAGTCTTGTGCAATCTCCATTCATCAGTGTGAAGGTCAGGAAGCAGGAGTCCTGGGGAGCTTGCTCTTGTTCTACATGTCAAAAGACAAGCCTGTACAAGCTGTGAAGATAAATAAATAGCCTGGACCTGCCTGTTCTTTGCACAGCCATCAAAAGAAAATGCCAAGCTTGCCCTTTGCTGACTTATTATTCTGTTTTCCTTTTTGAAAGATGGCTGTAACACTTCTTCCTTCCCTGGCTGGGATGCCGTGAGGATTATAATAAGCAGTGCATAAAATCTAGTACAAAGTCTTTGGATGGCAGATGTTATGTGTTTAGTGCATTACATAACTCCACAACATTGCACATTTCTTATCAGTTCTCTTAAGCTAAGGTCTCCTGTGATGCTGCACTGTGTTCCAGCCTGACTTCCCTGTCACCTAGACAACCATTCCCAGCAAAGGGTGGCTAATATGGCCATTCTGAGGACATCAAAGGCAGTCATCTGGGAGAAGGCTGGTACAGATTGCTTGCCACCCACAAAGAAATGCAGAGTGATGGTTGCAAGGAAGAGAGTCTTAGAACTGCAGCCTTATTTTTACTTCTGCTTCCAGGATGGCATGAATATGTTGCTGATGCTTACTTAGGGTCTGTGGCAGAATGACATTTGAGCACAGTAATTATCGGAGTAATTATTGTCAACTGGCAGCTATTAACTTTATTACCAACACATAATTAGCCAGATATAGTATTTACCAGACTAAATAAATGTCTGCTCTCTCAAATATTTGTATTTACTTCACACAAAAATTGTGTTTAATAAACATTAATAGGGTTGCAAAGTCAAGTACTCAGAAGTTAGGAAACGCCAGACTTGGGGCACTGTTTTCATGTGTGCTAATTATTCTCTGATCACATAACTCTGTATTAGCTTTTGCAGTGCCTCTGTACTTGGCACTGGTGAGGCCATGCCTGGATTACTATTTTCAGTTTTGGGGCCTTTACTCCAAGAAAAAATATGGAGATCCTGATGCAGGTTCAGAAAAGAGCCATAAGGCTGGTGAAGGGTCTGGAGAACAGGTCTTAAGTGAGCAGTCTGGAGAAAAGGAGGCTGGAGGTGAGAGCTTATTGCTAGCTACAACTACCTTAAGGGAAGTGACAGAAGTGAGGGAGGTGACGGTCTCTTTTCCCTGGTAAAAAGAGATGGGATGAGAGGAAATGGACTCAAGTTGTGCCAGCAAGATTTAGATTGGGTACAAGAAACTTCTGCCCTGAAAGGCTTATAAAAGTCTGAAATAGGCTCCCCAGGGAGGTGATTGAATTACCATACCAAGAGGCATTTAAAAAGACTCATAGATGTAGTGTTAAGGGTCATGACGTAGCACCAGATTTGTAGGTAGGTAATAGTTGGACTCGATGTTCTTAAAGATGTTTTTCATCCAAACAATTCTATGATTCTGCCCTTAGATAAAATGCTCAAAGATCTTAAAAGCTGGGAAACCAAAAGATCTTAAAAGCTGGGAAACCAAAGTAACCACATTTTACAACAAGCGTTGGACACTGTGGCCTCAGGCAATGCCAGCAGCCTCACCTATGGTGACAAGAGGAAGTAAGCTGTCAAGGTACTCATTTAGTTTTTAAAAATAGTTTCTTACATCCAGTGTATCCCCAGCCATAAACACTGCAACTGGTCTTCTCTGGAATGGTACACCCAGAAATGGGCAAGCGGATTATCTCCACAAAGTTTGTCAGTATGGCAGGTCTGAAAAGAGAAAGCAAATCATAGATATTTGATTGACCTTCTAAAATATATCTTCAAAGTGACCTTAAATCTATTATAGACCACAGCCATTAAAAGCTGTGCCAATTCTTTTCCATTTTTGAAGAATATGATGGGTTCTTCAACCAGTTCTGGTCTCCCTATCATAAAAAGGACAGAGAGCTCTTGGAGTCCACCGAGATGATCCAAGAGATGGAACACCTCTGCTGTGAAGACAGACTGAGGTCGCTGGAGTTATTACAGTATCACAGTATTATCAGGGTTGGAAGAGACCTCACAGATCATCAAGTCCAACCCTTTACCACAGAGCTCAAGGCTAGACCATGGCACCAAGTGCCACGTCCAACCTTGCCTTGAACTGCCCCAGGGACAGCGACTCCACCACCTCCCCGGGCAGCCCATTCCAGTGTCCAATGACTCTCTCAGTGAAGAACTTTCTCCTCACCTCCAGCCTAAATTTCCCCTGGCTCAGCCTGAGGCTGTGTCCTCTTGTTCTGGCGCTGGCCACCCGAGAGAAGAGAGCAACCTCCTCCTGGCCACAACCACCCCTCAGGTAGTTGTAGACAGCAATAAGGTCACCCCTGAGCCTCCTCTTCTCCAGGCTAAACAATCCCAGCTCCCTCAGCCTCTCCTCGTAGGGCTGTGCTCAAGGCCTCTCACCAGCCTCGTCGCCCTTCTCTGGACACGCTCAAGCATCTCAATGTCCCTCCTAAACTGGGGGGCCCAGAACTGAACATAGTACTCAAGGTGTGGTCTAACCAGTGCAGAGTACAGGGGCAGAATGACCTCCCTGCTCCTGCTGACCACACCATTCCTGATGCAGGCCAGGATGCCACTGGGCACACTGCTGGCTCATGTTCAGCTAATATGGAGAAGTTTGAAAGCTCATATATATATACACACACAAAGATATAATCTGATATATAAAGATATAATCTCAAGTTGTGCCAGGGTAGGTATAGGCTGGATATTAGGAAGAAGTTCTTCACAGAGAGAGTGATTTCCCATTGGAATGGGCTGCCCAGGGAGGTG
This sequence comes from Pogoniulus pusillus, assembly GCF_015220805.1. Lineage (NCBI taxonomy): Eukaryota > Metazoa > Chordata > Aves > Piciformes > Lybiidae > Pogoniulus > Pogoniulus pusillus. The sequence continues at coordinate 35,589,370 of NC_087267.1, forward strand.
GTGGAGGCACCGTCCCTGGGGGTCTTCAAGAAAAGCCTGGATGAGGCACTTAGTGCCATGGTCTAGTTGATTGGATAGGGCTGGGTGATAAGTTGGACTGGATGATCTTGGAGGTCTCTTCCAACCTGGTTGATTCTATGATTCTATGATGCTTATTCTATACATTAAAACCATAGACTGTAAAGGTTTAAAATAGAAACCCAACAGAAAAAAAAAAAAAGGCAAAAAAAGAAAACCCAAACCAACCAAACAAGAATAAAAGGCAACAAACCAACCAAAAACCCCAAACCACAAACCAACAAAACAAGTAAAACAATAAAAGCAAAACACCTCCTAATAAACCTAAGCTTGCTTATCAAGAAGAAAGAAAATAGGCACGGTTTTTCAGAGATAACATCTGTTTTCTGCATATATGAAGTAAAATTTCTTATCATTTGAAGATTATCCCATGCAGACATCATCTGCAGTATCAAAGACATCAAAGAACTGAATTTGTAAGTCTCCTTTAGGAGGAATTTCATTAATCAGCCGAAAATCCTGGAATCTGCAGGAGCAGCTACTAACCTGCTAAGTTTCAGTAAAACCAAATCTGACCCTGTGGGGCCATATACCAACTGCGAGATGTTCAGGACTTGTCTGTGCTTCTCCTCTCCTTTTCCTTTGATATTATGGACTCCAAGCCAGGCTTTGTAGTCTTTCAAATCTTTGTACCTAAATGAAGCAAAGTGGGTTAGGATATTGCTGTGTATAATGAAATCACTGAAAAAAATCTCTGCTTAATATGATTATGCTAGAAGATGTTAACTAGCGCTCTTCACCAGAAATGAGTTTATGCTGCCAACTCCTTTTCCAAAATCAGCATGCTCAGATCTAAGTTTTTGGTCTGAAGCCATTGCATAATTTAATCTTTAACGGTTACTAAAATCTAATTTTTTATTTCCTAATAGTTCCAAAACATTTAGATCCTCAGATGCTATGAACCTTTGAACTTGTTGTGATTTGCTCAAGTTTCCTACTTTATTCTCTCCAGTGAAGCAGAAACATGAGCTTCTTTTCATAAAGAGGCAATTGTCCAACCATTACACTTGGAAAACATATTTATACTTCTATGTAAAATAACCAGAGCTCTTTTATATTAACAACAATAACAACAGAAAATATCAAGGTCCCACAGGACTTTTATATCAGAAAACCATTGTTAAAGCCAAACAGGAGGGGAAACTGCTGTGTTTAAGTTGAAATGATGAGCTGCTGATAAGTTCTGGAATATAGATGCATTTCAATACTGCAAAACTGCAGACTACTGTACCGAGAAGGGAAACACTGCCTTGCTGTCAGAACCCACTCTTCCTTTATCAAAGTGCCTCCACAGATATGCTTATTCCTGTGAAGAAAATAATAATAATAATAACAATAACAATAATTATAATAATGTAAATACATCTAAAAAGGTAAAAAAAACCCAACCAAACAAACAATGCAATAGTGGGGTTTTTTTCCTACATAATCAAAAAATATAGAGAGTGATTTTTCTCTCCATATATTTTTTTTCCTGTGAAAGGTGAATGACTGGCAACCTGCAAAAACTTCTCTCTGTCTCTTTCTTGTACAATTTCAACAGTCACAATAATTCTTTGCAAAGAATTACTCCAGTGAGTAAAAAACAGGAGAAAAAAGCTAGTTCTTTACAATAGGGACTGGACCAAAACCTTCAAGTAAGTCCCCAAACTGCCACCAGATGTAAATGACATTTGGTCATTATTCATGTAGGTATTATTCAAAGCATTGACCTCAAGGTGGAGAGTTCCTATTTGATTGCAAACCCTGTGAGATTTCTGTCCCCACATACTTCAGTTGGAAACAATCTGCAATGTATGTCATCCTACACGTGATTACAGAAAACCTGCAGCATAATACATCAAGTAAAAATAAGGCAATTAAGCATGACAGTCCTTTCAAAATTAAAGACAACTGTGGAATGTAGATTAATTAGTTTCCTTCTTTATGCCCCCCAAATCACATTTATCTTCTGCAGCTCTTTGGAAAGTGAATTAGAATTGTCAGCAATTTGGGAAAAGCTTAAAAATCTCACAATTTATAAATTCAAATCACACAAATGTTCAAAGCTTTGCAAAGAACTTCTGGAAGGAACCCAGACTCTCTATGGAGTCCAAAGACAGCACAAAAACACAGATGCTTGCCTTTTTATTCTTAATAGTATTTTGGTTGAGAGATAAAATATCTGATCCAAAAGGCTGGATTATTTTTTAAAATATAGATTCTGCCCAGTTTTATTGTAAAAATGTCACAATCAGGAGTATAATGTGTTCTTCCATGTTATCTTTGCATCACTAATTAGCAAAGGGACTTGATAAGATTGCATCATCTGCTTTAGAGGATTGATTAGTACACACAGGAAGGGTAAACTTCCTCTTTTCATGGGAGATAAACCCAAAGCTGATTCCACAAAATAGAAGAAATTGATATAAATATACTTAAATATACCTATAAGACATTCTGGACCAGAGATATGAGGAGATATGTCATTAATTAATTTACCATGTTAAGGCTGTTCTGCCTGGAAAAAAGAAGGCTCCAGGGACAACTTAGAGCAGGTGTTCAGTACCCAAAGCAGGCTACAAAAGAGCTGGGAGGGACTTTTTACAAAGTCTTGAAGTGAGAGGATGAGGGGCAATGGCTTTGAGTTGGAATGGGGGAGATTTAAGTTGGAGATTAGGATAGAATTATTTACAGTAAGGGTGGTAAGACACTGCAACAGGTTTTCCAAGGATGTCATGGATATCCCTTCCCTGAAGATGTTCAAGACCAGGTTGGATGAGGCCTTGAGGAACCTTGTCTAGTGGAAGGTGTCCCTGTCTAAAGCAGGGAGTTGGAATTAAATGATCTTGAAGGTCCCTTCCAACCCAAACCATTCTATGAAACTGTGAATCTCTAAACATTTGGATGTGGACATTGGCTGCACAATATAAGCATAAGTATCACTAAACCTTTACCATTCAGACATGACAAATCCATTTTGAGATGGAGAGTTAGTTTTTTTTTGCAGAACATCCTGAAGTCCTAAAGAATCGTTTTTCAGATGATTAATTTGCTTATTTGGTAACAGTGCAAAATAAAACTACATATTTATGCTCACATGTAATACTTAAAAATATAATCTGCTGCAAGAGTGTTCCAGGATTATTTTTTTTTTCATAAAGGAATCTGCAATTCTTTAAGCACTCATCTACTTCATGAAACTTGGTTGAATAGCACAAAATCTATGTTCAACCACCTTAATGTTATCTATCTAAATTTTAGGCATCCAGATGTAACTAGCCATACCTGTCTTGAAGTTCCTCAAACATCAAGGCTGCTTTAAAAATGGTGCAAACCCAAACTTTTCCAGGGAGTCACTCAGCCCACCTATCTCACTATTTAAGTTGTCTAAGTAGCTCTAGGAACGGAGCAATGTTCCTCTAGAAATACATTTCTGGACCATTTGCTGGACTCCCAAGAAGTTCTACTTCTGATTTGATCTCACAAGATGCAAAGATTGCCAAGGATGGGAAGGAACCCCAAAATTTATCTAGCAAAGAAGCAATGTGGAAAATAGGCTTATCTTACCTTTACTCCAATTTCTCATGTAATACCTACTTTATAATAAAGTTTTATAAGAGATGATGAACCATAAGCTAATATAACTGAGATGTATCTCAGTCTGTAAAAGAAGACAAAAAGATTTTTTTACAACAACTTTTTTTTTTTTTTTTGTGATAAAAGATACAGGGCCAATGAGTGAGATTTATCTCCTGTTCAACAGTAATGATTTACTTCCAGCTGCTGAGTTACAATCCAGTGTAATCAAAATAGGAAAGAGTAATTCCATATTCTGCCTTTTACACAGTAGCAAAGTGAGGATCAGCCATAATGTAAAGCACATTTCCAGCTGTACATGTTAGGATCTTGTTTTAGAGATTGGAAAAGATTTCCTTATAGACAGTATTTAATTGTCTATCCAGAATAGATTTTAATTGTATGCAGTGATATGAGTTGAAAACTAAATTTGACACAGATATAAGTCCTCAATCCAACCCTTCATGATTAAATGAACTGCTGTTAAAGTACAGTTACTAAACTCAATTTGTATGTAACAGTCTCTAAAATAAACAATTTAATGCTGGATCCTAAGCTAATGTAATAAAAAAGTCTGCAGTAGATAACAGAAAGAGCAGAACACTATGAATGTCTTACAAGCTCATGTCTGTAAGTCAGTGGTTTAGAATAAATACTATGAATGGCTTAGAATACTATGAGTGGCTTAGAATTAATATTATGAGTATAGAATGAATACTATGATGTTTCAGGAATGATCATTTTCTGCAGTCTAAAAGTATTCTTATCATGGCTGACATTCTTTGCAGTTCCAAAACAAATATCCTAGCAGACATTGTCCTTCTAATCAAAGTGATAGTTACCTGTATGTCAAACTAACCACCCATCCTTCATTAGTTTGTGTTGGGATTCCATTTACCACTCTCAAATGCTTTGTGGAGGCACAAGGAATGACAGTATCTGAAAGCAGGTCCAGAGATCACATTTTACTAAAAACAGCGGTAGGAAACCTGTACAGTTGCACATAAGGACCACAAGAAGGTCAATATTTAATAAAGATTAACTTTACTGAAATACATTTCTAGAGCATCAAAACTACTTCAGTGAAGCTGGGTCAGCCTATATAAACACTCATGGGGAGTTTAAAATGCATATAGCTAAAGTTTGCAGAAATCTATGTGGTTATAAAGCAAACATTGAAAATAATTCACATATCTCACTACTGGCAAGATCACAAAGTGCAAATAGATAAAGAAGTATAATAAAGCTATTCCATGTTTACTTCTTGTAAAAGCAATTTTGTTACCAAGTTGTAGGGCTTTTTTAATCTTTAACTGATCTTTCTCTTGTTTCCCAACTGGAAATAAATGACTGGTCTTAGAGTATGCAACACATGCTCTGCAAACTTACCATCCAAGCTGGTTGTAGTAGGAGTTGTATCACCTTCACCTAGAGAGACACAGAAGACAACCATAATGCAAAATTGAAACACAACTGAAAATGTAATAGACCAAAAATAAACTGAAAATGGCATATTGATAACTTTAGTAGTTCCCAAATTTTGAACTTCCATGATTTCTTCAATATTTTGCAAGAGCACAATTTGGAAAGGATTCACAAGAAGAGAAAAATTCGTTCCAAGAGAATGAAGTAAGAATTAACAGGAGTTTCAAGTATTTTTCTTCTTGGCTGAATCCTGATTACATCAGGCTATCTGTCACGTTCAATTTCTGTGTTTCATTCAAACCAGCAAGTGCTGAAAAATTAAGTTATGGCTTTTCTATAATCTTTCAGGAGGCACAGAAGTCAAATGATTACATCCAGATAAGATTTGATGATTTTTTTTTTCATTTCCTTAAAAATCTCTGAAACTTCAACAGTCCTTTTATGTTGCTAGCAGCAAAAAGTTATCCCCATCAAAATTTGTTCCTCAAAATCTGGTTTGGTTCTTCCATTGAGGCCATGACAGTTACAACAAAGTGCTTAAGCTTGACTCTAAATTGTTGCCTTCAGTTAAGTCTGCACAGTGACATAGCATTAGGAGCTTGAGGCATAGGTGTTTTCCTATCACAGGGCACCACTGGAAAGACACTGGCACCTTTGTCTTGACAGCTACCCTTCAGATATTTATGAACATTAATAAGATCTTCTCTCACTCTTGCCCAGGCTAAAAAGCCCCAGATTTTTCAGGCTTTCCTCATAAGACAGATGTTCCACTGCCTTAATCATCCTTGTAGCCTTCCACTGGACTCTCTCCAGCAGATTCCTGTCTCTCTTGAATTGGGGAGCTCAAAACTGGACATAATATTCCAGGTGTGGTCTCAGCAGGGTAGAGAGGAGGAGGAGGAGAACCTCCCTGGGACTGCTGGACACACTTTTCTTAATGCATCCCAAGATACAACTGACCTTCTTGGCCATAATGGTACATTGATGTTTCATGGATAACTTATTGTCCATCAGGACTCCAAAGTCCTTCTCCATGGACCTGCTTTCCATCAGAAGTCAGCCCCTCACCTCTACTGGTGAATGGTCCTGGTCCTCCACAGATGCAGGACTCTACACTTATACTTGATGAACTTAATTTTAGATAGACAGATAGATGTAGTTATAGTTATATATTTATATAGATTAGTATAGTATAGTATTGAAGGCTTCAAGGAGGCCTTTTAGTAGCCTTCCAGTATCTAAAGGGTGCCTGCAGGAGGGCTGGGGAGGAACTATTTACAAAGTCTTGTAATGACAGGATGAGAGGTAATGGGTTTAAACTGGCAGAGAGGAGATTTAAACTAGATGTTAGGAAGAAGGTCTTTACACTGGAACAGGTTGCTCAGGGAGGCTGTGGATGCTCCCTCCCTGGATGTGTTCAAGGCTAGGTTGGATGAGGCCTCGAGTGACCTGTTCTAGTGGGTGATGTCCCTGCCTATGGCAGGGGGTTGGAACTCGATGATCCTTGAGGTCCCTTCCAACCTAAACCATTCTATGATTCTATAATGCAGTTTGAAGAAAGCAGTCAAAAGCATCAAGTAAGTACACTTAGGGAGTGCCAGCACTGTTTGTGTACTGATTAAGCTGGTTGGCACCACCTGAGTGAATTGTTGACAGTTTAATATGAGTTACAACTGAAACCCAGACATATTGCATGTCTGGAGTTTGCTTCTAGAAGTTGTAATACTCACTGTTGCCATATAACCTACAAATGTTTGCTCTGAATATTTCCATAGATCCAGATAATGAACTCAGAGCAAATAAAATTTGTGTTTCTTCAGCTGCTGTTTCTTATCTGCATTGACAGAAATAACCTTTAGCACAGTTTGTTTACTTTTCACACAGATGCCAAAGTATCACCTGAGACTTCACATCTCTCCTTGTGGAAATGCTGCACTTCAGACTATGAGAAAATACAGCAGATTTCTGCTAGGAATGAATGTAACATTATTCCCAGGCTCTTGAGATGACAGACATGCACTCAAAACCCTGATGTTCCTCTTGAATGTTCTCCCGGGAGATAGAGGACAATGATTTAGAAATAAGAACTGAAGTGAAACAATTTGAATTGCACATTTTTTTTTCAGCATAGATCTCTCTTTTTCTACTTAACAACACGTTCTACTGAACTCCCTAGGATTTTTCTATCTGTTTATTTAATCTGTTTAGATTTGAACATGCAGCTTTGGAGGAGTGATGTTCCTCATTCTTGCCAGGAGTTAAATCACCCCATAAACACCTGAAAGCAGGATTTTATCTATATGGCACATACATACTTCAGAATACATATAGTGAGTTTTCCTAACTTGCTAAACAAAGTCACACAAAGAGACTGTGAAGCTTGTAGCACAGAAGATAACTGTCCCTGGGTGTCTTGAGGCCACAGCCAGCATTCTGACCACCAGACAATTCTTTGTCTCCGTCCAGCCCTCAGTCAATAGTCAGATCTGTCGGAAAATGTTTGACCATCTGCAATAGCCCTTTTATGCTCCTACTGCATAAATAAGCCTTGAAATCTCCAAGCTGATCAAGGGAAAAGACCCCTTGTTCATGTATTGCACAAGCAGCTTCTGTCTGCTCCTTCTCAAGTCATGCACAACTGACTCTTGATCGATCACACATTTTCTGCTGCCACAAGTAACAAGAGAAAGGTAAGCTCATGTGTGTGACACCATGGCTTCACTGGGAGTGCACAGCTGACAATGCCTGAGGCACACCAAGTACTCACATCGAGAAATAGGACAGTAATCCCAGGGAACGAGAGCATCATCTGTGTAACACCAGGGACCATGAAAATCGTCGTCTGGGTTGCGGCAATAGTTTCTCTTCAGTTTACTAACATCTGGTTCTCTGAATATTTGTATATGCCTACAGGGGGGAAAAAAAAATTCAAAGTGCTGAAAAGCTTTATACTATAGCCCAAATTTTCAGAGGTTAAATGTTGCTTTGCTCCACATTGTAATATTAGCTGATTGAGAAGCCTACAGGTCAGGGTTTAGGGCTGGTTAAAATCAAAGGGAAGATGAGACCCAAATATTTTGCTGGATCTGGGGCCAAGTTTCCTCTGATTGGCTTTTTTAATCAGTGTATCCACTGGACAGAAGGGGGATTTTCTTGCACTGGAGCTAAAATCCCTGGACACCCTCAGGAGCTACACTAACTAGAAGGGTGTCTGTGTTCTCTCCAGCAAATCCATAGGCTTCTCTGGGAACAGAGGTATCTTCTCCCTGAAAATTAACAGAATGCAGCACTGAATCTGCTAAAAAAGCTGAAACTTAGGCAAAGGAAACAGAAACACTCAGCAGAAGGCAAGGAAAAGGATGAATGGCAAGCCTAAATGAGACACTTTGAAGGTGAAATTTTGGAGTGAAAATCTGAAGCAGAGAAAGCTGTTTATTTCTGTCCTGTTAAACAGAAGCATACAGGTTTTCTAAGTTAACACCTGTTCTGCTCTTTCAGTTCAAAACCAACTGTGCATGCTGCTTCTAGCATATCCATAACCAGAATGAGACAGATAACACCCACAAAGAGTTCCCAGGTGGAACATTTGTGGTAGAAAGAAGAAAGGCTTATCCATATTCAAGATTATATGAACACAGATGTGTTAGGCATCCACTAGGTTTTATTCACAGCTAAATCAACACTTATCAGAAACTCAGATGTCATGATCTTGAGTCTCTGCCTCTCTTACATGGACAGCACACTGGAATGTGTATGCTATCTCTGACCCTTTGTGGAGAAAAAAGATGTAGAATCATAGAATGGCCGGAAGGGACTTCCAAAGGACATCTAGACCCATTCTCCTGCAGTCAGCAGGGACATCCTTCATTAGATCTAGTTGCTCAGAGCCTTGTTCAGCCTGAACTTGAATAACTCCAGTCATGGGGCCTCAACTACCTCCCTGGGAAACATGTTCCTTTAAGTCTGGTTGGTGATTCCAGAGAGTGTTACTGAAAACTGTCTTTTGCAATACAGCTTCCCTGGAGGCTTACATACACATTTTTACACGACTGACCATCAACAGGAGTCAGGGACAGCTAAATTCCAAAGGGCAATGGCTGATATGTTAGGCATTATGACTGTGATCATGAGCACTAGCACAGCGAGAAGTACCAAAGGTAATACAGACATAACCACCTTGACTTCAGAAACTAAAAGAAAATGGAGGGAAAACTGTTTCCATCTGGGCCACTAAACATGGCAATGTTTTGGGCAAATCTTTGTTCTTGTGCAGCACCTAAAAGTCATTGCTTTTGTCACTCCTGAGATTTATTAATCAACTCTTCTGAACCAGCAGAGACAACACTTGGAAACTCACAACTTCCTTTGGGCTTACTACTGATTCATTCTTTCTTTAACAAATAAATTGCATTTCTACTGCTTGAATACGAAGCCAAAGTAACAATAGCAGAAATTGTAAGTCATGATATTTGGTGTTAGTGTTACTAGATCACAGACTTAAGATTCAGTTTCAGGCTATTAAGAGATTTTAGCTGGTTTCAAGTGCAACCTTCTGCTTGAAGCGCTATGATCTATGAGATCACTTCACTGAGAGAGTCATTGGACACTGGAATGGGCTGCCTGGGGAGGTGGTGGAGTCGCCGTCCCTGGGGCTGTTCAAGGCAGGATTGGACGTGGCACTTGGTGCCATAGTCTAGCCTTGAGCTCTGTGGTAAAGGGTTGGACTTGATGATCTGTGAGGTCTCTTCCAACCTTGGTGATACTGTGATACTGTGATACTGTGATCAGATTCATAAGAGAACCATTGCTGACTTCATTCCTGCTATCATGTCATACAACAAAACTTTCAAGCACAAAGATGGGGTAAAGCAGGCCAGTAAACTAAGCACTTAGAAACACCCCAAAGCCTGCAATTAGTGGTTAGCCCGAACAAAAACATGTTGTGTAATATATTTAAACAAGGGAAAAAAAGAGAGAGAAAAAAAACTCCATCAGATATTAAAATTAGAATTGCTGTAGCAGAAAGAGATGCCATCTGGAGGCAGTATTTATTCAGGACTCACTCAACCATCTCTTTTTCTTTTGTATAAACACACCTACGTAAGTCTTCAATATTCTTGTCCCATGTGGAGCAAGTTAGCCCAAATCTTGTTTTGGATAAATTCCCTGTGTAACTCTTGCCATTGCCACGATAACAATCTGAATAAAGAATGTTGAAACAAAAAAAAAAAACAAAACAAACAAAAAAAAAGGGTGATTGTGCAACATTGAAAAGAAAACTCTTCCTCTTTATCAGTAATCCAATTAAAAACAACTGATTTATTCAGCAAACACTATACAGTATAAATCAGACAACTGCGTACATCAAATCAGAAACCAAATAGCAGAGTGTTTTAAAATTTAGATACACAATCTCTTGCTTGAGGCTCTCATTCTCAACACAGTAGCATTTAAAATGTTTTCTTACTTAGATAAAGTGGGAAAATCTCTTCCATAAGTAGGCAGTTTATGGTTGATTTAGAAGGATCACACAGAATATTCTTAGAGTTGTCTGGAGCTGCTTTGCACAAAATAAAGCAAAATTGCCCTTTTATTGCTCCCTCCTCAAAATCCAGACACTTTTAGCCTGTTTGAAGCAACTTACCTTTGTGCAAGTTCTGGATACTGGCAGCAGTCTATAATTCTAGGCTTAAGTTATCCTTTGGCAAATAAAAAAATCAATGTGACTTTCATTTAAATGTAATTCAAAACTCTGCCTGTTTGCTCCAGCAGAAGTCATGTTTCATTCATAAGCTTTCATCACAAATCTTCTTGAGACTTTTCAAGAGGATTATTTAAAATCATCACTACTAGAAGACCTTTTGTATGAAGTATTTAATTTCATATTCATCAGTATTTTTACTTTTTTGATAATTACTCCTTTACAGAATAACATAGAATGAAAGTCAGAGTTTTATCCTTTCTCTGACATAACTCTTGCAGCTGTCACACTTTCAAATTTTAAAAGACAAAAGGGCTAAAACTTAGAGATGGAGTCCTTAATGTAGTCCTGTGTTGGATCATTGGTCTCTATTCTTCAGTTTATGCTTTGGCTGGTGTCAGTTCTCAGGATGCAATAATAGATTTATACCAAGACCTCATGGGAAAACCAACATTTTCCTGAAGACTCACTTTGGACTTTAGAGACAGAGGCAACAACCTGAAACTAAAAGTCTATGAGGGAAAGTCTCACGTGTTTTTTACAGCTTAATTCCTCTTAGACAAGAGAATATATAAAAAACAAACAAACAAACAAACAAACAACCCCAAACCAACCAACCAACAAAAAAACCCCAAACCTCAAACCACCAAAAAAACAACAATGAAGAAAACAACAACAACATTTCAGTGCTCTCCTATGTACTTAGAAAAAAGACTGTGAACCGTCAGCTCAGCTCTGGAAAAACACCTTTCAAATCAAGAAAGGTAAGACAATGGAGCAGATCTCCAGTTAATATAATGTGACACACATGATTCACCTGGACTGAAAATCAGATCCAATTGCAGATCTTTGATGCAACTTTCCCTGCTGGGATTAAAACACGAACTGAGATAGATACTCATTTACACCACAGTGAATTTCAAGTATGCAAATAAAGCCAAAGAGGAACTACACAGGTGTAATCCAGATGTACTGAGACTAACATCTCCAGTTTTCCAGCCTGCTTATCTGCTTTGGACCAGTACAGCACTCACTTAAAGTCACATTATCACCCTCCCCCCTGTTACCTTGTTCATTTGATACGTCGCATTTAGGAATCTGGGAGCAATAACCAATACGGATGTTTGGGTCAGTGGTAAAACACCAGGGTGATTCAGATCCATCTGGATTTCGGCAGTAGTTCTCCCTTAAATCTCTATAAAAATAAATATGTTAGCTCACAGCAGGGATGACTTAAAAGCACTGATGCATTCTATTGCTTTTTATTATGAATTAACAATAATACAGGCTTCATAAAGTCGGTATGTAACCGACCAGTGTCAAGTGCAAGAGGAGCCAGTAAGAATACAATGTCCAGAAAAAGAGTAATTGCAATGATAATATGGTTATAGGTTTAATTTCCAGTGGATTGTGTTTTGACTGGCTATAAGATTTGATTTGATGATTAACAGTATTGTCAATATATCTTAATTTTAATCAAGATTCTCAATCAAAATTTGCATGCGAGCTGACATTTGATACACCTGCAATCCATTACAAGTGCTTTTAAACACAAACATTACCAAAGTGCTTAAAATTCCTTGTACTTTAAATGATTCTGCTGAGTTTAGAGAAACAGAGTCCTGTAGACTGTCAGCAAATCATTTAAGAAACTGAACCTTTGGATATAAAATAAATGTACGTTGAAATTCTATACAGCTGTTACCTTTACAGTAAAAGCTGGTCACAAGGGAGCATCTTTAAATGTCTCTCACAGCTTGCATGAAATAGTCTAACCTCTTAAATGTAAGTTTTATTTTTCCATCTCCTGACAGTTGTTGCTATATTCTGTGCATCTCCATTTTTCACCACATTTTTCTGGCTGCAGCATTTACTGATAATAGAAGATGGAAAGAAAATGGGCCTAACACTGTAATTCTTACTCATGTGAGCTTTGGACAGTGGTTCTATTGATTTTACTCAAGCTATTTGCCTGAGCAGCTGCTACACTCTCAAGCATGGGCTGAATTCCTAATATTGTAAGCCCCTCCAAACGGATAGGAAAATAGCTAAAACTGCTCTAGGTCCTAATCCTGGAGCAGGGTTACACAGATACAGCACAAACTGATTTAAGGGTGGTTTGTCTGAGGAAAAACCTCAGGGACCAGGTGAAAGCATTAAATTCAAGCTGATCCTGAGATGCACAAAGGAAGATCAGGATCAGTTTTATTTTCTGTTACACTGATGACTGTTAGGTTTTAAATAGATATGTTACAATGCACAGCATTTGATCAGTAAACTGGTCATCAGGAGTGAAGGGAGTAAGACCACAAACCTAACTGTTTTGCTGAAACAAGTCATTGTCAGAGTGACAACCCAAACTCCCTGAGGGTCTTCAAGAAAAGACTGGATGAGGCACTTAGTGCCATGGTCTAGTTGATTGGTTAGGGCTGGGTGCTAGGTTGGAGTGGATGATCTTGGAGGTCTCTTCCAACCTGGTTGATTCCATGATTCTATGATTCAGACTGGCATCTTTTCCTTACTTTGAGAGACCCAGACTATTAAATTCCAGCACAAGCCCACACTGATATTTAGACATCAATAAAGAGTCCTAATACAAGTGAGGCTTTGGGTCCATGATGGTCAACAAGGTTTCCTCTGTTCTGAGTGAAAAAAAAAAGACTGAAGGAACATGACTAAGGTATCTGTCTTGAACAAGGAGATTGCTCACATCCTGAAAGTTTATGTACTGTACAGAAAGGTTAAATGACCAGTGGTCCTTCAGGCAAAAGCACTCCTATTCATGCAAATGCATTTCGTAATGAGGCAGGAAAAGGATTAAAATGATGAAAAATAAAAGAAACATCAAGTATCCCAAATGTTGAGTGTTGTAAGGAGATTACACTCAGGTCACATTTAGAACATATTAAAGTCAGTATCCAATCTGCAAACAAGCAATTACCTCCTTGAAGTAAAAGCAGTGGTAATATACCAGTGCTATTAGGATTCAAGTCCCATTCTGGTGAATACATACTTGAAGATAAAGTTCATGAAAAGCCATACACTTCTATACAGATTCTTCTAGCATGACTATTTTAATATCTGAAGAACTTTGTCTATATTCAAATGGTTTTCAGCATTAGCAAGTTAAGTGACTGAATCATGTTGCAGCACAGAGACAGAGATCCTGTGGTCTACTTTGGTGGCATGAATTTCTAAGCATTTGAATACAAGCCATCTTCACACTGCAGTAATACTCACTTGCACTTGAAGTTCTCAGGAGTGATGTTGTGCTGGTGAGGAAACTGTGAGTCCCACCTCTGGCACTGAATTCCACTCCATATGGTGTTGACTGTGCCACGGTAACCCTCACCCTGCCCCTGAATGCACGTTGTCGTCTCAGCTGTTGCCTCTGTGCTGTTCACGATGCTTTCATCTGCAGATCCAGAGAAGAAAAGCTGTTTAATTCTCTTAAGACTGAGTCTAGCTCAGGATGTCAGGTCCAAACTCTATGTTCCAGTTCAAATCATGGTGATTGGAGTCCTTTTGTGAAATTACCAATCAGATACCTTTTACAGAATAATTTCCTCCTCTATGCACTCACATTCATGAAATCAAAATAGGTATTAGACCTTATGCTAGTTTATCCACTTGCAAGCAATGAGTTTGCAACATTTAAGAGCTTTTCTTTAGTGAGACACCTGGCCTATGATCTATCACTGAAGGTCAGGAGATCCTCTCGGTTACTCTCTGCAGTTTAGCTAATATTTCTCACTTGCTTAGTTTTACAAAATGGACTGACCACGCATGTGCACGGTTAAACATGTTCATACAGCTCTGCAGGATTAAAATCCACTTTTCTCCAAAGAATTCCAAGAAAATATCAAGTCACTGGGAAAAAAAAATGATGCAGATAAAAGAAAATGAAATGGAAAAAGAGAGAGAGATAGAAGATAAATCCTATTATAAAGTAATGTGCTAAATCCTCCCAAACCTCCTTGAAGTTTCTCTTTTTATATGCCTCATATAGCTGGGGGGGAGGGGAGACAAAAAAACCCAAAACAACAAAACCCCAGCTCTTGGAAATCAAAGATCAGTATTCTCTATGGAGAGAGAAATGTTTTAAAGCCTAACAAATTCATCAGACTCAAGATCTTTTACAGATGTTGATATACTCTGCATTCACCCTGGTGTGGGCTGTCTTGAACTAAATTCAGAACAACAGTGGTTTTTGAAATGACTCATTCACATAGCTTGAAAGTCCCTTTTTATTTCTTAGGCAATTTTCATAATTGCAAATTAATGGCACAGATATTGCATCAGATATATACAAAGTAGTAAAAAGCAACATTTCTACAATGCTCCAAAAAGATCCCAACGTAGGCTTTTTTGTAAGTAACCGTCCGACTTTTAGTAAGTGCTATTGTTCACAAGAGTCATTTTAGTCATTGTCTTAACAGTATTAGCTGCCAGCATTAAGGATGTTAGTAAAGCTGTACACTTAGTTGTCTTCAAATGGTCCCATGACTAGAACAGTATCTGTGTGTTACCCACAATGCAGCTTATTCCTGGTAATTTGAGCCAGTTCTGCGAACTTGCAGAGAATATGGATCTTAAGGAAGCCAAATGTTGTAACAGATGGGTCTGGCTGATTTGCTGTCTAATCTTCATGTTAAAGATCACTTCTCTGTCAGATGACAACATCAACTTGTGCAGTTGAATTATACATTTATCTATGCTGGAGAAAATTTCCCCTTTTCTCTTCATCTGGTTGATGTTTTTACATCAGTATTCCGTGGTCAAATTAATTTCCTGTTCTTCTTGCCCAAGGCACTTTGTCTGCAAAGGTTGTCCTCTTACAATAGGACTGTGAGTTCCAACTTCTTTCCAAAGTTTTTTGACTGCAAGTATTATAAGCAGCCTTCTGAAGGCTGACAAATGCACCCTTTCCAGTGGATTTGTCAAGCAGGCTTGTAGATAGTAACTGTATCAGGTTGCTCAGAGCTCTCTTGAGCCTGATCTTGAATATCTCCAGGGATGGGGACTCATCTCCCTCCTTGGGCAACATGCACTGGTGGTCCTCATGGTAAAGAACTTCTTCTGAACATCCTAAATACTCACTATGTAGAAAAATACTCTGATTTCATACTAGAAGTACCTTGTTGTTATTGCTGCAGACCAGTTTCTACACCATGAAACAAAGCTCAAACAAAATACAATCTCATAAAAGATCTTGAGCAGCTGAGTCTAGTTAAGAGTGTTCCTGCCCATGGTGGGTAGGTTGGAACAGATGACCTCTGAGGTCAGTTCCAACCAAAGCCATTCTATGATTCCATGATACTATTTATGTTTTAATAATTACACATCACTTTTTATTTTTGCATTCAACTTTATTAACAGAAGAATTTAGTCATTGTCTAGCAGAATTTTACTACGTTTGAAATTTGTTGCATTTCCCCACCCCCCCTTTAATGACTCGAATTAACCACGTAAATCAGACAGTTGCTTGAGGATTTCCTGCAAGTAGTATTTCCACCTTCACATGTTCACTCTGAAGTCCCTAACCAAAGAATGATAATGTAAAGGTTTCCTGTTTTCCACAAACCCCTCTCTATTTAGATATTGCAAAATCCATAACTTTACTAATATGGGCCAGCTCATGCATTCATAGATGCTTAAGTAAAGAGATGAAACATACTCCAGAACTTCATGTGCAAAGCCACAGATAGTCTCCCTTGCTCTGGTTCTCACAGTAATGTCAGCATGAGGGAATCAGCAGGGGCCTTGAGTCATTCTACAGCTGAAGTAACTAGTTAGAGTACTATTTCTGGCTTTAAAGAAGAAAACACTTCAAAAATTTTAGGTCAGTGGTGAAACTTCTGCTGACTTACAAGAAGGTAGAGATTTTGATGAAGCATTTATGTTCTTTCGTGGTAATGCTATCTATGCAGTTTTTGAAGGAGATGGATGAAAAAGAAATGAGCCCTAAGCTACTTCATCAGCAAAATTCCTTCTTTTGCTTAGAGTGTTGCACTATCTTTCCTAGTGTGTCAGCCACCAAAGGAAAATGTGCTCCCATTTGCAGCAATGGATTCTTAAAAAGTAGATTCTGAAAGAGAAGAAACACCTAATGCAGTAAAGAAAGTGCTCCAAAGGCAAAGCCCTCATTAAATATCATCCATGCAATTCATCTTGCAAATGTCAGTAAGAAACTTGAGTGGCATTATGGGGAGATGCTGCTCCTTCTGAGTTACATTGCTTCAAGGCATCCCTGCCTGAGGCATCTACAGTTCTGGGAAGTATGATAGTGGCAACTCTTTGCTTTCCATGTAGTTCCTTCAGTGGGCTATCTCACTGTTCATGAAACATAGAAAAAGACCACAGCCCACTGATTTCTAGTGTTTTGGGGGGTTTCTCAGTAAAAAAATACAAGAAAGTGAAGAACAAATTAGACTCAACCTTTGGAATCACAGTACTGAAGAACTCATTACCACCCACAAACTGCACACATACAGTTCATTTGTCCTTGACCACAAAGAGGTCATGGAATCAATCAGATTGAAAGAGACCTCCAAGATCATCCAGTCCAACCTAGCACCCAGCCCTAGCCACTCAACTAGACCATGGCACTAAGTGCCTCATTCAGGCTTTTCTTGAACACCTCCAGGGATGGTGACTCCACCACCTTCCTGGGCAGCCCATTCCAATGCCAATCACTCTCTCTGGCAAGAACTTCCTCCTAACATCCAGCCTATACCTTCCCCAGCACAACTTGAGACTGTGTCCCCTTGTTCTATGGCTGGTTGCCTGGGAGAAGAGACCAACCCCCACCTGCATACAGACTCCCTTCAGGCTTCCAGGTTTTTCCAGTATCTACAACTAGACTTTAAACCAAAACAACTTCTAGCTTGAATTAATTTTAAAGTAATGTATGCTACAAAGTGGAAGGTAACATTTTCCCAGCTACTAAATATCAGTATTTTTTTCTCTGTCTCTCTTTCTACAAACATCTTTATCTGACACAAATATTAACCTTAAACTGAGAGGCATTTTTATTTGTTTACATATTGTAATTCAACAAGTAACACTTAAATTAGAAATTCACATTCAAATGGGCAGTTGAAATCTCTGCTTCTAAAGAAGGATTTATTTCATCTTGGTAATTCTTTGTCTTCCCAAAGGTTGTAGGCACAGCGTAACAGCTCAGTGCACACCTAGAATCTCAGTTTCATTTTTTTCATTACTTGCTCCTTCCCATCAAACTCAGAACCTTACTGAGCTCTCTCAGGTCTTTTTGGGCTACAGTCACTTCTACATATTTCCTAAGAGTACTGACATCAAAGTCCAAATTCATGATCAGGCCAGTTGGGTGGATTAGACATCGGGTGGGTAGCAACCAAACACTGCCCTTACAATAATAATTCCATATAGCTCTGCAGCTTTCAAATGAATGACATTTGAATCAACCCCCCCAAAACACTATCTTCATTTCTGGACCTCAGTGGTAGTCCTGTGGCTCACTCGAACAAGTATGGCTATCACTTTTCTTGTTTAAAAATCAGCATTAGCTCCCCTTTCCTGTCTTCCCTGTAGCCCATGTCCTCATTCATGCTGAAGTAATGGTTATTTTCTTTTTCATATTTGCTGTCACTGCTTCCATTTCTTTATTTCATCCTAGGGTTCTTTATTGCTGTGATAGTTGTCCTTTTATCCTGTCTTCTAACTAAAAATTGTCTGAAGCCAAAACCACAGACACATATGTAAGCAACTTCAAACTGGTCCTGGGGTCCCTGAAGTCTTAATCCAGATCCAATTTTTGCAGCTTGAGCCATCTCTAATCCCTAATTGCTCTTGTCATCTCTTTCTCACAGCCCTGGCTGTAAGCCACAATGTTTTATTCTGCCTTCTGTGCTTGGAAATAAAGTTACAATGCCCTCCTGTCTCTTCAGTCTTAAAAACATATTTTTTTTCCTGAATTCTTCCTTCCATTGATTCTTTTGCTGAAAATTTTGTATATGAGCTGTTGTCAGCATTTTGGCTATAGAGCATACTAGCACTCATGTCATGTAGCAAAAGCCACAAGCAGCAGGCTGCCTTGTGGTCACTCTCCCAAAGAGAGGACACCTACGTATTTGTATATGGTCCAAGGACTTGGATTTGCAAAGCATTTTTTCTAATTAGTATTTCTTGTAAAATATATAAACAGTACTCAACAGAAAAATTAAAAACCTGTGTGAGAATCCAAACCACAAAGCTATAAAGGCCCATAACTCATGATGCTCTCTTTTTAGTGTACTGAGATTGCACAGTCACAGCTTCAGAAAATGGAACAGCCACTGCAACCCAGAATGGTTTGGAGTTTTGGGCTCCCTACTGGGAGGTGGGAAAACAGTTTTCCTATGTGCCTCAAGAAGGACAGAAAACTGAAAACAAGGCTTTGATATTTTGTGTTGGTATTCCAGTACCAGAGCTGGTGACACAACAGTAGTGGCAGCAACAAATTCTCTCTCTGGATTATAAAGGACTGAGCAGCACTACATCTTACATAGAGGGAAATGCTGCATGTCTGTGTTAAACATCATAGAATCATAGAATCATAGAATCAACCAGGTTGGAAGAGACCTCCAAGATCATCCACTCCAACCTAGCACCCAGCCCTAACCAATCAACTAGACCATGGCACTAAGTGCCTCATCCACTCTTTTCTTGAAGACCCCCAGGGACGGTGCCTCCACCACCTCCCTGGGCAGCCCATTCCAATGGGAAATCACTCTCTCTGTGAAGAACTTCTTCCTAATATCCAGCCTAGGAAGAAGTTCTTCACAGAGAGAGTGATCACTTTTAAGATCCTTTGGACTGATCACTTTTAAGATCCCTACTTTTGTATTCTTGCTCATATAAGTTGCTTTAGTAATTTCCAAAGATCTAGCTTTCTGCTGTGAAAAGACAGTTTTGTGTGTGAAATTTCCACTGGTCTTAATATGCTTTCTAATTGAAGAAAAAAGAGCTAATTTCTAGATAGTGCTGTCAGCTTTTGCTTGGAAATGAGTCACAAATCTCTAAGGACCACATTAAAATCATGATATGATTCTATATTGTGAGTTGAAAAAAAATTGGTTTGATGATTACCTTTTCTTCAGGAATCTCAATGTGACTTGGGTAGACAAAAGTGACATTACAGTGATTTGCAGAATATTTCCTACCCATGTGTTTTATAAAGCCTTAGCTGGACTCTAGATACTGAATGTTG
The DNA here is from genome assembly GCF_015220805.1 of Pogoniulus pusillus. NCBI lineage: Eukaryota > Metazoa > Chordata > Aves > Piciformes > Lybiidae > Pogoniulus > Pogoniulus pusillus. The sequence continues at coordinate 35,609,361 of NC_087267.1, forward strand.
CATGGACTGTAAGTTTACGTGACCAGCAAAACCAGATGTGAATCCTCAGAACACTGACACATCAGCTCAGGAAATGCCAAAGGATAAAGGTTTATAAAAGTTGCATTTGTGAAACAGTCAGCTGTAACTTCAGAATATTTCTTTCTTTTCATAATAAAAACATTTCTACTAGAGGAAGAAAACACATCTACATATGATTCATGGATTATGTAATAATTAGAGAGACATAGGAAATGCAGTCTAGGTTAAAAATGCACCCAAACCCAAACCAAGTGAAACCCACAAACCAAAAGTCTAATCCAACAATCTCTAACAATGAATTCCCTAAAAAAATTGGAAAGATGATTCAGTTTTGGAGCCAAGCAAGACTTGTGTTCCCACTGGGGAAAGACCAAACTTCCCCCATTATCAAAGCTAATCAATAGCTCTAGATGCAATGTGTTTTTGTGGCCAGGAGGGCCAATGCCATTCTGGGGTGTCTTAGAAGGGCTGTGGCTAGCAGGTCGAGAGAAGTTCTCTTGCCCCTCTACTCTGCCTTGGCAAGGCTGCATCTGGAGTACTGTGTCCAGTTCTGGATCCCTCAGTTCAAGAGAGACATAGAACTGCTTGACAGAGTCCAGCACAGAGCCACAAGGATGATTAAGGGAACGGAACATCTCTCTTACAAGGAGAGACTGAGGGAGCTGGGGGTCTTTAGCTTGGAGGAGACTGAGAAGTGATTTCATCAGTGTTTAGAAATATGTGAGTGGTGAGGGTGAGTGCATGGAGGATGGAGTCAGGCTCTTCTTGGTGATGCCTGATGACAGTACTAGGGGCAGTGGGTGGAAGTTGAGACATGGGAAGTTTCATATAAACATGAGGAGGATTTTTTTCACTGTGAGGGTGACAGGACACTGGAACAGGCTGCCCAGGGAGATTGTGGAGTCTCCCTCTCTGGAGATATTCAAAACCTGCCTGGGCATGTTCTTGTGTGATCTGGTATAAGTGATCCTGCTCTGGCAAGGGTGTTGGACTGGGTGAGCTTTTGAGGTCCCTTCCAGCCCTTGACATTCTGTGATTCTGTAATTAGATGAATTGGTACTGCAGTTCACAGGCCAGGCTTTCAACATGGGTGTGACTTCATGGGAGCCTTACACAAAACAACAGAATTTCTTCTGTCTCTGGAGAACCGAACCTGATTGCAAACATTGCTCAAAGTAGCAAAGCAACCTCACATTTTTACTGGGGAATAATTTTCCTAATTTTAGCTACCTTATACTGGATTGTCAATGATATATGGTAGTGCAGAGTAAGTTGCAGAATAGTGCACGTAAGATGTGCATTGAGAGCAATTGGTAAGACATGACTGCCACAGCGAGGAATTACATTGGTCAGAGCCAAGAACAAGCAAGGAGAGAATATGCTGAATTGGTGGAGGTGGGAGTAGAAAGTGTGGCATAATTTGCTTTATTAAGAATTCCAAGTGAAGATGGAGAATTCCATGCACTCCTTTTTAGGTAGCAACTGCCCATGAGCATGCCAGTTTCTCTTCTCTTCCCCTCTGCCCAGAATCTATGTTAACATTATAGGAAGAAAAACAGAATTACACTATGGAAACAAAGTTTTTTGTAATATCCACTACTGTCTCTCTGTTTTCTGGATTTCAGATATCCTGATAATGATTTATCACCTTTCATATAACAAAATCAACAAAATACAGAGAATCTTTAAACTTAAACAGTCATTAAAAATCACTCATTTTATGCTTGTCATAGTTTCTCTTTTCTGCTTTTGTCAATAAGTCTAGTTCCAGGTGAGCTTTATTGGATCTATTCTCTTCTATCCTCCTCCCAAGAGGACCAAACTAATTTTCCAATGACAGAAGCCTACTGAAGTGACACTTACAGATAGATGAAAAGCAAAGTGTCTGGTTTCAAAGATTTTTTTTTTTTAACACTTAATTATGGTCAAATTTGAAGCAGGTCAACAAAGAAAATTATTGTTTCCAAAACTGCACATCTGAAAGAAATTTACTTTCCCATGAGCTGACATGAGACTGAGTTTCCCTTAGTAGTTTTAGAAGCTTTCCTATACCTCTACTTCACAGAAAAGCCAAAAATGTTTTTGTCCCTTTTCTGCCTGTATTGATGAGAACTCCTCCACCAGGCTAGGACACATGAAGAGTTTGATTACACCTTCAGAAAATGTGCAGATGATATCAAGCTGAGTGATGTGCATGACAAGTCTGAAGGACAGGATGGGTGCCATCCAGGGGAATCAGGACAGGCTGGAGAGGTGGGCTGAGGACAATCTCACGAAGTTCAATAAGGCAAAGTGCAAGGTCCTGCACCTAGATCAGGGCAATCCTAGATATCAGTACAGGCTGGGACATGATGAGACTGAGAGCAGCCTTTTAGGAAAGAGCTTGAAAGTGTTGGTGGATGAGCAGATGAATGTGAGCCAACAGTGTGCACTTGCATGATAGGCTGCACCAAAAGAAGTGTGGCCAGGACATGAAGATAAGTGATTCTGACACTTGACTCTGCTTTGGTGAGACCTCATCTACAATACTACTTCCAGTTCTGGAGCCCTCAACACAGGGAGGACATGGACCTGATCAAGTGGGTCCAGACAAAAAGGATAAGGAGGCTGGAACACTTCTGCCAGGACAGGCTGAGGGATTTGGGGTTACTCATCCTGGAGAAGTGTCTCTTGGAAGACCTAATAGAAGCCCTCCGGTATCTAAAGAGAGCCTACAAGAATGCTGCAGAGGGATTGTTTCCAAAGGCCTGCAGTGATAGAATGAAGGATGATGGTTTGAAATTAGAGAAGAGGAGATTTAGATTGGATGTTAGGAACAAGCTATTTAGCCTGAGGACGGTGGAACTCTGGAACAGGTTACCTGGGGAGGTAGTTGAGGTCCCACCCCTTGAGATATCCAAGGCCAGGCTCCAGGCTCCGAGGCTTGGAGCAACCTGATATAGTTTAGGATGTTCCTGCTGACTGCAGGGGGTCAGCCTAGATGAACTTTGGAGGTCCCTTCCAATGCAAACCTTTCTATGATTCTATGAAGTTGGCAGGGTTTCAGAGTACAGATTCAGCTAAAGTCATGCCTTGTTCTCAGAAATTGCCTTTACTCTCAAAATGTTCTACACAGCATATTTTCAGGGGAAAAATTATCTGCCTGGGTATTATGAGATTGCTTTTAACAGCATGCTTCTACATGGATTATTGCACGTGTTGTCAGCTCACCAAAGGCAAAAATTGGACTGCAAATCTGGCAATGAGAAGCATAGGAGTTAAGAGAGGAGACTATCACCTGTAAATCCCACAAGCTGTGAATGAGGTAAGGAATTTTAAGGATGCAGATCTGAGTTTCTTAATTAAAATATGTCTCAAGAAAACTTAATTGTACCATCTGCCTCAGCCTCAATATTACCATTAAAATGTAGAAAAAAATCATTATCCAACTTTTCAAGGAGCATCCCATAGTTTTACCTTCCTTGTTGGTCCTGTACTTCTCATTTAAGACATTTACTTATCAGTAGAACAGCTATGTCAGACCTACCACCAGCGTTAGAAGGGTCTGGACTTTGAAGATCAAACATGGCAGTGAATGCTCTAAAAATTCTGAACTCGAGTGTCTCAAAGTGGGCATCCAATATCTGTATACCTTAATGTTATCTTTGATTTCCTTGTCTGTAAAGTGAGGGTAAGGAAAGCCACCATCTTGTAGCTGACAGATGAAAGGAAATTAATTGCCTGTGGAGTGCTTTGATACTGGAGTGATGGATATCACAGAGAAAGCCAGGAGACAATTGATAATTCTGCCTTCAGCACGAGTCTGAATACTGTGCAGGAACCAAGGCCTAGAACCACACAAGGTGTAAGAGGAAAACAAAGCCATGAACATTGGCAGACACAGAGCACTGCATAGGGATGAAGATGGGCATGCAGCTACTCCCAGATTTTAAGGCAGCTGCGCAGCATGGCCAGAATAATACTGTTCATGAGATCCTCATGATGAAGTTGCCTCACTTTATTAGTTCTTTATTTCCTTATGTTCTAATGCAATTTCCTATACACAAGACAAATATACATTCCAGTGCTAAGTAAACACATATTTTGGTGCTAAGTAGCTCTTTTGCTTCCAGTCCAGATTAAACATAATGTCCAGATTATAATATGATTATCTTTGAAAGCTATGTTTTAAAGTCAATGAAGTGAAATGAATGAAGTAGCTGTGGTCCTATATTGCTTGAATTATCTGTGTCCTGATTTTTTTGGAAAGGAAGAGGAAGTAATAAATTTTGCTTGAACTCACCACACGTTTTAATTGCACAGAACTCCCATGGGGTGTTAGGGTCAAGAGTGTAGCACCAGGGTCTCAGCTTGCCATCAGGATTGCGGCAGTAATTATCATCAAAGCCCTTGTCAGGATATCTGCAAACCACAACAAGAATTGTGTCAAGAAAGTCTTCCTGGCAACACTACGCAAGCTTGTACAAGGTATTTAAAGGACAGCCTTCAGCAAAGGCAAACAAGAGCCAGTTACCACCAACCTTGAGTCTGTGAGATGGATGATGTCTTTTAACACTGTTAGAAAGTTCATAACATAAAATCTCCTTCCAAATATGCAGCAGAATCAGACCCACACTGAGGGGATTCCCTGCTGTGCTAATGCACAGCATACCGGATGGGGTAGCTCCACTAATTGTTAAACTTTTGCTCTTGTGTCTGTCAACTGATGACCAAATGCTAAAGCCACACGGGTTTTTAAAACAGCCCAATTAAATGTGGATTATATAAACACTGCCTGGCATGCTGGACTCATTAGCAAAACAGGTTCTTCAGTGCAACAGCCCTGAGTTCAAACTGGGAGCTATTTTGAATAGTTATGTTACTAATGATAGCTCCATTTTTGCAATAGAGCTTATTCTAGGTCATGCCCTCATTTCAAGCATTAGGGGGGAGAAAAAAAAGGGAAAAGTAAGGAATTAACTTCCGTCTCACTTTATCTCATTAAGATTTGGAACTATTGTGCCATTTAATTGTTTCCATATTCCTACAGCCACCACTGAACAATCAGGCAGATAGTCAAGACAAGGAGAGGGTTGATTTTTGTCATCGTCGTTGTTGTTGAAAAGTCTACAAGAGAAGAATAAAGTTAACTACCTGGGAACCTGAATCTATTGACAGTGACAAGCAGATGTGTTTCATTCAGAGGAAAATGTGATTTACAAGTCTGTGCTTTTGCTAGGATGTTTTTTCTATCAAATTATCATCCTAATTTTGACTCATGCATTTGCAACTTGGTCTGTCATTCTTTGGGAAAAAACAGATTCCTTCATTCCTGTAATGGACAGAGGCAGGAGACTTTCCAGTCACCAGTTCTTCCCACAAAATTCAGGCATTCTTTTGCTGTTATTCATTTCCACTAAACAAGACCTCCTCAGTTCCTGTAGCAAAGACCGTCTAACACCTCTAATACACAAATATTACTGATGAGATACTAATAAGGCTTCAAACTCTTCCACACCATACAAAAAGGGGATTGCAGACGATTCATTAAGAGCTCATCCCATTCTTCTGCACACTTTTCCTTCCCCACTAAGCTCGGGCAGAGACCTCTTGCTCAGGTCCAGAAAAGAGCCTGTGGTTTCCGTGATCTTGCAGAACCCAACTTATTTCTTACTTGAAACTGCAGTACCTGTAGTTCAGTGACCAAATAGAAATGAAGTGTACAAGAAACGCAAACAAGCATTTTAATGAAAGGATGCCTGCAGTTAGTCAGGTTTCATATAATACTTCAACCTGACTACTCTGTGTAGTAAGCACCTATTTTCACAGCATATTTGATTTTCAGCAGAAGATGTGAGCAGAAAAGGAGAAAACTGTTACTTCTTTTTGCCTAAGTTATTGTTCTCAATGCTTTTTCCCTCCATGCTGATGCATAATCCTGTTTATGAGAAGTACACAAGAGAACTGGAGCTTCAGAATACAATTCTGCATCCACCAAGAGCTAAACACAGGTCATGTGGAAGCTGTTTAGGTGAATTAGTGTTACGCTTCTGAAAGTGCACGCTGATCTGGATGCCATCTGGATGGGTCACTTTTGGATCAAACGTATTTTTATTGCCATCTGAAAGGTCTCAAGGAGACACTTTCTCAAGAAAATCTCTTAAGGAGGAAGGCAATATTCCAGGGGATTGCACTGAGGCTGAAAAGTCATTTTACAAGCAACTCAAAATTAATGTTAATTATTGTTTGTACCGAGAAGTTTTACAAATGTTTAACTCCCAAGGAGCAAAATTCTTTCTGTGACTTATTCTAGAATGCACAGCAAGTGCATGACAAAACTCAGAATCAGATTATCTTCAGCCCCAGTCTGCTAATACAAAATATTTATGGCAGCAGAACTGTGGGAGAGCCTGCTATTATTCATGAAACAGATCATCTGAGCCAAGAGGAAAAAGAGGTTGTATCACATCAACTCCAAAAACGTAGATCCAGCTTTGCCAAATAATTAAGCTTTCTAAAATATACCCATGCCCATACATCTGGGTATTAAAGTGATATTTATTTAGGGAAACACTCCAACACATACAGATCCTTTCAGTGGAAGGTTTCAATCAATTCAGAATCGTTGATTCTTGCAGCCTTCCTCTAGAGGTTTAAGTCTGTTCAATACACTTTATAAATGGAGTTAATTAAAAATCCAGAGTAAAAGCTGAACTTTAGTCTAGCTGAAGAGAAACATGAAGGTCCTCCTGTGTGGCCTAAACCCCACATAAAATCCTTCCAAAAGGGTGTCATATAGATGACCCTTTGTGGTTGGCTAAATTTTACCCTCTAGGACAAATCCCGGGCTTGCTATTTCTGACTCATCTTTTGGCAGTGTGTAGCTATGTTAAAAAAAAAAATACATTAAAAAAAAAAGAAAGTCTGAAATATCTGCATTTGCAAAAATACTAAAAATACTAAAAATGGAACCTTTTCTGGGCTGGAAAAAAGTCCATGTAGTTGCTAAATATTTTTGTCAGACTAATTGCCTAATTTAACCTGATTACAATAGAAGACCATCTATAGCCTAAGACCATCTATAGCTTAAAATCCATTTAGTTTTATTAAAAAGTAGTATACAGTGATAGAGTTTTTTTAAAAAAGCAATATACAGTGATAGGTTGGACTGGATGGTCTTGGAGGTCTGTTCCAGCCTGGTTGATTCTATGATTCTATGACTCTGACTTGATAGTATTGCAACTTTGTATTTGCTAATTGTGCTAAGAACTTTAACAAAACTCCTTTACTTTCTGTCACTATTTACTTTGTGATGACTTTAAGGTATTTTAAGCTGGCTGAATTTGCATCACAACATATATAGAAATATTCAAAGGGTAATTTTTTACTGTCATAGAATCACAGAATATATCTAGTTGGAAGAGAACTCAAACATCTTCCAGCGGAACCTGCAACCCAGTACTGGAGGATCAACCCTAACTGCCAGGTCTATACGCCACTTGAACACCTCCAGGTTTGGTGACACCACTACCACCCTGGGCAAGCCATTCCAATGTTTGAGAACTCTTCCAGTGAAGAAATATTTCCGAACATCCAGCCTAAACCTTCCCTGGTGCAGCTTATAACCATTTCCTCTAGTCTTGTCACTTGTCATCAAGGGGAAGAAGCTGGCCCCCTGCTCACTCCAACATCCCTTCAGGTAGTTATAGAGGGTCAGTGAAGTCAGGAAAAAATGTTGATCAATTAATGCAGTACATCACTGTGCTATGCAGCAATGGAATGTAGCCATGACAGTACAAAACAGCCTCTAGTCTCCATATCCCGCACCTCCATTGTAATTATAGCCAACCTGCACGCAGTGTGGGCCAGAAGCCCAAGCAGCTACAACTGGTGAACCCCATAAATTTCAATTCAGCTAACGATGATTTTGCCCAACTGGTTCAAGAACGTGTGCAATTCAGATCATAACCACATGCATTTGCTTGGGTGGGTAGAAGAGGTTACCTCTCTGGGCGAAATTTGTGCTTGTGTGGTCTCTGAAGATCCCAGCGCTGACACTCCTTGCCTGACTCAGTGTGATCCATTGGCCCTCTGTAGCTCTCTCCATTGCAGGTCATGCATTCAACTATGGCAAAAAAAAAAGTACTAGTCATTTATTATTCTGATAACTCACAGCACACCAGGAAAAAAAATCCCTGCTGTTATAAATTCAAACCAACCTAGAGAGGTATAAAAAAGTGCTATCTTTTAGTGAGGTTGGTATGGCAAATACCCTTTGGAATAGAACTGCATCTCTTTCTTAAATCTAATCCAGATGCTTAAATTTGTTATCACTTAACAGGCCACTTATGGTTTTGAGGCAGGTAGATGTGAGCTGCTAGAGACGTTCACATTCCTGGCAGATTAATTTTTTAGCCTTACCTATGGTTAGCAGCAGAGAGATGCAGGCATCTAAGGAAGAAGTAGTTCTTAGAGATATTTTCTACTTAAGCAACATTTGTTGTTCTAAATCACTCTATGCTATATCATAGGAACATCACAACCAGAATAATGGCTGAAATTTCACACAGTACAGTCTGTCTCTTTAAATTCTCAGCACTTTCAGCTGCATATGATACTGTTTCTTTTCCATACTAATTCCTTTTGGCAGCTTAAACTACGATATATTTTCAGGCCTGGTTTGGGAAAATAGGGGGTGGAGAGAGAGTGGGTAGAAGCTACCAAAGGGATTTAAAATCACTGTTAAGAAATACATTTGATAACGTAGAATAGGAAGTCTTAAAATACAAAATAAATTCATCATAATTAACTATAGCTGCATTTCTCAAGTGTCCCCTAATTAGAGCAATGCTAGGAAGAATCACTTACTAAATTCTAATTTATGCAATTAGACTCTTCAGTCAAAACATCCGATACCAAATTCTTCATCCTGCAGTGAGCTCCAGGTATTATCCTATTTGAAGTTCACTCCAATTGATCTTTAAATGTTAGCTTTTAATAGACTTTCAAGCTCCTTGTAAATAATTCTCTTCCTCCATCTCCTCTTCCCTTCCTCTCCCTCCTCTTCCCCCTTCACTGCGTAGCTATCGTACACAAGACATCAGCAGGAAAATTAAAGGCATCCTACATTGAGAATTTATAAGGATTGATTGACTGGAACTGAATTGGCTGATTAGCAAGAAATAAGAGCTTCATTTGGAGGTTAACTGAACTCAAAAGTCAATAAATGCAAGAGTGTCAACGAAGTGTCTTCCAAATTCTATGACTTGAAAGTCAAATGACATTGGATTTATAAAAAGTTGGACTTATTTACAGTAGTTGTTTGAAAAATAAAATGCATTCTTTGACTGGGCTTCTGGGGTCTGATTCAGTATCTCTACTTTCATCAAAACCAAGAAAAGTTAATTTTACCATGGAAAGGCACTGGCTGATTTTATCACATAGTAATGCAGAAATTGTTCATGGACTAGACAAGAGAGGGATAAAAAAGGCCATATTTGTGCAATCAGAACAGCTTTCTTTTTTTCCAGCCTCTGCATGACCTGGAAAAATAGCTGCTAGGCCTGAAGTCTTGTTCTGGAGCACTGTGGCATAATAAGATCTCTAGCTGTCACAGCGGCTTTTCTTGCCACATGGGCTATTCGCACTAAGAAATCACCTACACGCTCTCCAAAGTCCACCAGCAAGAGTCACTGAAACTACTGCAAGTTCTAAGCTGCTGTGAAAATTGAGTCCAAAAACTTAGAGATGAGTTTAGGGAGTTTTATTTTGGCAAGCAAGAAGCAGCGCTGGGCGCAGGGGAGTTTATCTCCGCAGCTGCACACTGTGCACACGCGGTTGCAGGGTTTTTATTTCCCACTCAGATACACATTCACAAAGCACAGTATCACAGTATCACAGTATCACCAAGGTTGGAAGAGACCTCACAGATCATCAAGTCCAACCCTTTACCACAGAGCTCAAGGCTACACCATGGCACCAAGTGCCATGTCCAATCCTGCCTTGAACAGCTCCAGGGACGGCGACTCCACCACCTCCCCGGGCAGCCCATTCCAGTGTCCAATGACTCTCTCAGTGAAGAACTTTCTCCTCACCTCGAGCCTAAATCTCCCCTGGCACAGCCTGAGGCTGTGTCCTCTCGTTCTGGTGCTGGCCACCTGAGAGAAGAGAGCAACCTCCTCCTGGCCACAACCACCCCTCAGGTAGTTGTAGACAGCAGCTCAATACATAATCAAACACTGCCCAAGGAGTTTGTGGTTTTTCCTGGAACTGTTGTGCATGCCTGCTAATCCTCCTGGGGGTCTCTCTGGTGGTTGCGAGGCTGAAGTAACGAGTCTTCCTCAGGTGTCTTTGTGACTCATCTCTTTGTGTCTTCACAGTCACCTGCTTTACAGTCTCTTATTAAATTAAATTAATTCAATTATCTACCATGCTCATGGTGCTTTCTGTTATCCTTTTTCCCTAGCCTTGCTCAGTTAGCTCTGGCACACCCCTGCGTTGTTCACGTCCCCCACTGACAGTAGCTATCTCTTCGCAGCGCTTTCTGTTATCGCTTGTAGGTTTCAACGTCCCTACCTCATATTGACATATTCTTCTATTCTTCTATTCTGCTTTGCCATTCTCTTACTGACACGGGTACTATTTTTCACAGCTGCCAACAGAGAAAAGAACTTTACATGTGAGCTGCGCTGCCTTACCTTGTGAGCAGAGGGGGATGTCACAGACTTCGTGGCGCGTCTCCGGGCTGGTGGTGAAACACCAGGGCCCTCCCTCTTCCCCTCGGGGATTTCGGCAGTAGTTTTCTCGCAGGTCTTTACCCCGATAGCTCGAAGGCAAAAAGCTAGTTTTAAAATGACAATCATTACAGTATAAGAGCATGCAAACTTTGGTGTTAATCATACTATTTTTCTTCACAAACAGTTAGAAACAACCACATTTCTGCTTCCTTCTCCCTCCACCCTGGCTAAACAAATGCACACACCCAAATTATCTCTCCATACACAAATACGCATCTTCAGTAAGGATTACTCAATCAACGGCCTAAATCTGGGACAATTTGTCTAGCCCATAGCTTGCTCTAGCAAGTTTTACCCCTGTCCCTTGGGTATCCAGAGCCAACTATCTGCTGCACAGCCAGAGGCAGCATCATGGTTCCTGCCAGCCCTCACTGTGCTCTCCACAAGCTCTGACTACTCATACAATGTAAGGCTCTTGAACAAGGTGGAAAAATAGATTGTGTGCACAGGGATAAAATTCACTGGATTCTTAGCCATGTCATGCCTGCCTTTCCTGTACATGTTGTGCACATACAGCAGGCCCAGCTGGGCTTAGTGTGCACCTCTTGCATTAGATCCACAAGCAGAGAAACTTCAGCCCATCCCTGGTGAGGCAGCAGCAAGAACTGAGCATCAGGACCGTGTGAGTGTGACCAAGCTGTGTGACAGACCATGGTGAGCTTTCACTCTCTTAAACCGTGGAATGCCTTGCATTTCAACTTTAGAAGTTTCCCTAAATCCCACTTTAGCTATCCTGCCTCAGTTAATGTTCTACCCAAAGTCCTGCTGTTGTCACCTTCAGGTCTGCTGCTTGTAGACCCACACATCATTGCTATTGTACAAATTTGGTCACCTAACAGCAACCTAGCTGACCTTAAACTGTGCTCTCTCTCTCACTATATTCTCTATTTTTTTCTGTAAGGCACTATTAAGTAACAGTACCCTCTAAGATTTTCCCCTTAGATTAGGAATTCTCAGTCCAATGCTAAACTCTGTTTTTCTGTAGTGATTTGATAGAAATGTGAGCTACTAGTCTATTTCTTTTTTGCCTGACAGACATTTTCAGTACGAGACTTTGGTGCTTATACTTGGTCCATCAAATATAAACTCCCCAGGGTCAAGATTTTGTGTTCTTAGCTGTCTGTAAAACCATGTGCTTACCTCTAGAGAACCCTACACATGCACATTAATACAGAGAGTTATATGTAGGTGTATATATATATATATATATATACAAGAAATAGTAGTGATTTTTCCCACAAACTAGGGAGTAGCTAATCCCACAGTAGCTGTTTCTGGTAAATATCACTGCAGGAGCTCATGACCACACTCAGGCTGAACATGGGAGACCAAACTTAATTGACATTTCAATGCTAGCATCATTACAGTGGTGCTTAACGATGAGCTAAATCTCTAAATTTAATAAAATAAAAATCACATCAAATGTTATTGTAAATTAATACCTGGACAAAATCCACAGGAGGTCACCCAAAACTTGTAATTCAACTGAATAAATTTAGTTTTGAAGCTTTCTTAAGTGTGTTTCTTTTTTTTTTTAGATTGTATGCTTAAATGTCACCAGAAATATGACAACAAAAGTACACCTTTTATTCATAAAACTCCTTATATTTCAACTGGGGAGTTGAATTTTGGTTTGGTTGAGCTTTTTTTGTTGTTTTTTTGTTTGGTTGCTTTACTTTAGCGTGTGTTATTTTCTTCACCAAGGGAATTTAAAGATCTCTCTGTTCTAGAGATTTTCTTTTTTTAATTATTAAAAATTTAAAAAAGGAATCATAGAATCATAGAATCAACCAGGTTGGAAGAGACCTCCAAGATCATCCACTCCAACCTAGCACCCAGCCCTATCAACTACACCAGGGCACCAAGTGCCTCATCCAGTCTTTTCTTGAACACCTCCAGGGACGGTGACTCCACCACCTCCCTGGGCAGCCCATTCCAATGCCAATCACTCTCTCTGGGAAGAACTTCCTCCTAACATCCAGCCTATACTTCCCCTAGCACAACTTGAGACTGTGTCCCCTTGTTCTGTTGCTGGTTGCCTGGCAGAAGAGACCAACCCCCACCTGGCTAGAGCCTCCCTTCAGGTAGTTGTAGACAGCAATGAAGTCACCCCTGAGCCTCTTTTGTCTAATTTCTTTTAGAAGGTTTTTAGTAGACTCTTGCAGCTTAGGAAACAAAACTAAGCCTTTGGGACAGTCTTTATACACAGACACTGATTTAATTTATACACAAAAGCAGAGGAGAAATGCGTGCTTTCTACTGTCTTTGGCAAATTCTATCTTGCAAATGAATAAATTAAAAAATGAAAAAGCAAAAAAGATAGATAAAGAGACAGAAAGAAAAATAAGATTTTGACATGTGGCATTTTAACAATATTTCACTCAAGTTAATGAACCTTTGAACTAGCCAAAGTGGAAAATACCTCTGTTAATCACATTGTGCTTCTAGTTAACACAATGTGGAGGCACTAATTTAAAGTGTTTTGCTTACTTTTTGGTGCTTGAAGAGACTATTTTTTTATGCCTATAAAATTGTTGCTATTGTTTTTCCTATGTAGTCTTGTAATATAAACCTTTCAATTTCTTTTTAGCTAAAGACAGCTCTGGGTAAAATTTTCAGTTGGGACCTTGCAACCTGTGTATATATTAAAGCAATCTGCCAGTGCATATTAGAATATTTCATTTAATTTTCCTGCTGGAAAGGCTCTCTTCTTAGATATCATAGACATTAAAAATATAGAGAAAAGGCATTTAAAATTATGTACTATATGCAGCCTTAAAAAGACAACAACTGTAAAGTCTAAATGAATAACGCTACAAAATTGAGCTGGCTCAGATATAAAAATGGTTTCAACAGGTACTTAAGCAGCATTCTTGAGGGAGGAAAAGGTGAGATGCCCTAAAGAGACATCCATAAATGGAAGACAGAGGCACTCCTTAAACTGTGTGCTGAGTTAGTTCAAGCATTAGGTAAAAGATAAAATAAAAAGCCCAAAATTGAATCCAGTAAGAGTAATAGCAGAAACATGTTCAACTGCAGTAAAAGTTATGGAAACTGGCAAAAAGCCTATGAAGCACTCATCTCTTCTATGACCATTTCTATCTGAACCCTTTTTGCATTGTTTTTATGCAATTAGATTAAAAAAACCCACAATTATTCAGAGTGAAAAAAAAAATATAAAATCTATACTAGAATGGAGATAAAAATAATGGAAACCTAATTTCAACTGGGAGTCTCCAGGTTCTACCATAACACATATAAAGAAAAATACAATTTGTTAAATCCCAGCACAAGTTTAAAGTCTGAAGTTATTTCAGTTCTGTCTAGAAAGATAATGAAAAACTACTAAAGTACATTTCTCCCTTGAATATGAAAAAAGGGATTTATTTTCCAATGGGACTTTGTGATAATCAGATGTTGAGAAAAACTGACCTAAAAATCTAAGCCTTTCATACTAATAAGTTCCAAACACACTACTGTCTGCTTCTTCCCATCTCCCTCATGTCTCTGATGATGAAATCATATTTTCTGATGTTGAAAAACAAAATTAGCATGCAGCCACCTCATTTATCCAGTGACCTTTTAAAAATTAAACTTATTGCACAAGGCAGGAGAAAAGTCATTCTCATAAAATCCATCACAGAAGAGCAGCTGTCCAAATGTATTAGATAAAACTGTGTGTGCTGTACATTAAAAGGCAATTTAGTGATAATATATACTATGCAAACATTTCTCTTTCATTGATTACCTAAAGTCACATGTGTATTTTACAGAATAAATGCTCATTCTTACTTAGGCTGTAATTACTGAGGATTCTTTCAGTTCTAAAAGATGAAGATCGCATACTTCAAGGTGCTGAGTCTCAAGAGGTCATGGCTGTGGGAGCTGATGGTATTTATCATAGGTTCACAATTAAGAATGAGTGGGGCTTGACACTGAAAATCAGATACACTGCCATCTATATTATAAGCAGCTATGTCTAGCCAAGTTCAAGCCTGAGGCTCAGCTTTGTAACACATCATAAGAGCAGAGAATCCAAGTATCCTTTGCCTTTTAATGTTGTTCCAAGATATCATCTTCCACACTGGATGGATTTTCTCAAGAACTAGTTATCTCCAGCTTGGTTGCTGCTAAATCAAGAGGTGATTTTGGGAGTCCAGAGGAAAAGGCAGCAATGTGGATAAGAAACTTTTGGGTTAGAGCACACTTTGGTTTTGGCTCTTAAGGGTTTATTATCTAAATGGCTAAAACCAATACAAAAAGACTCAATGACAAATGTTACAAAGAGTAGACCAATAGTTGTGATTGAATCGTTTTTTATTATTACTCTTTCTGGCTTCAATTCTTGGCTTTTTCCTTAGCCAATATAGTTGTACCTAAGCCTACTATCAAGGTTTAGATATGTCCTGAATTCCTCACTATATCAGGTCTTAAACTGAAAAGTATTGCACGTGTTGCACAAGTCTTTAGCAGGATCTGAAGGGAAGGATTTCAGTCACCTCTTAAGTCTTTGCCATGTATTTGTTTCCTGGCCAAAGTACTTTATAGAGTTTAACATATTATACAAGTAATAGAGAATTAATAGTAAGTAGGCAAAAGATAGTGACAATAATTAGATACTGATCAAATAGATAGGCTAATGCCCCTAATATCCCTCACTTCTAAATAATATTTTTTTTTAATTACCCATTTCCTGGGAATTGATTACAAAACAATGACAAACTTCCAGACTCCAAGCTGAAATTATGCAGATGTTTTCTTTCTGCCAGTAGCTAGGAGATCAAAAAGATATAAAAAGCTAAAAAAAAAAACCCAACCAAACAAAAAAACCCAAACAAACAGAAAACAGGAAAGGAAGGGATCCAGACAGAAGGGCTGGCACTAGGAAAGATCTTTTTGGAAAAACTCTAGGAAGGTAAGGATTTTCCAGAGTCTGGAGAGAGGCATCTCCTTGGGGAAAAGCAAGAATCACCAATGAGATTTGTTTGTCTTAAGGTCAGTATTCTCATAAATTCTTTGTCTGCTAATAAGTCAAATTAGTTTGACTTTATGGAAGCTGTCTGGGCATTATTCCCATTGTCTCTGCTCCTGAACTCTTACCTGTGCTCATGGGGGATCATTGAATTCCAGGCTTGACACTGGATACCACTTTTGGTAACAGATATTGTTCCTTTGTAGTCTGCTCCTTTTCCAATGATACAATTCCTGACATAGTCTATTGAAAGACAAAAGATGAAAATTAGAGGTTTGGTTAATGTAATTAAAATTAGAACTCAACATCAGTTTTCTCATTTAAAATGTATTTTTTATAGCCTTTAAATAATTATTCAAAACTGTTTAATTCTCCACATACATAATTCTCTTCTTTTTTTCCTTTTCTTTTTTATCCAAAATATGGATTGCTAACTTA
Source organism: Pogoniulus pusillus (assembly GCF_015220805.1). Classification (NCBI taxonomy): domain Eukaryota; kingdom Metazoa; phylum Chordata; class Aves; order Piciformes; family Lybiidae; genus Pogoniulus; species Pogoniulus pusillus. The sequence goes on from NC_087267.1 coordinate 35,625,567, forward strand.
TCAAAGAAACCTACTGAAAATGTTTCCAAAATGTCTGATTGACCAGAAGTCCATCTCTGATGCCTTAGGTCCCCCTTTTCATTAATGAAGTGAATAAAAAGAAGATTAGATCAGTAACAATGACTCATAAAGCTGAGTTTTTTAAGTAGTAAACTAAAGTAAGGGTTCAGACCAGTGCATATGATGGCAGGCAAATATGCAGGTTAGAAAACAGAGCAAGAACAAGTATGTAGGTGAGCTTGCATGCCAGTCAACCCACGATATTAGTCAGTAAAACTGTTAGATACAGCTCTGAGAATGCTTAAAACCATCCCATACTCAGGATGCTCCTACAGCCAAAAAGTCACTGGCTGACCTCAGTTTTTTTTTGCCCACCATAGTTGGAAAAACAAGATGAGTAAATAAATCATTTACCCTTCTTTTCATACAGATCAAACGCATGGTCTTGCTTCTTTCTCACACCATTTGTCAAGCTGTTGAAGGATAACCAATGGCACCGTTTTGTAACTCTGTCATAAGCAAAGGCCCTGCAAAGAAAATCTGGATGAGAAAAAAATCTCTGTGTGGTTTATAATAATGACACATGGCCTGCCAAGGAGCATGCAATGACATCAGATTTATTTTTACTGGGAAAGTCAGAGAAACAGTCCAAATTACATTTTAAAGCCACAACTGTGCTGACAAGAACAAAGAAACAAAGAAATTAAATTGATGTGGCCGTTACATTAAATAGAAGCTCGGTTGTTCACACTAATCTAAGAGTTCCCTTGTCATTACAGATCCTTGTTTTAAAAGTGAGATAAATGTGACTGAGACAGCATTTGTGTCCCCAGTTGTGCTGCTTTCTGGGGAAAAAAAGAAGAAGAAAAAAGAAAAAGGGCTAAAACAACTTCTTTGTTGTGCATACAATATGCCTCTGAAATGCTAAGTACCTCTCACCGATGGCTTGAGGAAGATTGAAAAATTCAGAGACAAGGAGTCTGCTTCTTGCCTACAACAACAGAGCTGTTTAAAAATAAGATTGTTTGCATTAATATCTAAACTGTGATAAAGTAACTACATCTTGTCCTTCCTTCTCTTTTCCTCTTTCTTTCTTTCTTTCTTTCTTTCTTTCTTTCTTTCTTTCTTTCTTTCTTTCTTTCTTTCTTTCTTTCTTTCTTTCTTTCTTTCTTTCTTTCTTTCTTTCTTTCTTTCTTTCTTTCTTTCCTTCTTTCCTTCTTTCCTTCTTTCTTTCTTTCCTTCTTTCCTTCTTTCTTTCTTTCTTTCTTTCTTTCTTTCTTTCTTTCTTTCTTTCTTTCTTTCTTTCTTTCTTTCTTTCTTTCTCTTTCTTTCTTTCTTTCTTTCTCTTTCTTTCTTTCTTTCTCTCTTTCTCTCTTTCTCTCTTTCTTTCTTTCTTTCTCTCTTTCTCTCTTTCTCTCTTTCTTTCTTTCTTTCTTTCTTTCTTTCTTTCTTTCTTTCTTTCTTTCTTTCTTTCTTTCTTTCTCTCTTTCTCTCTCTCTTTCTCTCTTTCTCTCTTTTCTCTTTCTTTTTTCTTTCTCCTTCCTTTCTTCCTTCCTTCCTTCCTTCCTTCCTTCCTTCCTTCCTTCCTTCCTTCCTTCCTTCCTTCCTTCCTTCCTTCCTTCCTTCCCTTCCTTCTCTTTCTTTCTTTCTTTCTTTCTTTCTTTCTTTCTTTCTTTCTTTCTTTCTTTCTTTCTTTCTTTCTTTCTTTCTTTCTTTCTTTCTCTCTTTCTCTCTTTCTCTCTTTCTCTCTTTCTCTCTTTCTCTCTTTCTTTCTTTCTTTCTTTCTTTCTTTCTTTCTTTCTTTCTTTCTTTCTTTCTTTCTTTCTCTCTCTCTTTCTCTCTTTCTCTCTTTCTCTCTTTTCTCTTTCTTTTTTCTTTCTCCTTCCTTCCTTCCTTCCTTCCTTCCTTCCTTCCTTCCTTCCTTCCTTCCTTCCTTCCTTCCTTCCTTCCTTCCTTCCTTCCTTCCTTCCTTCCTTCCTTCCTTCCTTCCTTCCTTCCTTCCTTCTTCCTTCCTTCTTCTTCTTCTTCTTTCTTTCTTTCTTTCTTTCTTTCTTTCTTTCTTTCTTTCTTTCTTTCTTTCTTTCTTTCTTTCTTTCTTTCTTTCTTTCTTTCTTTCTTTCTTTCACTGCTTTCAAGGATAGACTACAACATATGCTAAACTTCCTTGTCCCTGTGGGACAAGGAAGAGAAGCAAAAGTCAGAAGAGTAAAAATACTTTGAATATTTTAAATGAAATGTGCAGATCTTTTTCCTTCTTTCTTTTGAAAGAAAATCCCTTCAGTGTAGGTACAATGTTTTAAAGTATTTTTGAAACATAATTGCTGCCTACATGGGAGAAATAGTTATTGCAATAAGAATAAATAAATAAATAAATAAATAAACAACAAAAAACACGCCCAAAAAACATGACACAAAACCCAAAAGCCCTCTTCTCCCTCCAGAAAACAAACAACAACAAAAACCCAAGACTTTTTTTCCCTCTTAATTTCTCCTTAGAAACAGATAACAAATCACTGATATGATCCTATTGTCTTTGGCCCATCATGAAGCCTACGTTTCACAGAATTGCAGAGTGTTAGGGGTTGGAAGGGATGCCCAGAGATCATTGAGTCCAATCCCCCTGCCAAAGCAGGATCACCTAGGGCAGGTCCCACAGGAACACATCCATGCTGGTTTTGAAAGTCTCTAGTGCTTCCCTAGACCTGATGCACATTTTTCTTTATCCATCCTGGGATGCCATTGACCCTCTTAGCCACAAGAGGCACATTGCTGCCCCATGGAGAACTTCCTGTCCACTAGAACTCCAAGGTCTTTCTCCCTGGAGCTGCTTTTCTGCAGGATGACCCCTAGTCTATACTGGTACCTGGTGTTTTTTCTCACTAGATGCAGGACTCTGCACTTGTCCTTCTGTCAGTCATCCCAAACCTTCTCATGTATTTTATTCTGACCTGAGAACGCGTTTTAACGCTACTGATGTTATCCAGCATATGCAGATTTCCTACACTTCATCCATACATTTCCTAAGCTTCAGCCATGCCATATTCCTGCATGCTGCATCCCTTAACTCAAAACTCTTCCATCTTCATTTAATTCATCATAGAAGTTTTTCTGTGTGAAATCTTCCTGACTTCAGTTAAAAATATTACAAGATTCTATCCAACCTCCCCACTCCTCTCTTTCAAACATCCTCTTCATTATCGTTTCCATCACCAAACAGATTTTTCATCCAACTGCTCTCTCTACTCTGTTGACTCCAAATGTTTCCAACCTGCTAACCTTCATCCTTGTGCCCTTGCTCAGCCTTCTGTTCTCTCCTGGCTGATTCTCAAATATGAGTATATCCAAGTGCCTCTATCTCCATCTTCACAAAAATATCCTTGACCTTTTCTGCCTTTCCAATTACATTATTCTTTTTTCCTCCTTCTCCCTTCTAAAGTGAGAATGCAGAGTGCACTGTTTACAAACATTTCCTTCAGCTTTTGCCTTTCAGTTGCCTTTTGGTTTCTTTCCAGTTTGGCTTCAGCCACTTCTGCACAAAAAAGTTTCTAACAATCTTTTCTTGGACACAAATCTGGAGGGTTTTTACACTTCCAAAGTCAACATATTAAAGCAAATTCCTGGGCTGCCTTCTACTGATACTGCCGATCACAACAATTTCTGTTGTCACCGTTTGTACTGAGATAGTCAGTAGATTTTCTGATCAGACACTGAAACCCTGTGGTCTATATTAGAATCCTTTTCTGTGTAACTGCAAAAACACTGCAGAAATTAAGCAGATAGCAGACGATAAGACAGGAATGGCTTTGCAGTTAAGGAAGTGACATGCCTGCAAAAATCATCTGCATAGCAAATAAAATTGTAACTATATTATCTTTTCTCATCCATAAGAAATGTAGTGAGGGAAACTGCAAGGATGACTGAAGGAAAACAGTGGGAGTAATGGACTGCAAACGATGGTGAAACAAGGGAATAACAACAGCTCAGCAGCAGGTTAACAGAGCTGATAGAGGAGGCAGAAAAAAGAGTGATTTAGAGTTAAGAACAGAGAGTTACTAAGTCAAAAAGACAAGGTAAGTGCATCTAAGCAGGAATTTGATGGGGGATGGGGGTTAAGAGTAGTGCCATGAAGAAGAAAGAAATCAAGGTTAAAATCTTCTGACTCCATTGGAAATTATCAAGATCTAGACAAGTATGTCAACAAGAGAGAAGAATAATGGTCCACTCTGAGAAGTGATATATGTTAGCTCCAGCAAAAATGTGCCAGAGTTAAAAACAGTAAGGGTTAATGATTACCAAATATAATGCTAAAAATTTACTTGCCAGAGATACAGAATTTTGTAAGTAAATTGAAGTTGTCTTGAGTTTTTGGGGGTGTTTGTTTGTATGTTTATTTTGAGGTTGTTTTTGTTTAGTTGGTTGATTGTGGTCTTTTTGGGAGGGGGCTGTTGGTGTTGAGATTTTGTTTGTTTGTTTTATTTCTCTCTCCAGAAAATAAGGAGTGGCTGACCCTTTGTAAGCTCGTGGTACCTGTGAGATGCTACTTACCATTTTCTGGCAGAAAAGAAACCTAACCCTCTTCCTGCTTGTGTGCCGCACAGGGCACAGATTCAGGTGTTGCACCTTCCAGGGCTATTGGCACAATTACATCAAAAAATATTTCTATTTTATCTGATCTTAATACTTAAATTGAATGTTTATTTTAAAAAAAATCAAATCAGTCTTGTGACTCAGGAACAGAAGACATCTACGTGGGTGTGGAGTATCAGAATCAAGACATGACAATGTCAATAAACAAAGAAAACTCAAAGTTTGTATTGCAAAGAAGACATTTTATGCTAACTTCTCTCTTTATTCTAAAATGTTCCCACAGTAGCCAATAAAATAATTGGTTTTAATATAAACTAGCAACAAATTTCACCTTGCAGTGACCATATGCTGGTATCAAGTTAAAGACTGGGGACCCTAGGAATAAAAGGGGAGCATTGGAAAGAATTAGTTCCTTTAAAAGGGAACACATGTCAAATATGTGTTTACAGTAACATCAAAGAACTGTGCACACTACAATAGGACTCATCTGGGGCCAGATGGGAAGCCACAAGAACGTTCCCAGATACAGAAAAGCCTTCCTGCTCCTCTTCATAGTGGTAGCACAGGCAAGACCTAACAGTGTACATCTCTGCTACTAGCATTCCTTGATAAAAAATATGTTAGGGAAAACTGAAATTCAGAGCATGTGTTGTCAGATTTGTAATTCTTTTTCATCTTCAGTGCAAAATAATTGCATGACTGATTGCAATTATACTATCTGTGAGCAGGACTCTTCCCAGCTCTGTTCTCAAAGTCCCTCATGGCTCTGTGTTGTTTTACTGAGTGATTAGGCAGGGAGAATTTTCCCTTTAATGAATGCAAGACACTTTCCCAGTAGAAAACATTTCTTCAGAAATGAAGAAGCTTTAAAAATTCAGGGAGATTGTAGATCATTGGTTGTGTAAAACAGAATCAACAAATACATTAACTTACTTCTTATTTTCAGCACACATAACATATCATCCACAGCAGCTACATCTAGCTTCAGACAATTGTTCTAAGCAGCTGTTGAAATAGAGAATTGTTGCTTGCTTGACACAATTCAGAACTTTTTAATACTGTGAAATCTAATTTTACACTACATCATGCTGCTGACCCTCAGAACTCAAGGATATGTTGCTTGGTTGAATACAACCTGATCCACTTGGCAATGATATCTGTGGAAGCTCTGCCAGTAGGAAAAGGAGTAGCTTGTACCATGTGAAAAATATTAGTGTCTGGAAAATATTTTCTAACAGAACTAAGTAAACTCTGCTCATTGTTTACATATATAAATAATCAAAGTACAAAACAATAAAAATTAGACATTATAACACATTCTCAGGCAATTAAAGGCCTGAACAGGCAATTAAATTATACAGTCAAGGACCTTTTCTGCCAAGGAAGAGCTTTTGTTATCATATTTGATCTGGCTTCCATTTGTAGCAGTTGTGAAAACTTTTTTATGTGCCAATATCAGGCTCATAGTTAGCCCAGTACCAATCAGTACTGGGTCATCCCTTCTCTCCAAGATATTCCTGCACTCATGTCCTCTCATTTACTGCTAACGGTCTAGACTAAGAGAGGCCAGGGGGATCATTTAAGTCTAATACATGGGAAGAATAATAGTGATTTGTTCAAAAAATAGTAGAGAATATGTTCAGGGCAGACAAGCAATTAACTGTATGATGTGTTTCTAAGAGACAGCAGATGCTGAAGAATATCATATACTTGTAGCGATTGTGCAGTTTGATTCCATTGTATCAGCTTCATAGTACTTGCCAGTGAACTCCAGAAGTGCATGTATCTGTGCTCCATGTGTGAGGCTCCCATTGACTTCAGCAGGAATAATGTGCAAAGAATGAAGACAGAATATGGTCTGAAGTGGTGCTGAAATACTGCAGCTGTGATGTGTGACAATAACCATTTTATAAGAGACATAAAAATCTCAGAAATGCTCACTGAACACTACAGTGCAGTCATCTACATCTTAACACATCCATTTTTTTTCAGCTGTTATGGAAAAGATTACAGATTGGACAAGCTAAGAAGACAAAACAGCTCAGATAAAGCTTCTGAAAAGGCTTTGCCCACTCTTCAGGTAGAACAAGATCTTGGAAATCAAAGAGCAGTCTTTTAGATGCCCTCTCTACCAACTACCACTGATGAAAACTGCAGAGAGAACTGCAATAAAAGAGTGTTTTACAGCTTTCATTTGGAAAACCAAACCAAAACAAAAAGAAGCCCCCCCCCACAAAAAAAAGGAGTCATAACTTACTTGCAAGTAAATGAAAGGCCTTTGTTCCTACTGCATCTCTTGGCACATTGCTCAGTGGTATTTAACAGCTTGGTTTTTACTTCCAGTGTTTTGTTTACTTTAATAAGCATCAACTCTCCTGTTTTTTTGAAGTCGTGAAGAGGATTTCTCCTTCTTCCTTTAGCCTCTAAGAAAGAGCAAAAAAGAGGGGAAAAAAACCCAACCAAACAAACAACAATAAAACCACAACACTGTAAAGTATGTAAAGTAGAGCACTGACACTAAATATGGCATTAGATATGAATAACGTTTATTAGGCATTGTAGGCACATTGGTATGTGAAGCATAGAGAAATTCACCAAAAAATAAGGTACCAGCAGATACTTGAGTATGTTTTATTGTTTTGGTTAGTAATCTCCATTCTTAAAATAGCAATGGTAGGAAGTATGGCAAAATTAATTTCAAATAAAGATTTGAATACTAGGATGAATGCAAGGATGCTAGAAAAGGGTAAAAGGAAATTGTCAACCTTTGTAAATATATATATAATTTCAGAACCCCCAAAATGTCTGAGATCCATACACTATTTTCATGAAAAACTCAAGTGGGTAAAAGAAAAAAAGAGGAACAAAGGTCTATTTTGGACAGACAAAGTATATATATAATCAGAAGGAAAAGGATGCAAATGTTGTAGAGGATCACAACTTGACTGTGATAATCTGGCCTTAAAACAGTAAACTTTCTATCACAACTTGGTGGAGTCGCCGTCCCTGGAGCTGTTCAAGGCAAGATTGGATGTGGCACTTGGTGCCATGGTCTAGCCTTGAGCTCTGTGGTAAAGGGTTGGACTTGATGATCTGTGAGGTCTCTTCCAACCCTGATGATACTGTGATACTGTGAACTTGTGAAAAGAAGTGGAACCTGGAAGTGACAGAGAATAACCATTTCTCCTCCCTCTACCACAGTGAAGACTTTGTGTGAGTGTTGTGTCTGGTTTAGATGTGACCTAATTAGAGTTGTTAGCCTACAGAAAAGAGCATGAAGGGAAGCAGAAGCCATAGCACAGAAACAGTCTGCTGCAGATACCTACAAAAAAAAAAGGAGCATGCTGATCAGATTTCCAGGACTCTGTTGAAAGGCTCAGAGGAGAAAGACTGTAAAATGAGGCACAGAAGATTGACTGGAGATGTTTGATGAAAGCACAAGAGAAAAAACCTTTGATTTTTGCAAGAAAAATACACCATTTCCCAACTATAAATATATGTTTTGACTTTTTTTTTTCCATAGAAACGAGTTTTACAACATAGGCTGCTCCACTGTCAATGAGGGAAGAAGAGCATCTCTAGAGAGTGATTCTCCTTATTTTGAGAGATGAGTAACATAGGAAGGACAAATTGCCATTTGGATCCATTCCTCCTGTTTCACTCACTGGTTCCAGATAGATGGCTAATCCAGATAAGCTTAGGTGCATGAATCTGTCCTTCATTTACAAAGTAGATAATAGGGTTTTCAATAACTTTTTTTCCATATAACTGTTCTTACAGCTGTCTTTTACTTTTTCTCTAGAGAATCTGTGTCCTGGAGTCCTGTATACCCCTAAATTCCTCTCCCTCTATGGTTTGAATGGAAGAGGAAAGGCGCAAAGAGACCTGTTTGCCCCCTTGCCCTGCAGGTGTGAAGGGGGGCAGCAAGGGGCCCTTCTGGCATGAGGGGTGCCCGTGCAGTGCCCTCTAGGATCGGGCTGGGCATTGGCTGTGCTCTTTGTGCCCAGGCAGTGCTAACTCTGCTCTTTGTCTAGGAAGAGTATAAATATTGGGGGACTTCCTGCCTTGGGGTTCTTGTCTTCGAGTTCTCCCCCCATCCTGGATAGATTCTGCAAGAAAGAGTCCCCTGGTGCTCCAAAGGACAAGCTCCTGAGGGACAGGGCCATCTCTGCTTTGGAGGGTTTCCACTTTAAGCATCATTTATGCAGGCTCAATAGGCCTTAATGACCCTCAGCCAGCCTCTGAAAGAGAGCTAGGGGACAAGCAGCTGGACCGCCCTTCTTTCAGCCAGCCTGGCTCACCTGTGAGTAACTTTGGCTCAGCCTGATTCATAGTGGGGGATGCTATATTGAATAGCTCGGCCTTTTCCAACTTCTGACTTCCAAAATAGTCAAATCTACCTATGGTATCCTTGTAGATCTTCTCAATCAACTGAATCTGCTAATTAAAACTAAATTAATTTCTGTATATAGTTTTGGGGGCAGGTGTTGGAAAAACCATTTGGTGGAGAGCTATGGGAAGATGACTCTTTGTTCACCAATATGGTTAGATGGTCAAATCCACTTTATTTCCGTGATGCAGTGACTTATATGCATTCTAGCAAGAGGCTGCTCCACCAAGATTGGTTACAGTCAGAGGGTCCAGAGCTACTTGTAAGGCATCAATAGGTCAGCATACCATAACAATCTGAGGGTCAGCCTCTGGGGCTGGCTAAACTCTGCCCACCTGCAGCTGCACTCCACCCCCTGCAGCTGCATGTGGGGGGAAGCTACCCTGTGCCTGCTATCTAAACTCCCAAGATGGATTCAAGGACATTCCCAGCACGGGTTGCTCATGTTTATCAATTCTTGTGTGCTCTGCTAACAAGAATTTCTCCAACAGGCGAGTTTTTGGGAGAATAAAATAACTCTATTTTTCTATAAAATTCCTGACTCGGCCGCATTAATTCCCTGCCTCCACAACAATCTCCAACAATGACAGAACATGAATACTCAGGAGCAATTTATTAAATTAAGCCAGAGTTTTTTCCAAATCTGTGAAACCTCCAAAAAGTGTTTTGTTACCCTGAATAGAGAATTCCTCGTGCAATTGCAGAGTGTGCTTAAGTTAGTTAACTTTTGCTTGGTGTACTCTGTGCAGAAGCTCAGAATAACTGTAAATGGAGGCAGTGGAGACTCAGAGTGACTTACTGACAACTCCACATATTGGAAAGCCAAAGAGGGCTTGAAGGGTGTCCTCTTTGCAGAACTTCCATCCTGATCAATAAGTAAGCTCACATTTTTACTGGATTCAAGTCAATCACACTTCTCACTTGTGAATTATCCTTAAGACACCTAAAAATACACCAAACACGTTCAAGTGCGAGTTTGTCAGGCTTCAGGCTCAAAAAAAACCAAACCAAAAAGAGAAAGAAATTCAAAGGAGTAGCATATCTCTGCTGTGATGTCCCTAGAAAATAATCTTCATCTTGTCCTACTCTCCATCTTTTTGAACTGCTGATGAGCTATTGCACTTCATTTAGTGCCATGGTCTAGTTGATTGGATAGGGCTGGATGATAGGTTGGACTGGATGATCTTGGAGGTCTCTTCCAAGTTGATTGATTCCATGATTTCTGTGATTCTATGCTATTTCCTTTTACCTAATAGATCACAATTTTATTGCAACTACAAACATTTTGGGGAAAAAAACAGAACACGACCCCCGAATCCATGTTATTATTATATGAAGGATCTTTTTTTGATTGAATGACCAGATGCTAATCATTTTAGTGCTGTGTTAGAGACTCATATCAGTTCTCTTAAGCATTTTCAGTCTTAGAGTTGTTTAGTGTACATGCACACTAAATGAATCACAGAACCATAGAATCAACCAGGTTGGAAGAGACCTCCAATATCATCCAGTTCAACCTAGCACCCAGCCCTATCCAATCAACTAGACCATGGCACTAAGTGCCTCATCCAGGCTTTTGCTGAACACCTCCAGGGATGGTGACTCCACCACCTCCCTGGGCAGCCCACTCCAATGGCAAATCACTCTCTCTGGGAAGAACTTCCGCCTAACATCCAGCCTGTACTTCCCCCGGCACAATCATAGAATGGTTTGGGTTGGAAAGGATCTTCATAGGTCATCTAGTCCAACTCTCCCTGCAGTCAGCAGGGGCATCTCCACTAGAGCAGGCTGTTCAGAGACTTGTTGAGCCTGACCTTGAATATCTTCAGGAATGTGATCATTATGTTTAGGGAAATGCTATGAGGACACTTTTGCCTTAACTGTCAAAACCCTGTTACAGGAAACCACTGTGTCTACACTGATTTATTTTTTGCTGTACTTGTGATAGAGCCACAGTGCTACAGAAAGGATTATGTCTGCCCTTTAAGACAACCACAGCAAAACAAGTCTTCTATAAAAGCTTTTGTGGCAAATTTCTCAATCTATTATCTTACAAGACATACTTCTTAGTTCCATGTTGCCTCATCCAAATGGAGGTAAGAATTTGTACAGAAATATCAAAGTAGTCTCTTTCTGTTCCTGCTGATAATATTTCCCATCTACTGATAAGTATCATTATCTTAATTCCCAATTATAACAGCTTCTTAAGCTCACCAGATAACATGCAAGAATATGATTTTAAAAATCAAGAAATTGTGTTCTGCCTGAAAAAAAAACATGGTTCATAGTTCTGTGGTTTGTGCTTTCCTAGCAGTCGTCCAAAGAGGATTATGGGTTTGATTCTGCATTTAGCTATTCATAACAGTCTGATTTACTTTAGCTTTCAAACAACAGCATTCTACGACTTGCCTATAATCCAAAAGGCAAAGGGCCAAATGCATCTGTGGTGTGACTGTTAGAACCATCAGAGTAATACAAAACATTACTTTTACAAATCTAACACAATCAATAAAAATAATTGAGCCTTTTAACTTCAAATTAGGTGCCTTTGCTATTAAAATCTCAAATCAAATAATGCCCTAGAAATATTCTACATTAAAGGTTTTCATACTATATGCTTTAACTAGTGTTCCTAATTTGTGATTGCCATTCATTCCAGTTTCCTAAACTCTGATTAACCAGAATCTTGGGATTTTTTTTTGTGTGTGTAGCAAATCCTCTAATGTTTCTTCTAGTTGAAGACTGTGTTACTAAGGAAGTCTGGCATTCCACCTAAACTTGAAAATAATAGCTGCTGACTCAATTGCACAAGAATCTAGGGAAATATGAATAAACATTTTTTTTCTTCAATAGAAACAGCCACTAACTAAAAATATTTCTTCAGTCAACTCCAAGGCATTCCTCAAAAAGGTGAGAGGGTTGACACTTTTTATTTCCTAACACGATAGCAACCTTGGCTAAGCAGAAAAAGAAGAGTTCACTCAATGTCCAAGGAATCTGAAACTACCGCAACTGCAGGATGTAGCTTTGGACAGGTACTCTACAATTGCATTTGGGATTTCCACAGTCTCTCTGATGGAGCTTTTCTATTTTGTTGAAATAGATATTTACTAAAGAAAAAAAGTTCCTCACAAAAATGAAAGTCATCAACCTGAGGGCTATAAGAACTCAACTGTAGGCTGCCTTACTACATTTTTATATGAGGTTTCTGATAATTTTCTCAGCTATGAAGCATTAACTGAGACTGCTCAAACTACACAGCATCTAGCATCTAGATTTTCAGTACCACCTTTTCTTGGAGTAGTTCCTGTCCGTGGTAAATTAATAATTAGAGACAATGAAAATTGCAATTCTATGGCATTTTAATGAGAAAATTCAATAGAAGGTTGCAATACCTATATTCTAGAACATACTTAACTACGGGTTTATTTCTATTTATACAAAACAGAATCAGAAAAACACCAAGCAGTGAGAGTAAGGGATGCCACAATATTCAGTACCAGAAAGGGAAATACTTTCTCAACTAACATGAGAAATAAGATTGATTCAGTAAAAATGTTTGTATTCATATCTCACCCATTCTGAAAATATTTCCTAATCATTGGGCTAAAGGGAAAGTGGCAGCAAAGTAATTCAATTTTTTTTTCTTCTGGCCTGTTCCCTGCATCAAAAAGGGCTTTGGGTTCCCCAGCACCACAGTATTCAGCCCTGAAACTACCTGATTATGTTCTACAATCTCAGTTAAAAATTCACACCTTGCAGAAAACAATAGGTCTGATGTCAAGCTATAGTCAAGAGTCAAGATATTAAGTACAATTGTAGTTTCAAGCCATTGAGAGTTCAAATGCTTAAGCAAGTTAGGTTTCAGACTCTCAATTCTTAGTTTGACCACAGAAAGAATTTAGTTGTGCATTAACTTTTAGTAGCAGAAAACTAATATAGCCAACATGCCTTTGTTGTGGTAATGAAAATAGCATACAGGATGTCAACAGGCCTAAAGATCACCTTTGTCCTTTATAATGAGATCAAACCACTACTTTCATTGTCTACAGCAAAACTGTACAATGAAGTTATCTGACTTCACCTCATTGGTAATCCCTTTCTCCTTACTTCACCAGTCCATCTTTTTCTAATACAGATGTATATTTACTCTTCAGACTTACAGTCTTACAAAGTACAACTGTAACATTCTGTCTCCCCTTGAAAAATCTGCTTTTATGGACTTGTCATAGAGTCTAAGAGTCTTCTATTAAACAGGAGCTATGATGCATTCAGTATGTCAGCTTGCAAGGATTCCAAGTTTCCCTGTAGTCTATGGAACGCATAGAGTGAAGTTTTGTGATGTGAGAGAGCTTCATTCCTTTTGTTTTATTCCAGTTTTGCATCCCACTTAATATTATAGAAAAAAAAAGATATCAAAATTCAACACCAAATTTTCCAAATGAGAAGATAAATACATCTAAATTAAAGGTTTAGTGTTTAAGTAAAGAGATTGATTTTCCTTATTTGTTTACACTTGCCAGACTTCAGAATTGGACTGATCAAAATCATTTTTTCCCTACTTTCATTAACTAATGTAAGTAAGTTGGATATGCAGATCTTCCTACTGTGGAGTGGAAAAAAAAACCCCACCCTTTTAAATTTTCAGATTTGAAAGATGTATAGACAGCCACATAGCATCACCACTGCTTGACACTACCTGAGTTCAACTAAGTCTTTGGGATAAAAAAAGATATTAAAGATGTCTAAATTCCTCAGGATGGTAAATTATGTCAGAGAACTGCAGGAATCAACTCAAATCCTTCTGAATAGTGCAAAAAAAAAAAAATCCAAAATAAAATGTCATTGGGTTGAAAAAAAAAAAACAGAGGAGAATTTGTCTCCATGCTGTAGGAGGATAAGAGGAAGATCCAAAATATATTTCAGAGAAGAAAAATGGTCATATAAATTAACATAGCTATTTCAGAAATATGAAACAGGCATAATTGTTTTCTTTAGTATCAATCAGTATTATCAATCAGTATTTTAGATCTCTCTTTAATATTTTGCATCACGGTTTTAATAAATGAACTCATTTGACCTTGAGCACTTAACAGATGGACTAATTAAAGATGGAATTATATGCATTAAAATTGATAACCAGGTCAGAATGTCAAAATGAGATCAGTTATTAACTTAATTTTGCAAACAATCATCACTGCAAGCCAGAGTAAACTGGATTTCCCCAATGAGCTAGGAAGAAAAAAAACCACACTAAAACAAAAACCAAAAAAGCTGTAATTCATGTGATTTAAGGCTTGGAAAGAAGGGTGTGAGAAAACAGAAATTTGTCATCATATGAAAGACTTTCAGGAAAAAAAAAAAAAATGCTCAACATTAAAAGCATTCAATAGATTGAGAGAGATGATTCTGCTACTTTACCCTGCTCTGGTGAGATCTCATCTGAAGTACTTAACACAGGAAGGACATGGACCTGATGGAGTGGGTCCAAAGAAAAGTCAAGGGAATGATGGGGGAGCTGGAACAGCTCTACTATGAGGACAGGCTGAGGGAGCTGGGGTTGTTCAGCCTGGAGAAGAGAAGGCTCTGGGGAGACCTAATACCAGCCTTCCAGTATCTGAAGGGAGTCTGCAAGGAGGCTGCAGAGGGGCTGTTTCCAAAGGCCTGCAGTGATAGGATGAAGGGCAATGGCTTGGAATGAGAGAAGTGGAGATTTAGATTGGAACAAGTTCCTTAGCTTGAGGGTACTGGAACACTGGAACAAGTTGTTCAGGGAGGTAGTTGAAGCCCCATCCCTGAAGATATTCAAGATGAGGCTTGACAAAGCTCTGAGCAACCTGATCTAGTGGAGGATGTCCCTGCTTACTGCAGGGACGCTGGATTAGATGACCTTTGGAGGCCCCTTTTAACCCAAACCATTCTATAACTCTATGAAAGTAGAGTTCAACACAACAAACAGCAAATGTATTATCAGTGAACACCATGCAAGGCAAAAACTGCATGGTAACTCCCAAGCAAATGTATTCCTGTCTGAATAGAAAATGAAGAAAGAAACAAATGCTAGATCCCAATAAAATGTACAAAGCAAATATCTGTGAAACCATGGATTATCACAGTGTCAAACAACACTTTTTGTAAGAGATTATAGAATCATAGAATCAACCAGGTTGGAAGAGACCTCCAAGATCATCCAGTCCAACCTAGCACCCAGCCCTAGCCAGTCAACTAGACCATGGCACTAAGTGCCTCATCCAGGCTTTGCTTCAACACCTTCAGGGACAGTGACTCCACCACCTCCCTGGGCAGCCCATTCTAATGGCAAATCACTCTCTCTGGGAAGAACTTCCTCCTAACATCCAGCCTATACTTCCCTCAGCACAACTTGGGACTGTGTTCCCTTGTTATGTTGCTGGTTGCCTGGCAGAAGAGACCAACTCCCACCTGGCTACAACCTTCCTTCAGGTAGTTGTAGACAGCAATGAAGTCACCCCTGAGCCTCCTCTTCTCCAGGCTAAACACCCCCAGCTCCCTCAGCCTCTCCTCATAGGGTTTGTGTTCAGGCCTTTCATCAGCTTTGCTGCCCTTCTCTGGACACGTTCCAGTATCTCAACATCTCTCCTGAATTGAGTGGCCCAGAACTGGACAGAGTGATATCAAAGCTGAATGTGTATCTCAGTATAAACAGTGACAATTTATGATGAAAATGAAAAATAAAGCATGTTTAAACACATAAAATTGCATTTGACAAAGCTTGTGTGACAGAAAAATCAATAAGTAGAATTTGAAATAAAACAACAGTTCTCAACATGCTTGTTATAAAAAACAGCATATAAATGCAAGGAGGTGTTTAACTTGCCCAGAAAACATGGTTCTAGGAATAATTCAAATTCAGTGAAGTATTTTCAAGGCAATGCTTTTCAAAGGAAATAAAACATCAAGAGTAGATTCATGTTGGTGCAGGACCCTCTTTGACAGCATAAATATACTGGATTTGCTAAGAAAAAAAACAAAGCAAAAAAAACCAACACAAAGCCAAAACTTGACCAGATGGTGGAAGTAGATGTTACTAAGTGATTTCAGACACTACATGCTTAAGTTAACAGTATGGTCACACTAACAGAAAAAAAATATATATATATATGTCAGAGGTTAATGTTGACACTAAAATCATTAATAGGCTCATCAAAGGATTGCTATCTATGTGAATAGTTAGGAAGTATTTCTTAAACAAATAAATTCTGGGATGAGATTTAACAAGGCCAAGTGCAGGGTTCTGCACTTTGGCCACAACAACCCCAAGGAGCGCTACAGGCTGGGGACTGAGTGGCTGGAGAGCAGCAAGGAAGAAAGGGACCTGGGGGTATTGGTAAATAGTAGGCTGAACATGAGCCAAGAGTGTGCCCAGGTGGCCAAGAGAACCAATAGCAATCTGGCCTGGATCAGGAACAGTATAGCCAATAGAATGAGGGAGGTTATTCCTCCCCTGAATTCAATGCTGGTCAAGCCACAAGTTGAGTACTGTGTCCAGTTCTGGGCTCCCCAATTCAAGAGAGATGATGAGATCCTGAATCGTGTCCAGAGAAGGGAGACAAAGCTGGTGAGGGGCCTGGAACACAAACCCTATGAGGAGAGGCTGAGGGAGCTGGGGTTGTTCAGTCTAGAGAAGAGGAGGCTCAGGGGTGACCTCATTGCTGTCTACAACTACCTGAAGGGGCATTGTAGCCAGGTGGGGGTTGGTCTCTTCTCCCAGGCAACCAGCAATAGAACAAGGGGACACAGTCTCAAGTTGTGCTGGGGGAGGTATAGGCTGGGTGTCAGGAGGAAGTGATTGGTATTGGAATGGGCTTCCCAGGGAGGTGGTGGAGTCACTGTCCCTGGAGGTGTTCAAGAGAAGACTGGATGAGGCACTTGGTGCCCTGGTGTAGTTGACTGGCTAGAGCTGGGTGCTAGGTTGGACTGGATGATCTTGGAGGTCTCTTCCAACCTGGTTGATTCTATGATTCTATGATTAAATTCAAGACAATTTTCTTTCTTGAACCATGTCCTAACAGAGTTACTATGATAAAAAGAAATAATGCTGAGCACTGTCAATTTACTTTTAACTTACTTTCATTTACTTCTCCTTATGCCTGTTTCAGTACCAGAAATATCCAAATTCTTGACTAAAATGAAAATCTCTTCCAAATGACTTCTTATTTGGGGACAAAAAAAAAGTCAAGAAAGGCAAACATAGTGAGAAGGTGAAACAATTCTAAAATGTGCCCAAGAAACAAACTTTGTAGATTGAATAGACTCAGCTGCCAGATTAAGTTTATTGTGGTTAATTTATGTAAGACACTAATTTGGTGTGAAAGAAGTTTACCAACCATACCCATAAAAACTGCAGTCAACTGTATAGATGGAAATCCACCAAAACAAAACCAGCTGTCCATGGAGGCACCTCTAACTTGTCACAATTAAACAGCTTCTCAGAAAGATATCTGGAGGATGATGTGATTACTTCTGGAATTTATTTTCTTAGCAAAAAGAGTCATCGTGGGGAGAAAATAAAATCTACATTTTTTAGAAAGCAGTTTGAAATATAGATATATATAATTTAGAGATAATTTTTTCCTTATTTTTCCATTGGCTTTCTGCTTAGCTGTTGAGCAGTTTCAGGAAATCAAGAAGATATTTCTTTTTGGCTTTACATTGCATATTACCACTCACCCACACGCCCCCACGCACGCATACCCCTTGTTAGCAGCCTCAAATATTGCCATGCTACTTGGAACCCAACTTTGTGTTTATGCTAAATCCTGCCTTTGTAACCCTCTCCTGTAGTCAGCATGAAAGCTCAAGAAGCTAAGGATAATGCTAACAACTGATAGTATAGTCTAAAAATGGATGGCAGATGCAAAAGAACAGCACTTTTTCTTCCAAGAAAAGGTTATCTGCTTAGCAGGATGCTGGGACCCATTGACAGAAACAAATGTTCTGCAGTTCATACTCTGACTTGCTTACCTCTGGTTAAATTACTGAGAGGATTTTCTCTTCTGAGATTTGTCTTCTTATGCATTTTGCACAAGAATTAAATCCTCACCTTCTCACATTTCATTTCACAATCACAATGAGCATTCGTTGCCTCCACCAAAGCACCCAGTATGTTGTGCTCTTTGAAATGGGGTCTCAGCCACCACTGAGGACACCCAGTAGGAAGTAGGGGATAAAATGAAAACCCCAAGCAGGTAGGGAAAGGATTTGGGCAAAACAAAGAGATTCAGGCTGCTGAGGGCAGATAAACAGCCCTTGGGAGGAGTAAAGAAAACCTTGCTGCATGTTGTATACATAAAAGTAGTGCTGCTGGCCAAGACTGGGAAGTGTAGGAAGAGCTGGAGCTGAGGGGAGACAGAGGGAGCAGCCAGTCTCCAGCTGGGCCAGCAGCACTGAAGACTGCCAGGCATGGCTGGGCTCATCAGAGAGGACATGGGTGGAGGCCTGCAAGCCATTGAAAACTCCTGCAGCTAAATTTTGCCAACATATCTGACTAATCTGGAGCATGTTCCCAGCTCTGCTTTGCTGAAGTGATGCTTTACACGTAGGTACTAACCACTTTAGGAACAGCTCTGCTATCCTCCAGGGGCACTGACAAAATAAAACCAAAAGATGAGGTGACAGCAAAAATGTCCTCACCCACTCCTAGTTCTTTGTAGTTGCCATACTTCCCAACTAGGAGGCAAAAACACTGCTCATATCATGCCATTTCTCCTACTATTCATGCTTCCCAAGCAAATGTGGTGATCAATCCTTTCTCACCTCCATTCTGCCTTCTAGCCTCCGTCCTTCAACCCCACCTCAATGCTGACAGGGAGAAAGTGAAATTCCAACACTCATCCAGTACAAGTAACTGCAAAATGTTCACAGCAACTCTCTCCTCCCCACATCAAGCTTTTACCCATCAAGAGGCCCAGTTATCTTGCTTTCAAATCTCCTTGGAAAAGTTTGAAATGCTTAAGTGGCAAACTAATGTTCAGCATAAAGATCCAAAGGGGAGATATTATGCTCTCCAAGGGAGACTGCACATTTCCCTTCCAACCCTGGCCTCAGCTGAAGTATTACAATAATGACAGATGAGCTCCTCCAATAAGAGGCTTTCCTTTCCTTGACTTCAGTGCACAATTTTCCAGTTTTATGCAACATTTTAATCTCGTATCTTTCAACTCTATATTCTCCTGCTATGTTGCTTATGAAAATGGCATTAATAGAAAATCTGTTAAGCAGGGTAAGTGCTGTATTACATGTGAGAGCAAAACAAGCAGCCCCTGGCACTGAGCACCAAAAGGATTCCATTAAACAGAAGGAATACAGTCTTCCAACTGGCAGAGTACCATTTCGCTTTGTTGACAGTATATAGTATAATGATTATCTACAGCTGGGATGGAGAAGTATAAATCATATTAAATTCTTAAAATATACTTAGCTATGCAGACCACAGGAATACACAACATTCATGCATCGATTATGGGGATGGGATTTTATGGGGGGTTATTTTTTTTTTTTAAGCAATAGTTATTTATAGGAACTAAGCACAACTCCTACATCTTCATTAGCAGTGGCTTCAGATCATCCAGACTACAGCAAGCCCTGACACATTTGAATAAACACACTTGGCCAACAGTCTCTTCACAGAAAAAAAAAATCTCTTTAAATTAAATAACTCTCTAGTATTCACTCTTTCACACTATAGAATCATAGAATGGTCTAGGTTTGAAGTGACCTCAAAGATCATCCAGTTCCAACCCCCTGCCACAGGCAGGGACACCTCCCACTAGAACAGTCTCTACCAGTCTACTTTTTGTTTTGATTAAACAGAGAGCTTGAGTTTCACTAGATTAACATTATTAAAAAGATACTGTCTAAGAATACTGAATAATATCTGAGCAAGGAAGAGAACTCTCTGATAAAGTTATTAGTTACAGATTAATTTCTTGGTGCAAGTGACAGACTTAGAAGATATTGATACTGACTAGGCAAGCAGCCTACAGGAACCCTGCATATTTATCTTTCACCAATCACCATCTTATCTTTTATATATTAAATAGTAACTCAGAAAATGATAGTGTGGACAGCTTGCTGACATTAAGATTTCTTAGTGTTTTCTTCACCCTCGTTTTTCTTTACCCATTAGCACAACCTAAATGTATAAGTCAGCAACCTGGACTGGACATCATCTTCACACCAAATTTAGGTCATGAGGCTCCAAACCTAAAAGGCTAATTCACAGAAGCAATAGCACTCATCATTCAGTGCATTTAAAATCAGCTTTGACAGGACAGTAATAGAAAAAATATGGCTACTTGTTAGAAAAAGACTTTACCCCCCCTATTTTTAAATTCTAATTTCATCATTTAGCTTGTCTTTATGTATAAAAATAAATATCCAGGTAAATATTAATCTTTCTTAAAAATCTCCTGTTTAAAAAATGTCAGCATCTCATACAATGATATTGTGTGTATTGAGAAAGCAAACAAATGTTTTCTGAAAGGAATGGCACAACTTTCCCTTGCCTACATTATAAAAGCCCAGACACTTTTGTTGTAGATGTGTATTTTTAAAAGCAAGGTAATCATATTGGCAGTGCGTGGTAAAAGTCATCTTCCTTGCCCATAAGGCAAACAATAGGATTTATTAACTTCAAGGGGGAGGGGGAGGAAAGTTAAGGAAGAGAGAGTTGCCAAGAAGCTGTCATTTTGAAAGTTGGCCAGAAAACAACTTCTACTCTGTGAAAAATTCTGAAGTTTTGGACATGTAATTTTCATCCACATCAAGATGAACCATCCACTCCCATTGGTTATGGTACAACCCTATCCATCAGCCTACTGATACTGGCAGTGTGGAGGCTGTCGCTCAATCTCTTGTGTTGGAATATTAGAGAGATGAAATATCCATTGAGCCTGGGTAAACTACAGACAAACACTAAGAGCCAACAGTCAGGGAGAGCAAGGACTTTCATTCAAGAAAAACATCCTAACTATCAAGAAAGTAAACATGGCTTAGCTTCTTATGATCTTGGCTAGAAACCAGTTTTTGTATCTTTAGCCTATGGAATAAAGCTGGGGGGCATTTATTCTGACCCCCCCCCCCCCCCCTTTTTTTTTCCTATTGTCCCAAACCTAGACCATCAATCGATGGGTTTCTGCCACGCATGAGGGTTTCTCAGCACCAAATAGCACAAGCTGATGTGAGTGTCTCCCGCAGAAAACTGCTTTCATTTGACTTGGGCAACCAAAACAAACAAAAAAAAATGTTTTGTTCAGTAGGAATTATTTTTGTGAAAAGTTTTGACAGGTCAGCATTTTTTTTTTTGGGGGGGGGGGGGGAAGAGGGAGGAAATCTGAGAAAATTCCTGTCCAACTTCAATCTTCACCTTCCAGAGAGATGTTGTGTCCATATAAACAAAATTGCAATGTGCATGGAAAAGGAGTTTAGAAAGTATAGTAACATAATGGCTGCATCTCTGTGTCACCTGCTAAGAATGCCCACAAAGGCAAAGTCAGCATTGAGTAGACAAGCATAGGAGCTCTGGTGAGATGTTCAGCATCCTACAGAACAACACTCTCACGGTAGGGGGGAAATGACAGGTTGTACTGCACATGGTGCTACCAATCTTTCTGTGTTTGTTTTGTTGGGTTTTTTTTTTACTTGCACACTCAGACAAAAAAAAAAATCACTTTAAAATCTTTTTAAGATTTTTTTTGGTGGTGGTGGTTGTTTGGTTTTGGGAATTTGTTGTTGTTGTTTTGTTTGGGTTGGGTTTTTTTGGAGGTTTCTTTGGTTTTTGCATGAGAATGAAGCTATGTCTCTGAAGCCATCAACATCACTTGCCATACACGTTGCCTGATGCCCTCATCCTTTGCCCCAGGATGCTGCGTGTGTCTGCTGTTACTCTGCGTTCTCCTTGCATATTTCCCCCCGAATTGTGGCTGTCTTTTGTTTCTGTCTGTTCAAAGGTCTGACCCTCACAATGTTGCCGGAAGGAAGGAAGGAGAGGTTTGTAGAAACCTTCGCAAACTTTTTGGTTTGGGGTTTTTTTTTTCTTGGCTTTAAAACGTCTCCCGAGGACCAATAGAATCAGAGTTTTTTCTTCAGATATCCAGTCCAAGGGGGACACTTCAGGAAAGAAATTCAGCTTAAGAACTTCCAGCACTTGATTACTTATTGTTTCTGCCTACCCCACCCCCACTCCACACCCCCCGACGTCCCCCCCCCTCCCCGCCCCGGCCTCTCTCCAATCTCCCGGATTTCATTCGGAACATCTAATGAAATTACAAGTATTTCAGTCTGGAAATAGCACGTTCATGCTGCTGAACTTCAGCAAGGACATTCACCTTCAGCAAGGTATTGTCTTGTGTTTGGGGACTCCTTATCAACTTCTGTTATTTAACGTGAATTCTTCCGCTTGGAAAGGAGTGACACACGTTCATAGCCTGATAACAGCCAGGGGCACCTATGGGCAACGATGAGATTTCTACCTCCCGCTTTCACTGTCTCCAGGGGTCCCCGTCCTGAGCAAGCCCCGAGTTCACCTTCACCCGGGGAGGAGGCGACGGGAAGCAGAGATCTCTCCGCAAAGCACCCAAAGGTGCCGCGTCTGCCCGCACACCGCGGGCACCCCGCCGCAGGCAGAGCGCCGCTTGTCCCGACCCGCCGCGCTGACCCTGCGCGCTCCGCACCGCTCCGCTCCGCTCCGCACCGCAGCCCTCCCCGGGCGCGGCAGGCGCTTGGGCGGGCACCGGCGCACCTCAGCCCCTCAGCCCCCGCCCGGCTGCTGGCTGCGGTGCGAGGTGCCTGCCCCACCGAGCAGGTAGGAGATGACAGGCGCTGGGAGGCGGCGGGGTCTCCCCGCCTGCTCCACCTGCGAGGGGGTGCTCCCGCTGCACCGCCCCGAGCACCCACCCTCCCCACTGCAAAGCGAAGGAGAGGGAAAATGATGCAGCCCTGAGGTGGAGGGGGGTCGCTGGCGAAGTGATAGAAAAACTAACCTGCCACAGGGATGGTGATGGGAAGCAGCAGCAGCTGATGGAGCAGCAAGGCTGGCAGGAGTTGGGTGGCCCACATGGTGTTGACGGCTCCCCCGGCGGCTGGCGGGGAGGAGAAGAGGAGATGGCTCCTCGGAAAGACCCTGTGCACAACCGGTCACTAGAGGAGGCAGAGTGAGCCGAGCTGCTTTTTATTGCGATGATCTAAGTTTGTTGTGTGATTAACTGGAAAGATCTGGGTCCCAACTCCCTCTTACGGTAAGAAACTGTTTAACAACATCCCCTCTCTGTGTCTTCTTCTCCTCCCCTCCCCAGGATCTGCCTCCCCTCCCGCCCCACGGCCAGCCCAAGGATAGGGCTACCACCGCCTCATCCCTCCCTCCAACCTTCCCTCCCTCTCTCCTTTCCCTCTGCCGCCTTCCCTCTATCCCTCAGAGGCTCAAGAGGCGCAGCCAGGCTCAGCCAAGCCCCTCAGGTCTTGCCCTGGGGCTGGCGTCTGATGCCGTGAAGAGCCCTGGAGCCTCTCCCAGTACTTTCTGGCCCTACAGAACCCTTTTCCCTCTCACCTGCAGCCAGAACAAACTTCTCCCTCCCTGTAAACATTTCCTTTCACAAGCTTCTAGTTTCTCCACCTGTCCCTGAGCCCCACCCACAGGTAGCATCCTGGTCCACAGCCCTTTCAGCTGTGGACTCCCTCATCATCTGGCAAGGGACAAAGCAAGACCAATTTTCCCAGTAAGGAGACAATTTTCCTCCAACCTGCCCATGGCTGCCTCTGAACACTAGCCTGACCTTCTCATCACCCTCTTTGGCCATCTGACAAACGCCACTTCCTCAAAATTGTGGCAACTCTAGGGAATTTAAAGGTCAAATATCAGCTGGTTGGCATCATTCCACGGAGACGAGCCTCGCTCTAAAGCGAGGCCTGACCTTCCTTCTGTCATAGGCAAAGTGGTTGTAATTCTTCTGCTGCACCTCATTTTAACTTGATGGAAGCAATGACATTGGTTTGTGTTTCAAGTCACGGGACCGGCCTTTCGTGACACGTGAGTGTTTGAAAATAAACATTTCAGGAAAAGTTCTGCCTTATTTTAAACCATTCCTTTCTCCCATGTGCTCATCTACCATCTACACCACAAGTATGTGACAACACAGGAAAACGTTACCCTCCCTTTTCCACAAATAAAGCAGAGACCTGCATGTGGTCCCATGCCATGTGAGTCAGAAAAGAGGTCTCCTTCTCCAGCCTAGACTCCTTTGCCCAGACTTACTTTCCTGGACTTGTGATCTGTGAGGTCTCTTCCAACCCTGATGATACTGTGATACTGTGAAACACCTAGGAGTGGAACAGTTTTTCCTTAAAATTTAGTTGTTTCCCAAGCCACAAATATTAATTTTTAACTTTTTTTTTTTCCTCATAGTCCCAGCTTATTAATATTTTTTTTTAAAACCCAATTTATATCTAGTAGCAAAACATGAAATTCCAATTTGGAAACTGCTGTCCTGGTAAGTGAAATAAGTGGGACAGAAAGGGGTTGAGAGAGAGCCTGTGAAGAAAATATTTTGAACTTTTGATGTTGCAGGGGGGGAAAAAAACCTGTATAGGAAAAAAAAAAAAAAGAAGGGGAAAAAAAAAGAAACTCAACTCTCTGAAATCTGCACATGAAAATAATTTCTAGGTTGCTTTGGTTTGGTTTATTTTCTGTCTTTGTTTTTCTCTCAAGAATCAAAATTAATGTACAGGGGTTCCTGAGAGATGCACAACCTGAGAAAAGGGAACGCATCCCACTGACCTGGTGTGAAATCCTTGTCCTCTGTAACTGATGGAACATGAACATCTCACTTGTTGTTTGTTTTCTGTTTTTCTTCCTATGCTTAAAGGTAGACAAAATTATAAACAATAAGCAACAAAAATAAACAGCACCATGGTGACCCCAAAATAGTGACACTCTGTTAACCAGATGTGTTTGACTCGTGGTCCACGCATGTGATAAGTGATTTTCTTTGTGTAAAGCACAAAATCCATTACTCTATCCCAAACCATTGAAGTCAAGCAGACTTTTGTGCCACTGCCTTCCTTGGGGACAATATTTGGCCTGGAGTCAGATTTCTCCTGAATTTTAGGAATATTTCTGTTGTGTCTCTTGAGGTTGCTTCTTAATGGAGAAAATATTTTACTATCTGGATTTCTATTATTGATACATAGTCATGTAGATTATTCATGATGTACTTGCAGTTCTGCTTGAGAGAGCAAGCCATAGCCACAAGCTCCTTTGGCTGCATCTATTTTGCTGGGCAGGTGCCACTCCATAGTTCTGGTTCTCTATTTGACCAGTTTTAGAGACCTGCTGGAAGACACCTCTGCCTTTTAAGTCTTGTATATCTACTCTTAGTAGAAACTAGGACACACAGAGTGAAGGGACAGGGACAGAAGGAGGAGCAGAAAGAGAAAGATCCTATAGATTCAGACGCTCTAGTTCTAGGCAGTCAAAACAAAGGTTTGCAGCTGGATTTGGGAGATGCAGTACGTATTGTCTTCATGCCCCATGTATTTTTCAACTGAAGCATGAATTTCAGTTCAGGTCAATCAAATTTTACCTTGAGATGTACTTCAATTTGAAGACAAGCTGCAAAATTGCATTTCATTAGTAAGTTTTCTAAAAGCATTTCATGTTAAATTTCAGTCTACACATAGGAAACTAAAGATCTAATAATCAGGATAAACAAAAAGTTGTAGGGTTTATGCAAGAATATGCTGTTATGTGTTCTGGCCTTTTGAGGGCATGTTTTCTGATCTGTAAATCTGTTTCTCTTCTTATGTTTTGGGGGATTAACTGAGAGTAGGGATTTTTGGCTCTTTCTTTTCCTTTTTTTTTTTTTTCCCTATTTTTTCTGGCAGCTGTACAAACTTGTGCTGATAACCTGACTTTCAAATCAGTGTAGCCCTGTATTAGGTAAGTAGCATAACATTTCTGTAGAAAGTATCTAGAAAGAAAAATGTTACTGCACACTTTACCCAAGATGTATTTGCTCTGGACTGCTTACATGAGTAAAACAGTGTGAAAAACCTTATTTTGATTGGAAAACTAAGCAGACATGACCAAATACATAGAAACTGCTATATTTATATCCCCTTTTCTGACCATAACTACAGCTGGAACATTTTTTCAGATGTAACTTACTATTCAGAAATGCTAAATAGTCACAGTTCTGGTGGGAATGTTCACACAAGCAAAATAATATTGTCATAGTTAGTCTTTATGAAAGCTTTTCTGGATCAAGCAACATCTACTGTATAAATTACCTCATGTACAGAGGAAATCTACTTAATCCTTGGTTTACCTGCTATAGGTATAACTCTGCCAAGATCTTATATTTTTTAATAATAATAATAATAATAATAATAATAATAATAATAATAATAATAATAAATATCAAGTGAATATAGTAATTATTGTTCAATACTGAGTTGATAAACAAAAAGTCTCAGCCTGTCTAAGAAGTTTAAATCAAGCAATTGTGCTTCACAGTTTAAGCAGGACACGTTTTCATTGTCTGGATATTTCTGTTGCTGTTGTTGCTTGTTTTTTTGTTTTTGTTTGTTTGTTTGTTTGGGGGTTTTTTTGTTGCTTTGTTTTTATAAACTGAGTTTAAGATCAGAAAGAGAAAAGACAGGTAGGGACTGTGAGATTCAAGGCTGCTGGGAAAGGCAGAGTTTAAAGAAAGCTACAGCACATGCCAGGTTTCAATACTTGCTTGAAGCACCTCAGCTAGAGGCCCAGCTGGACACAAAGAACTTTCCTACCCAATGCCCAATCCTCCTTTATGCAGAAAGAAGTTAAATAGGGCAGGAAGGCTAAAAGGAAGAGGGGGAAGAAAGGGGATAACAAGATCCAAGCACAAGGATTAATGTCTAGTTGAAAGCAGAAGCTCAGAAACTCCCCTGAGTCCACTGTTTTAGATTCAGCCAAAAGGATTTTGCATGTCATCGTACTAAATGCTGCAGACCTGAACTGCTAATCCCAGAGGGCAAATTGACCACACCAGTCAAGTTTTTAGAAGCCCCATGCAGTGAAGCAGGAGAGTGTGGCTTCTGAGTAGAGGCTTCTTGTTGATTAGCCACCAGGGAAACCTAAGGAGCCACACTTGCTTCTGCAATGTAAGCACTAAGCTACAATCCTGAGTCAGTCACCTCTGCAAACATGGCATTTATAAGTAAAATTCTCTGTGTATTTAATAATCTAAACTGTCTAGCTTTAAAAAGCTTCTTATTCCTTCAGCCCAAGTCAGAGCTTATAAATGAGTTTATCAGGAGCTGTTACCTGGCTTTGTAGGCACAAGGCGTGGTACAGTTTGGCTTGGAATTATACAGTTGCACTCTACCTCAAAACAGAGTTGTGCAAAAAGTTTCACACCTCGATGAACACTTTCAAGGCACAAGCATGTAAAATAATGCACAGCATATGAAATTACAAAACTGTCTAGATCAGAGAAGGATCCAGGGAGGGCTAATAGAAGCCTTCTAATATCTGAAGGGGGCCTACAGGATGACTTCAGAGGGACTGTTTCCAAAGGCCAGCAGGGGTAGGATGAGGGACAGTGGTTTGAAATTAGAGATGATTTAGATTGGATGTTAGGAACAAATTCTTTACCATGAGGGTGCTGGAGCACTAAAACAGTTTGCCAAGGGATGTAGTTGAGGCCTTATCTGCATAGATATTCAAGGCGAGGCTGGACAAGGCTCTGAGCAGCCTGATGTAGTGGAGGATGTCCCTGCTGATTGCAGGGGAGTTGGGACTAGATGAGCTTTGGAGGTCCCTTCCAACCCAAGCCAATCTACGAGTCTATGATTGCTTTATACATAGATACATGGTCCTAGGCAAAGAAAAATATGATGTTGAAGTTTCTGAGATTAAAAGAGAACATAATCATAGAAACACAGAATCATAGAATCAAGCAGGTTGGAAGACACCTCCAACATCATCCAGTCCAACCTATCACCTAGCCCTATTCAGTCAACTAGACCATGGCACTAAGTGCCTCATCTAGCTCCAAACTGACCTGTTTATGCTGGTTCCAAGCATTGCAATGTTTATTGTATTTAAACACATAATTCACAACTTTTGCAGCACTCGGACCCCCAAGTGCTTAGGTCTAGATTTTTAAGCCCTAGTCAGGTAATCCAGCATCCATCCCTTCAGTTAGTTAATAAGATAAATTCTTTATGGCTTTCCTATGCCAGACATGTTGTAACTGGTTTTCACATGTATGTTGTATGCTAACTAGGTGAAAAAGTTTTGTTATGGAAGCTATTAAAGCCGTTCGTGGCACGGTGCCCAATGGCAGCTGATGATAATGCAGCCCTTCAAGATCAGTTCAGAAATTACTCTTTCAAGTAGTTTGGGAAACACAAGGATAAAACAAAAACGCAAACATCTATATAAAACACATTGTTATTAGTAGGAAATATCTGACCAAATTTAATCTGATCAAAATTTAGATATCCACACAAGGAGAATCCAAAATACCCTTTGCTCTGCTTGGAGGAATCGTTCCTTGTATGTACTCAGAATTTAGATATATTTGGCTGAAGACATTTACATATGTTTGTTTCTCCCAAAATTCTGCAGTGCCAAAAAAGTCTAGAAAGCATAAAGACCATTGGCAGCACTGGCAAATAGATTCTAAGGTACTTTGTCTTTATTATTTAGGGCCTAATTTGATCTGCAACATCTTTACAGTAGGTTTTATTTTACCTTTATTGTGTGTGTGAAAGAATGTAAAAAAAAATCTCTTTGACTTTAGTTTACTAAATCAAGTTATGGTACTGGTCACTGGAAAAAACAAACAAACCAGAAGCTGAATCCCTTTGATATGAAGCAACAGCCCTTGAAGCCTTTAATTTTCATGCCATAGTTACTGAGTTACTTCTCTGAGGATAGTTCCTCTCTGTAGTATTGAACCAGTCAAGTATGCATCAATTTGTGCATCTCTATAAGTATTCCATGATTAGCAAATAAAGGTGTTTTTTTCCCATGCTTATTTAAAGGTATCTTCTCTAGGAAAAAGTAGTTTGAAAATCAAAGATTAGGAGAAATCAATCTGTGGTTACCAGCCAGTCTTCAGATCTCCTTTTTTCCAGCTGTTGACCTTTTTTTATAGAATCTTAGAATCAGCCAGGTTGGAAGAGACCTCCAAGATCATCCAGTCCAACCTAGCACCCAGCCCTAGCCAGTGAACCAAGTGCCTCATCCAGGCTTTTCTTCAACACCTCCAGGGATGGTGACTCCACCACCTCCCTGGGCAGCCCATTCCAATGGCAAATCACTCTCTCTCTGGCAAGAACTTCCTCCTAACATCCAGCCTAGACCTCCCCTGGCACAACTTGAGACTGTGTCCCCTTGTTCTGTTGCTGGTTGCATGGCAGAAGAGACCACCTCCCACCTGGCTACAACGTCCCTTCAGGTAGTTGTAGATAGCAATGAGCCTCCTCTTCTCCAGGCTAAACAACCCCAGCTCCTTCAGCCTCTCCTCACAGGGTTTGTGTTCAAGGCCCTTCACCAGCTTTGTTGCCCTTCTCTGGACACGTTCCAGTATCTCAACATCTCTCTTGAATTGAGGGGCCCACAACTGGACACAGTACTCAAGGTGTGGCCTGACCAGTGCTGAGTACAGGGGCAGAATAACCTCCCTTGTCCTACTGGCCACACTGTTCCTGATACAGGCCAGGATGCCACTGGCTCTCTTGGCCACCTGGGCACATTGCTGGCTCATATTCAGCCTACTATTTACCAGTACCCCCAGGTCCCTTTCTTCCTAGCTGCTCTCCAGCCACTCTGTTCCCAGCCTGTAGCACTGCTTGGGGTTGTTGTGGTCAAAGTGCAGAACCCTGATTCAGACAGTTTTAATCCTTTTGCATATTTATATTAACTACAAAGATTATCATAAAAATCTACATTTGTCTGTATATTTGTATGTGTATGTGTGTATATATTTAATCTTTTTTATTGTTGAAAACTTTGAAAATATCAACCCAAAATGTTCAAAAGCTAAGGAAATCTCCAAATCAGATTGATTATAAAAAACACCTGCTTTTTAAAGCAGTTTAACAATTTTCAGGGCCTGGAGTAAAGTTTGTATATGTGTGGTTTTGGCAATGTGGTAGTGCTTACTCTGAAACTTTTATATGTATAGATAATTCACCCTTCCTTCTGCATTTTTTAAGTCGGTGGAAACCAAGAGTGTACTTAAGTAAAACCACCAAAGATATCTGGCTGGATACTTTTTCCAATTAACTGGCTAAACATTAAGAAAAGACCCTGCTTTTATTTTTGCAAAGATCTTTTCATGTGTTAAATTCCAAATAGGAGAACAAGTTTTTGGATTTTCCACAGCACTCTTTTTCTCTTCTTTCTTCTTCTTCTCTTTTTCCCCCTCCTCCCCAGTAATTACCTCTATTAGAAAAAAAAACACTTTTGAAGGATTTCAAATCATCATCTTAATCTATATATTACAAGAAATAATAATGTGGGGGGAGAAAAAATAAATAAACAGACAAAAAAGGTTTTGCAGGAAAAGATTGACAAAACAAACAAACCAATCCCCTCAAAAAAAAAAACCAACCCAAACAAAAAAATCATAATTCAGAGATGTTGATGCAGGATAATGCATTATTGTATTTAACTTCAGTGTGTGCTTTGAGGTTGGGAACAGTTTTAAACAGGTGATCTGTATGAGGTATTGCTCTAAAAATACTCTTAATATCTTTCAGGACAGTAGACATTTAAAAATGTATTTTCAATATGTTTAAGAGTAACCAAGACTAAAGGTATGCTGCTCATTGTGAATTGTGTTCAGTAATTTGAAAACCCAAAGACATTAGCCCTTTGAATTCCAGAGAATGAAGACTTCCAGAACTTGCTTGTCAAGAGTAAATTCTCTAGGATTTCCTATCAAAGGAGAGAATTTCTACCTAGGGTGCTGTGAAAGATTTTAGAAAGAAACCTAAATAAGGATAGGTAGTTTCCTAGAGCGCTCAGACATGAGAAAACACAAATAACGAAAAACCCCAAACCTCAACATTCTTGATCTTTCCTGGCTTAAGGTTTGTAATCCTAGAGACTGAAAGCTTTCCAAAAGATCAGAAAAGATGTTATCAGAGGAGGAATCTCAGCCTGACTTCTTTTCAAGAACAAGCTTTAGGTACTTTAGTTGAAATGTTCATTTTGTTTGCGATATGAGCTTTGGAAGGCAGCTACTGGAAAACAATCCAGTAGAGAAATGGGACATGTGGCTACAGAACCCAGACAGGAACTCTCCAAGGAAGGCTGATGCAAACAGTTATAGTTCTTTGCTGTTTCCATGAGTTTCTATACTAAAAAGAAACCTTTCTCCATAAACTTTTGTCCCTTAAGGATCTTACTACAGGAATTGCAATGCTGGTACTGAAGTGACACTGGTAACAGTGAGATTGCTCTTCATTTGTTACGCCAATAAAAACATCCACTTTTTCTTGGTGCTGTTTTTACTGTTGCATACCTCAACATTATGGCATCCCTTTTCACCCAGCCCCTACTTTTCGCAGAGATTAATTGTTGCCAAGCTTTTTCCTTGTAAGTGAAATTTGAGCATGGATGATTAGGCTTCACTGAACATTAAACAGTGTCTGAGTGTATTTTTACCTTAGCATATTGTACTGAGGATTTTGGTACCAAGTTCTGAAGCAAATGTAAAATTTAAACATAATTCAAATGTCACTTCTAAACCTGTCTACTTGTTCATGTGCATCAGTTTTGCTCAAATAAAAAAAAAAAATCCATTCTTGACCCCCATAACCAAATTTCTGAATCACAGGATGCCATCCAGAAGGACTTGGACAGACTGGAGAGTTGAGATGTGGAGAATTTCTTGATATCCAATAAGGCAAAGTGCATGGTCCTATACTTAAGGCAGAGCAATCCTAAATATCAATACAGGCTGAGCAATGATGAAATTGAGAGCAACCCTGCAGAAAAGGACTTGGGGATGCTGGTGAACAAGAATCATAGAATCATAGAACCACTCAGGTTGGAAGAGGTGTTTAAAAGGAGACTGGATGAGGCATTTAGCGATGTGGTTTAGTTAATTAGAAGGTGTTAGGTGATAGGTTGGACCTGATGATCTCGAAGGTCTTTTCCAACCTGGTTAATTCTGTAATTTGGTGAAAAAATAAACCAAAACAAACAAAACCCCACAAAGTGAATAAAAAATCTGAAACTCAAGAACCTCTTTGTCCTTTGCATGGTTTTCATGTAAACACTTGAAATAATTTTTAAGAAGAAAATAAAAGCCATTAAATTTGAAAATACTTAGATTCACATGGCAATTTCTACCAATCCAATATATTTCATCATTTATTTCCAGTAGATAAAATAGCAGTGATTTCAATTCATATACTAAAGAGCAATGGCAATAAGCTAGCTCCACTTTTACCTGAGATTATGTAATGCATATCTCCTTCAGTTATGGAAGTACTTGAGGTAATCCACTGAGGATCTGCATGAAGTACGCACAGGAAATGGAAGGCTGTGTCATTCTGATCGAAACAAACAGAACCCAAACTACATTTCTTACAGTTTCTTCAGGGGAAAGGAAGAAAGAAAGGAAGAAAGAAAGGAAGAAAGAAAGGAAGGAAGGAAGGAAGGAAGGAAGGAAGGAAGGAAGGAAGGAAGGAAGGAAGGAAGGAAGGAAGGAAGGAAGGAAGGAAGGAAGGAAGGAAGGAAGGAAGGAAGGAAGGAAGGAAGGAAGGAAGGAAGGAAGGAAGGAAGGAAGGAAGGAAGGAAGGAAGGAAGGAAGGGAGAAAGAGAGAAAGAGAGAGAGAAAGAGAGAGAGAGAGAAAGAGAGAGAGAAAGAGAAAGAGAGAAAGAGAGAGAGAAAGAGAGAGAGAAAGAGAGAGAGAGAAAGAGAGAGAGAAAGAGAGAGAGAGATACAGAGAGAGAGAAAGAGAGAAAGAGAGAAAGAGAGAGGAAAGAGAGAGAGAGAAAGAGAGAGAGAGAAAGAGAGAGAGAGAAAGAGAGAGAGAGAAAGAGAGAAAGAGAGAAAGAGAGAAAGAGAGAAAGAGAGAAAGAGAGAAAGAGAGAAAGAGAGAAAGAGAGAAAGAGAGAAAGAGAGAAAGAGAGAAAGAGAGAAAGAGAGAAAGAGAGAAAGAGAGAAAGAGAGAAAGAGAGAAAGAGAGAAAGAGAGAAAGAGAGAAAGAGAGAAAGAGAGAAAGAGAGAAAGAGAGAAAGAGAGAAAGAGAGAAAGAGAGAAAGAAAGAAAGAAAGAAAGAAAGAAAGAAAGAAAGAAAGAAAGAAAGAAAGAAAGAAAGAAAGAAAGAAAGAAAGAAAGAAAACCAACTGTGGTATTTTTTGCCCCTAGATTAAAATAGCAAGCACACTATCAGATCAACGATCTGTATTTTATGACAAGGATGTCTGATACAGTCCCGTCGAAAGGACTGCTGTAAAAATCTGACTCTGCTTCTGGAAATAATCTTCCAATTTTAACAGGACTCATAATTAACTAAAATTCTTAATGCTCTATATCACGTTTTTAAAATCTTTGAGCACTAATTACTCTGGTAAACCACTTACCCTCCTCATGGTCAGTAGCTGACATTGTGCATGGAATTTAAAATTGTATTCTCTCTTTCAGTCAACCTCTCCTTTTAAATTTCTTGTTGCCTCTCTGATTTTATTTCTTTCTTTCTTTTTCTTTCCTGTCTTCCAGAAGTTTAATAAAACCTGTGCTAGTTTGAAGCTAGATAGAATGTTTTGGTGAGAAAAACTAGATCACAGGTTGTGAAAGAGAAACAAGGGTGATGTCTACTTCACTCATAGGCTTGCTGAGAGTTATAAGAACAAGAATCCAAACATAGATAAGGGAGTCACTCTTTGTCTGGGCTCTGGGCATTTTTCTCTCTAACCTCACCCTCCGTCTCTCTGATTAATCCACTGTGCTTCCTAACCCGCCCTGCTGAACCTCTATTCTTCCTTGAGGCACAAGGCAACAACTGGGGTAGGGTAGGGGAGTGGGAGAAGGTGGAAGGACAGTTGGGATCCCCTCCAGGGGACTCAGGTTTCTGGGAGGAGAGTTGTGTTTCTGTATTCCCTTTTACCTTGTATATTTCTGTATATACTGTAAATATCTGCTTGTATATTGTGCTAGCTGTAAATAGAAGCTTCATTCAAATTTCCAGAGCTGGCTGAGTCTAGTCTGTGTGATTTCTAAAGTGTGGGGGGGCGGGGACCACCCAAGCCATCACAAACCCCAAAAACTAACAACTGCAACTCCAGCTAGCAAGCGTTTTAAGTGGCATATGGAGATAGGCTATCAACATGCTGTCTTCTTTTCTGACTCTGCAGACATCAGAACAAATGCTGAAACATGAACTGAAAATAGAACCAGAAAAAGTATTTCTTCAAAGTGCAGTAGATTTTAAAAGAAACTTTTTAAGGAGGTAAAACAGTAACAACAGCACAAAATGTTCTGTCATTCCTGTGTGTCCATCTAGTACAGGTAAAGTAATGGCACAATAGCGAGCAGCCTACTAAATCTTTATTTCCAAGGATCACCTGTTACAGGTAACCTAAAAGATAGGGTTTAATATCAGTGAGCAGCTTTTATACCAGTCACGAAGATCACATCTGAGGCTGTTACAGTTGGTAGCAGGCCTTACAGTGGGCCAAATCAGTAATGTGCTCCCCAGTTGGTATATTGTATAAGCTCTGTAGCATTCTTCAGACCAAAAAGCAGTAACTGCAACACCAGAGTTATCAAAATTTTGCTTGTAAATTTTGCTTCTCTCTCTTATACAGAATCTTAGCTTCATAAAAGCATATAAATCATAGAATCACAGAATCAACCAGGTTGGAAGAGACCTCCAAGATCATGCAGTCCAACCTAGCACCCAGCCCTATCCAATCAACTAGACCACTGCACTAAGTGCCCCATCCAGTCTTTTCTTAAACACTTTCAGGGACTGTGACTCCAGCATCTCCCTGGGCAGCCCATTCCAATGCCAGTTCTCTGTGAAGAACTTCCTCCTGACATCCAGCCTATACCTTGCCTGGCACAACGTGAGACTGTGTCCCCTTGTTCTGTTGCTGGTTGCATGGGAGAAGAGACCAACCTCACCTGTCTACAACCAACATACTAATACTCATGAATGTTCAATGCTATGCTTTAGGACAGGTATAATAACATAAAGAATGATTAGGTTTGCCCAAAACTTAGTTTTTCATCATCAGTAGTGTAAACTAGTTGTTGTTTTGTGTGACATATATAAAAAGATAGCAAAACATATTCACAATTTAAATCTTTGCTTATCTTTCATTTCATAGAATTGGAAGATTTAAATTGGAAGGGACCTTGGAGATCATCTACTTCAACCTCAGGGATGCCTCTCAACTAGACTTGGCTGCTCAAAGCCTTATCCAACATGGCCTTGAACATCCTCAGGAAGGAGGCACCCACAACATCCCTGAACAACCTATTCCAGAGTCTTACCACCCCCACACTGTAGAACTTCCCCCTAAGATCCAGTTTAAACCTACTCTTCCTCAAACCATTGCCCCTTGTCCTATCGCTAGACACTTCAGAAAAGTCCCTCTCCAGCCTTTCCGTAGGATCCTTTCAGGCATTGGAAGGACTCTCTAAGGTCTGCCCAGAGTCTTCTCTTCTCCATGCTAAACATCCTCATCTCCCTCAGTTTCTCCTCACAGAAGAGATGTTCCAGTCCTTGGATCACCTTTGTGGCCCTCATCTGGACTTACTCCAGCAGCTCTGTGTCCTTCTTCTATCTGTAGGACTTTCAGACAAGTATTTGAAAGAATTTATTAAGTCTATTATTGTTTATTTATTTATTATTAGAAGGTAGTTGTGAGGACTTTTGACTTCAAAATAACTTATTAGCTACTGATCAAGTGATCAGAGTGAAGTGGAAAAGGTGTTTAATTTTATCCTCAGGTAAAACACAACAAAATTCATTAAATACAAATCTCAGCTTTGTAAAATCAATTCTGAATAAACAGGTGGCTTTTGTGATGTCATTCAATGAAGACAGAAAAATATAGAATCATAGAATCAATCAGGTTGGAAGAGACCTCCAAGATCATCCAGTCCAACCTAGCATCCAGCCCTATCCAGTCAACTAGACCATGGCACCAAGTGCCTCATCCAGTCTTTACATTTAAACTGAGCATTTTAGGTCATCTAGCCAGCAAAAATTCCAGTGAAGTAGCATCCATGGTGGTATAATCATTCACTCAAAGATGCTGTAACTGCAACAGGAAGGAAAAGCATTTTTCAGCAGTGCATCATCCTGTTTAAGCCAAGACAGATCACATAGTAGATGAACAATGTGTCAGTGACACAACCTCCTTTATGAGAAAAATCTCTGCAAAGGAGAAGGCTGTGGAACAGCAACTGCAGCTAAGGGATAAAGCAGGTTGTTTATTCATTATTCTAAACTAGTTAATAGAGCACATATGTTATATTTTAAATAAAGGGGACACTGTGTTATATCCAAATTTAATATGTCAGAGGGAAAAAGTGTAGCTACAATAGGTTGTAGAAAAACTTTTCCACTTAGCATGTCTAAATAATAAATGCAGATGTACCATCTGTGTTTGGAGTGGAAGGTTGCCTACCCACAAATCCATTTTAAAAGGCATTTTTATGTACACACCAGGGAACCAACAGTGAAAATAAGAAGCATAAAAGAACTTTCAGATGTGTTCTAGAGTCCATAAAATCTGTAAATACATAAGAAGAAGGAAAACAAATCATTGATACCTGCAATTCTATCATAAATAGCTGGGAAAATATATTTCTGCTTGAGTTTCTGCTGTGTTACATCTCATATTTCCTACATATTTCTATCTTGTAGTCTTCCATCCTTAACAAAGGAAGCCCACCTTCCTGAGTACACGTGCCTGCTCCTGACAACACAGTGTTTGTGCTGCCTTCAACTACCTGGCACATCCCACAGCAAATTGATAATACGTTTGCTGTGTGTGTTGTGTTGAGCTGTCCTTTCGTAGAATCAGAGATTGGTTTGGGTTGGAGGGAACCTCCAAAGGCAATCTAGTCCAGCTTCCCTTCAGTGAGCAGACACTCTCCAGTAGATCAGGTCACTCAGAGCTTTATTGAACCTGACCTTAAACATTTCCAAGGATGGAGTCTCAACTATCTCCCTTGGCAACAGTGTTCCACTAGCCTCATGCTAAAGAATTTGGTCGCAACATCCAACCTAAATCTCTTCTTTTCTCATTTCAAACCATTGCTCCTCATCCTATCACTGCAGGCCTTTGTAAACTGTCCATCTACAGTCTTCTTGTAGTCTCCTCTCAGGTACTGGAAGGCTGCTATTAGGTCTCCCTGGAGCCTTCTCTTCTCCACTATTTCACTATAACATCATTAGAAATAGGCATTTTGGGACACAACTAATATGACTGAGTAGAATAAAATTTTAGGGCAGCTTTCAGGTTGCCCTCAAGTATCCTGCAAGCATTTATTTGCTTTCAGTTGGATGGTATTTACTTCCACTCAGTTAGATGCCTACTATATTGAGTTGGCATCAACATAATTGCATTCAGATTAAATTAGTTCGTTACTTTTGACTACGGAGAGATAATAGAATTAACTGATGAGAGTAGGGAAAAAAAGCTAAGAATTAAACAATTATGTTCAGTGAGGCAAAAAGTAGTTAAAGGGCAGACATTATATTGTCCTAGTACAGCAGAAGAGCTTCAATAAATTAGAAAACCATCCTGAAATCAGTGGACTCACATGAAATTGCCTTGTTCACATGTTTATGATGTAACACAGAATCACAGAATAGTCCAGTCTGGCCAGAATTCTGACTTTAAAGACAGATAACACAATGGCTTAGTACAGCACTCAGTTTTGAGTCCAGCCTAACACTCAGCAAGCAGAAATGAAGAATTGTTAAGTCTAAATTTGTCAGTAGGAATTTGGGGGGGGGGGGGGGGAGCAGAGGGGGGAAACGAGCTGTTAACTCACCTTTCCTTAGTGTTTAGTTTAAATGTCTAGTGTTTCACCTCCCCAGGCAACCAGCAATAGAACAAGGGGACACAGCCTCAAGTTTTGCCAGGCATAGTGTAGGCTGGATGTTAGGAGGAAGCTCTTCCCAGAGAGAGTGATTTGCCATTGGAATGGGCTGCCCAGGGAGGTGGTGGAGTTACCATCCCTGGAAGTGTTCAAGAGAGGACTGGATGAGGCTCTTAGTACCATGGTCTAGTTGAGTGGCTAGGGCTGGGTGCTAGGTTGGACTGGATGATCTTGGAGGTCTCTTCAAACCAGGTTCATTCTATGATTCAATGATTCTCCTATGCAAACATGAAGATATATCTTCAGGAGCCAGAGGCAGTGCCTCTGAATCATCCTTCTCTGTTCTGTGAGTGCATCAACATGATCAAGGGGAGCTAAGGGAATACTTGGAAGATGACACAACTTTTAAAGCTGAAGTAGCTCAGGTGACCAGCTCTGGTTTATAGATTCCTTTAAGGGGATGAGTATCCAAAAAAATAAACACAACAACCAACCAATCAAAAACATAAACAAATAAAAACAACAGAAAACACCCCACCCCCCCAAAAAAATCAAAACAAACAAACAAAAACAACAGAAAACACCCCAACTCTCCCCCCCCCAAAAAAAAAAATCAAAGCAAACAAACAAAAAAACCTACAGCCTTTGCCTTTAAAATGTATTAGGAGAATTGAAACATTGATATGGTCAAATGCCAGTGTTACTTTGAATGCATTAAACTCCCAGAATATGATCGTTACATAAATCATCTTTACTGCTAATACACATACTGCTATCAAAAGTTGTATCAAACTACTCACAGAATTCCTGAACATTAATTAAAACTGACTGGGGATTTGCAGGTCAGATATTTTTAAACTAGAATCCAGTCAGACCTGAAACTGAAGATAAAGCCCATTTTAATTTTTTTTATTATTATTTTATAGGCTTTCTGAAGTAGCAAAAGAATCAGAACTATTTGATAGATGTCAGAATTTAAATTACATTTTCTGGTTTGAAGAAGTTTCTAGATATCATAGAATCATAGAATCAACCAGGTTGGAAGAGACCTCCAAGATCATCCAGTCCAACCTAGCACCCAGCCCTAGCCAGTCAACTAGACCATGGCACTAAGTGTCTCATCAACTCTTTTCTTGAATGAAAATAAGACAGAATTATAAAATAGGAACAGAATGAATTTACAATTAAAAAACCTTAATTGCTGCAATTGTATGTTTGTTTTTTTTTAAATACTGTTCCCCAAAACACCAGGTTTTGATATTTCATCAAAAATAGGGGGAAAAAAAAGTAGAAAAGTCAAAAAAGTAATTAAATTCTTATGATAATGAAAAGTAATTTCCTGGGTAGGTATGGTTCTGATTAGTGAAGTTGTGAGCCAAGAGCTCAGGAGGTTAAAGAAAACAGCTTTCTGGTCATAACAGCACACCACAGCTCTAAAGTAATCCACAATTAGGCTTTACTTCATTTTGATGTATTTATTATCTCTCTGATGTTCTGTGATTTCTGGGTTTTATGGGGTTTTTTAATGATCTGCCATTGGAATGGGCTGTCCAGGGAGGTGGTGGAGTTGCCAACCCTGGAGGTGTTCAAGAATGGATGGGGCACTTAGTGCTATGGTCTAGTTGACTGGCTAGGACTGGGTGACAGGTTGGACTGGATGATCTTGGAGGTTATTTCCAACCTGGTTGATTCTGTAATTCTGTGGTTCTATGTAGGAATACATCTGGGAACATGTAAACATGAAGTGTAAATCTACATATGCATTATGCCCATGAATAAAATTTTTAATCTCATTCACCTTAGTTACTGGATCCAGCAGTTCCTACCCATAATATCTGGAAGGTGTTCTGAGGCTCTGTTCATTCACTAAAACCATGAAATCTGCTGTGATAGCTTTATATGAGCCATGTTAGATCCTGCAGCTGAAATAGATATATAATCATAAGATTATATCTCATGGAGGGAAATCATACTTCTTCATATTTGCATAATCCTATTTAACAGACTTAAATCATAATTAAGTAAATTGGAACTTCCTTGTCAGCATTTTAAAGTATTGCAACTATTATGTCAGAGCAAGTCCAGAGGAGGGCCACAACGATGATCCCAGGACTGCAGCGCCTCTGCTATGAGGATAGGCTGAGGCAGCTGGGGTTGTTCAGAAAAGAGAAGATTCCAGGGGCTGGACTAGATAACCTCTGGAAGTTCCTTTCAACTCAGACCATTCTATGATTCTAGGACCTTAGATCTGCCTTCCAATACCTGAAGGGATCTTACGGGAAGGCTGGAGAGGAACTTTTCATAAGGGTGTCTAGCAATAGGACAATGGGAAATGATTTGAAGTTGAGGAAGAATAGGTTTACACTGGATTTTAGGAAGAAGTTCCTCAGTACAAGGGTGTTGAGACTTTGAAATAGGTTGCCCAGAGAGG
Source organism: Pogoniulus pusillus (assembly GCF_015220805.1). NCBI lineage: Eukaryota > Metazoa > Chordata > Aves > Piciformes > Lybiidae > Pogoniulus > Pogoniulus pusillus. The sequence continues at coordinate 35,666,083 of NC_087267.1, forward strand.
TTGTAGGTGTTCAAGGCTGGGTTGGATGAGACCTTGAGCAGCCAAGTCTAGTTGAGAGGTGTCCTTGCCTACACTGGGGAGGTTGAAGTAGATGATCTCTGAGGTCCCTTCCAACCTAACCATTCTATGTTTGCTATTTTCTTACACTAACACGGTAAAGTGGAAGTCTTTCTCATTTATTCCTTTATTAAATTATTTATTAATAGTAGTCAAATACTTAGAAAACCCAGGATAGAAAACGTTTCTTACTTCCCCAGAGTCAGACTTTCACTCAAATCATTTTCCTTAGCTTATTTTTTTTCAGATTGTTTTATTAAATTTAGAGGTTAGAAATTTTTGCTTAAAGTTTTCTCCAGGAGAAGAAACTTTTAACAAAAAGGAAAACCAAACCAAAACACTAAAAAACCAAGAAAAACTGAGACCATAAATAAACAGTTCTCAGCTGAAGTACCCTCAGCAGACAGCAAACTCCTCCCTCCATTAAACATTCAACTACATGACTGCACATGAAAATCAGATGGTATGAGAAAATTATTCCAGTTGCCAAATGGGATTTTTTTTTTTGATCCATATGGCAAACAGCTACTGCTCAGATGAGGGAATTTCTGAGAAGCTAATTTGTTAAATCCAAACAGGGGATCTTGCAGTCAAAAATATATTTACATCACAGCACCTTGCAGGTTTTATTTGCTATTGCTACCACTGATAATGCAGTCCCTTATGATATGCTGTTTCTTTATTTGGCAGTAACCTGCAAAACAGGAGATAGCAAATACACAAAATACAGCATCTGAGTGGTCACTGCTGCTGAAATATGCAGTAAATGGAAATGTAATTCCTTGTAATCATAGCAAATTCCCACCGATATTTTCAGCAATGTGTGATAATCCTGAGCTTGCACAGAGGGCCATTCCAGAAAGATTTTCTTTGGTTTTGTGATGTTTTCTCTGCCACTCAGCAGACCTTGCTAGGATAAACCTGCCAATTGATTTTATTGCACACACTTGCAAGAGCTTTTAAAAATTCCACCTTGAAGAACTTAAATTCTTAAAGAACTGTGATTCTGTGACTCAGAAACTATCCATAAAACTAGCTGCTGGCCAAATAATGCAAGATTTGCTTCTTCAGTGCTGTGATGGCTTGGGTGTTACCTGCCCCCTCACACTTTGGAAATCACCCAGACTAGACTCAGCCAGCTCTGGAAATTTGAATGAAGCTTATATTTACAGCTAGCACAAGATACAAGCAGATATTTACAATATATACAGTTATATACAGAAAATATACAAGGTAAAATGTAATACAGAAACACAACTCCCCTCCCAGAAACCTGAGTCCCCAGGAGGGGCTACCAACCACCCTTCCACCTTCTTCCACCCCTCTCAACCTTACCCCAGTCCCAAGGAAGAATGGAGATTCGTCCAGGGGGTTAGGAAGCAGAGTGGATTAATCAGGGAGTCAGCAGAGAGGCTAGAGAGAAATGCAGCCCAGAGCTCCCAAACAGAAGTGCCTTATCTATGTTTGGATTCTTGTTCTTATACATCTCAGCAAGACTATGAGTGAAGTAGACATCACCACTATTTCCCTTTCACAGCCTGTAATCTAGTTCTTCTCACCAAATCATTCTTGCTAGCTTCAAACTAGCACAAGTGCAATAGCATTCATTTTATGACAGATACACACCATGTTCCTCTCTTCTCTCAGCTCCTGGTTTGCAGCCAATAGCACTCAGGGAAATGGATCAGAACACCTGCCCAGCCCTGCTCCATAATATGAGTTACCAGGGACTAAGACTGCTCTTAAAGAATGAAAAAAAAAATCTAGGTTTCCTCTTCAGATAATCTTGCATTACATGATATTTTAATATCAAAACACAGTGAAAATGACAACACAAAGGACATAGCTCTCTTCAAAGAAGTGATCTACACAAAGAAGAAACAAGAGGGTCCCTTTGGCATAGCCTAAGGCTATCCATTTCAGTATGTGCTAGTTTGAAGCAAGCTAGAATGTTTTGGTGAGAAGAACTAGATCACAGGCTGTGAAAGGAAAACAATGGTGATGTCTACTTCCCTCAGAGTCTTACTAAGGAGTTTGGGAAGGAGAAATGAAAACATTAGATAACACTCTTGCCATTTTTTCACTCACACTCTGCCTTGGGCTGCTGACTGAGCTGCATCTCCCTAACCTCACCTTCTGTTTGGCCTAACCCATCTTTGCTTCTTAACCTTTTGGCCGAACCTCCATTCTTCCTTGGGACTGAGGTAAGCTTGAGAGGGGCAGGGGGAAGGTGCAGGGGTGGTTGAGAGCCTCTCCTGGGGACTCAGGTTTCTGGGAGGGGAGTTGTGTTTCTGTATTCCCTTTTACCTTGTATATTTCTGTCTATAACTGTATATACTGTAAACATCTGCTTGTATATTGTGCTAGCTGTAAATAAATAGCTTCATTTATATTCCCAGAGCCAGCTGAGTCTAGTCTGGGTATTTCTAAAGTGTGGGGGGGTGGGGAACACCCAAACCATCACACAGTATAAAAGAAAAAAGTGTTTGAAGGAAGGGCATCAGGCTATGAAGTTCATCTCTACAGGAACTCAGAGACAGTCTGTATCCTTAAAATTTATAGATTCCTATGTGATATACTATCAAATGTGCTTTGGATATACACACTGCCTAGAAAACAGTGATATCCAAAGGTTCCTGTTGGCATAGCATAATTAACTTTGATAAACTCATTGTGTATTATATCATTTTCTGTTTATTGTGAAATCTTCAATTACTCTTTCCTCCAGGTGTTCCACATTACAAAGGTTAAACAATTTTTCTGCCGCCTCCCAAGATCTCATTATTCTGCTGTTAGATAGAGTTTCTGCATTGTATAACTTCTAAGTATAAAGGACACTGGAGCTTGATAATTTATTAATTACTTCTTACTGCATCTTATAAGTCAGATTTTGTAAAGGTCTGAGATGATGCTTACCAGCCCTCCTAAATCAAGTTTTTATCTGCACGACACATGAACACAGGCACTCCTGAAAGACCTTTTACTAGTGGATGGTGAGATGTGAATTTTCAGACACCAGACTGGATCTATGGGCTTTGAATTGCTGTTTACAGAGGCTTTTATCCATTGATTTTAAAGGAGCGTGGGAAAAGCAGGCTTCCGACTGCTTTAAGCGCTTAACACTGGGAAAGCTCTGCCAGGGCCCTGAGTGCACTTAGTAGCCCTAGTGTCCCTGATTACGCCTGGGGGTCCCCCTGCCCTGCCCACAGCCCAGGACCCCATTCAAGTCCTAGGGCCAGTAGTGCCTGCCCTAGAGAGGCCTTAGAATGCTGTCTGGAACTGTGACACAGCGCTACCCTATTCAGCTGGACCCACCCCATGGCTCATGTCCCAACCTGTCCTCAATTCATCCCTTTTTCTACATCCTAGACTGAGTTTGATGCTGGTTCTCCTCACTGACCTAGATCCTGACCCCTGCCTGAAGGTGAGAGTCCTGTCTCAGTCTTGGCCTGTCACTGTCCACAAGCAAGTGGCCAAATCCTGGGGCTGGGACTGCCTCTGCTGCCCATTCTCTTGCCCTGCCCTGGTTAGCAGACCCAGTCCTACTGCCCTGGAGAGTTACTGACATTCTCAGCATCTGACCTAGGGAGCATCCAGCCCTGACTGACCTTATTTCTGGGCTTCACTTCCATTGTACATGTGGCACTTTTTGAAGCCCTGTCTATCTTCTCATTACAGTAGTTACTCTGCTGAATGTTGGGGCTTGGTGCCACTTAACATTGTCTGTTATCTCTACCTTTCATTGGACAGAAGTCAGACTTCCAAGTTTTAGACACTATTAGAAAAGGTTTTGCTGACTTGTTTTATTTTCCTTTGTAAAGTCAGACCCAGCTTGACTTTTTGAAATTGTCACTTTGTACTTGCACTTTCTGACCTTTAAAGTATATCTTCCTTTAATGATCAGACTTTTTCCCAGTCCAGAGAAGCTCCCTGTTTACTTCTAGTATTCTTTTTATGAGATCTTTGTTTATCCAGTTAGGCCTTTAAAAAGCTTTCTTCAAAGTATTTTTTTCTCTCTGAATCAGATGCAAATCCTAGATAATTTTTATACGTTTGGCTTAGATAAGTTCCACTCTCTCCACTGAAGTTTTTAAGGCTATTTACTCCAGTTAACGTTGTTAATTAATTTTCTTATTTGTTAAAGTTTGTAAATTGGAAATAACAACAAAAAACAAAAGCCAAAACAAACCCTCTGCTCCCAATCCGTCCTGCTGAAGTCATTTAGAGGGGAATGAGCCCAGGATGGTAATACTTTCCCATTTGCACAATGTATTGCAAAGTGATTTATACTAGTCCAGTCAAAATGCAAGCACTTCTGTTGATATTGAGTTTAATTGGGCACAGTAATGACTAAAGGCTTTTAAAGGTCACTGCATCCAGATGTTCAGCTATTAGTCACCATCACCCAACAAACTTTCTACAGTAAATAAAGATAAAATAAAGAAACACTGCATCCTTCAACAAAATTAGTGTGTGAGACTTGTAGGATTCTTTTCTGCTTTCTGGTCAGCTACGTTCAATTCCCCAGCACACAAAAGCATGCTACTTAAAATAAATACTACTGAAAACAAACTTTACCCTATAAGGAAGAACTATCCTTTTCTTTATTCAGGGAAGCAGGCTTACTTTCCTGTCAGGGGAAAAATAAAATTACAAATTGAAACTTAGAGTCTTTATAATGATTCTGATATTTTACCCATTGAGTAGGAAGAGTCTTTTTGAACAGCGCAATCTGTGTAACCCCCTTGCCCCTTGTTTAAGCAACTCACAAAGGCTCCCTCAGTACATTTTAGGATTAACATTGAAAACTCTTTTGTTTTTTTAAAGTTTCAAAAACTTCATCCTATTGGAATCGAGGTTGGTGTTCATTACCCTTGGCTTGTTAATAGCTGAGTCTATATTTTCTATAACACCTTTTTGCAGGAGTTGAATCATTAATTTCCGTAAAGTGGGATTTTTTAACATATATAAACTTAGAGTCATAGAATCAACCAGGTTGGAAGAGACCTCCAACATCATCCAGTCCAACCTAGCACCCAGCCTGTCCAATCAACTAGACCATGGCACCAACTGCCTTGTTCAGGCTTTTCTTGAACACCTCCAGGGATGGTGACTCCACCACCTCCCTGGGCAGCCCATTCCAATGCCAATCACTCTCTCTGGCAAGAACTTCCTCCTAACATCCAGCCTATACCTCCCCTGGCACAACTTGAGACTGTGTCCATCTGATAATATTTCAAAATGTTACACAGTATTTTCATACAGTAATGTAAAATAATCTTCCTATTTTTTTCTCCTCTCTTACCAAAGATGCACACAGACCTTTTAGATTTCTGCAACAAGCTTTTGTTCCTTCTGTTTATAGAGTTGAAACTTACAGAAGGGCTATAAGAAATCACTAATATTAATCAGTGGAATATTCTTACACTGAAGAATCTTCTTTCCCATCCATCTTTACCATGTTTCATTCAAAAGGCTGTGCTCCATATTTATCAGCACTCTGCTTCCCCAGTGAGATAAACAGCATTTTACAAAAGATATATTGCCAGACTGTACAGTAGAATTCATTTGCTGAAGTGATAAATCTAGAGCTAAACCAGAATACAGTCTCATTTAATCTGAGAACATTGTCACAATTTATGTAATGGGCTGCTCTAAAGGTTAACAAGAAAACATCCTATCTCTTTTTTTCAAATGTCAGCCAAATATTTTATAGATTTTTGTTCCATGCTTTCTTGTAGCCACTTTAGTTAAATTAGTAGAGCTGTCTGAGAAATCAGATTTAAGCCCTTTCAATGTTGCCTTCGTCTGAGACCAGATGCCTCAGGAATATTTTGAAGCAAAAGGTAAAAAGGAGCAGTGCAGCATATTTTCTGAGCACATTATATACACATAATTGATAGGTTGGTAGGTAAGGATACACTTAAAAATCTGGAAACAAGATTACAGTGCTCAGAAGCAGATCCAGATGAAATATGTTGGACCAGTGCTGCCCTTTTTTAGCAGAGGCATCTAGCAGAATTTTGGCTAGTTAAATATACCATAAACAGTTAGTTTAACAGGATGACTCCAATTTCACTTCCTTATTGAATGGCCATAAGTGTACTTTACGAAAGAGATGTTTGAGAGTCTGGAGAGCTGACATTAAAACTTGACCTCTAGGTGCACAGCAAGGGAAAGGTCTTTTCCATGCTCCTGTTATTTTACCTTTGCTAGGTGTTGAAGTCAAATTTTCCATGATGTGCTGTGGGTGTGACGATCAGAGGTTGTCTGTCTTCTGCTCCTCTGCAAATGATAACTTTCCTCCACAGACAACTTCACCAACCTATCTGAAAACAACCAACAATAAGGGAACAAAAATTGTCTTTCCTTGTCTTCCCATAAAGGTAGCTGTACTCAAAGCAGGCTGCTTGGCTAAGGGAATAAATCACTTGAATAGGAAATAGGGTCTCTGACTCTCCAGTTGCTCATGTTGGTGCACCAAGTGAAATTAAAACACAAGCACTGCTGACACCAGATAAAGCAGTTGAAAGTGTTAAACTATAGTGATGCCATTGACATTTGCAAAAGTAACTGGACTCTACTAGAAATTGTCTTCAGTTTCTCATTTGTGCTGTAACATTAGCAACTCCAACATTGTTGGGAACAAGGAGGAGAAAGCACACTGCAGTTTAAAGTTTTCTGAGCTTTAAATTTTTTTTTTCAAACACTTGATGTTTTACTACATTAGCTTAAGCATTGTGAAACATCCCATCCACCCTTGTAATTAAGCTACTGTTTATTTGTTTTTATGGAGTTTAAATTAAAACCATGATTTTTCCTACCTAAAGGGAAGCCAGGGTTGAGCAAACATCAAGAAAATCATAAAAGAGAAACTTCTGTATGATGTTGCTTGTTTTTTTTCCTATAAAATATAAAGGGTGAAATCCTAGCCTATTGAAGTCATTGGGAGATTTGTAATTGGCTTTGAAGGGCCGAGATTTCACCCTTAAGAAACAAGGCTAAATTTTCCAAAGGCAGTCTGATTTGGAGTTGCTTGTATGTGCCTGCTTGATGCTTTGACTGCTGAGCTTTAGCGCTCTAGAACTCAGAGTTGCTGATGCTCAGCACTTCTAAAATAGGCTCACTTGTCTTAATTTGGATGCTTAAATCATCACTGCACCAGGAATTAAAAGCTGCTTTGGGAAATTTATAGCCTACTTCTGTAAAAAGGGGTCTAAAATAAATAAAATTTACTGTGCATATCAAAAACTGTGCTATTGGTATTAAAATAAGCTGTATGGATTAAATTGAGAGCAGAAGTGAAAACTGGCAAGAGAAATGATCATGAAAACAGCAGGGTTTGGTGTTGCCCTGCTTTTGTAAGCCTGCTTCACTGGACGTTTTGAAAAGGGGAAACAGAGCTGGTGGGATACTTCCATCAGACTCTATTATGAGATAAGAAAACCCTGAAACTACAGAAAATAGAAGTGACATATTTACAGCACTTGCAAAGGAGAGGTAGAGAAATTGGATCTGTTTAAAGGGCACATTTAAATTTAGACTGGCAGTTTCATGTGGTTCAAACAACTTCCTCATCACAAACTATAGTTTTTCTTCCTGAAGTCATGCGTTTACTATGTTGCTATCAACTGCTAACAAGAGAAACCTTATAAGAAGAGTCATATGCAACTGGGAATAAAAAATCCTTAGACAAGACAGACTGGATTTCTGAAAGTGTTACAGGAAAGGTACAAAATTATCTCTGCTTTATTGTCTCCAGCAGGTGTTACATGCTTTTTCTCATGCTCCCACCTTTGTTGCAGACATAGGGCATGGCAGAAGAGAAAACAGGAACAGGAGAAATTTCCAAGATGGAATAAAAGACAAAAAGTTCATCATATAACTGTTCTCTTACAAGGTGATGGATCTGAATGAAGAAAAGCAACATATCTCCATGCTGATGGAGGCAGAAGAGGTCCAAGGCTATTCTAGCATATTTTTCTTCCATTGGAAATACAGAGTATTTGGGAAACCAGGAACAGCCAAAGTGGCTCCTTGTAATACTGCACTTTATCAAATATCCACAAAGAAATCAGAAACATCTATGAGGAAGTTGCACACTTTATCCAATATCCAACTCCTTTATCTTTGCTACATCCAAAAGAAGGCAAAGACCTTACATAGGCTATGATAGGTCAGGCTGGGATAGTTACTGTAGAGTGGTTTGGGTTGGAAGGGACCTTAAAGATCATCTAGTTCCAATTCCCCATTATATGAGCATAAACACCTTCCATTACACCATTCTGGCCTTGAACACCTACAGGGAGGGGATATCCACAAATTCCCTGGGCAAGCTGTTTCAGTGTCCCACCACCCTCACTATAAAGATTTTTTTCCTACTCTCTAGTCTAAATCTACCCTTCTTAAGCTTTAATCCATCCCCTCTCATCCTACCAACTTTCGTGTAAGTTCCCTTCAGTTACTGGAAGGCCATTATAAGGTTTCCCCAGAGCCCTGCCCTCTCCTCTCCTCTCCCCTTCCTCTCCTCTCCCCTTCCTCTCCTCTCCCCTTCCTCTCCTCTCCCCTTCCTCTCTTCTCCCCTTCCTCTCCTCTCCCCTTCCTCTCCTCTCCCCTTCCTCTCCTCTCCCCTTCCTCTCCTCTCCCCTTCCTCTCCTCTCCCCTTCCTCTCCCCTCCTCTCCCTCTCCCCTCCTCTCCCCTCCTCTCCCTCTCCCCTCCTCTCCCCTCCTCTCCCCTCCTCTCCCCTCCTCTCCCCTTCCTCTCCTCTCCCCTCCCCTTCCTCTCCTCTCCCCTTCCTCTCCTCTCCCCTTCCTCTCCCCTCCCCTTCCTCTCCCCTCCCCTTCCTCTCCCCTCGCTCCCTCTCCCCTCCTCTCCCCTCCTCTCCCCTCCTCTCTCCTCCTCTCCCCTTCCCTTTCTCTCCCCTTCCTCTCCCCTTCCTCTTCTCTTGTCTCTATAAATTATACATCTATTCCAAATAATTATATTTATATATATTCCTCTTATCACCTTAAACACCAGATCCTACAGCCATGGAAAAACAAAGATAGGTGTAGATAGAATCACCTTTGCTTCCTTCCCAATAATCTTTTCAAGCCCAGAAAAAAAGAGAAAACTAAACCACCCAACCAACCACAATTTTTATTTTCAGCACCTTAGCAGACATTGCCCACAGACCTTTATTCCAGTGCATGTTCTATATCCCAAATGCAACAAAAGCGTGTTTCTGGCAAAGAAAACAATATTAAATGATAGCATATGAGAGACAAAATGCCTCTAAAAGGCAAAGTGTATGTGTTAGGAACAGCTTGACTCAATTCTAATTCAGATTCTTCTAATGCACTAAGTAGACAAAAAGTTTTGTTCTGAGGAAAACAAATCAGTCAAAACACCTTTCTTTTGTTAAACACATTGTAGGAAGTAATTAGCCTTAATATCTTGTCAGCTATGATGTTTGAAGTTCTTCACAGAGAGAGTGATTTGCCATTGGAATGGGCTGCCCAGGGAGGTGGTGGAGGCACCATCCCTGGAGGTGTTCAACAAAAGCCTGGATGAGGCACTTACTGCCATGGTCTAGTTGATTGGATAGGGCTGGGTGCTAGGTTGCAATGGATGATCTTGGAGATCTCTTCCAACCTGGTTGATTCTATGATGCTATGATAATCTTGGCTTAATGGAACATCCAATTATATCCTCTTGGATGTCATTTCCCACCTCTTCTGCTGTAAGAGTATGGAGCTCCAAAAGACAAGATTTTATGGTTAGTACAAACAACATTTGGATTAGAATAAAAATTCATATACATCTGATTTTCTTCCCACTGCTTTAAAAATGTTCCACATCTTATCCCTTTAGGAAGAAAAAAAAGGAGTCAGCTCAAGCAATAGCTGAGGTTTAAAAGTTTCAACATGACATGGAAATAGTTGACACTGTACTGCAATGTACAGTCTTGTTCCAGACAAAACCAGATACATGATTTGAAAATTGCCTGATGAGCACTCCTAGGACTGAGGTTCTCTTTATTAACTTGTTTAGGACTTTATTCTTTTTCCAGGTCACTTTACACAATTTTAGAGATATTTGTGCAGGATAAAATTAAATGGGGAGATAATAAATGGGTGTGTTTTCAGCAAACTTTTTAAGCAAAGGAACCAAACCATAACATTAACTCTAAGTTTATTCATCACTAAGACTTATATTTCCTTAATGTATGAAATATGAACATGCTTATCATCAAAACTTTTTAGGTAGTGTCCATTTTTAGAGAATACAATGAAGAAAGCACATTTTGCAATGTCCTTGGCTTACTAATTTCTAGCATCTGTTGTGTGGAAGTGCAAGTTGAGAGAAGCAATTCTCCCCCTTTACTCTGCTCTTGCAAGACCCTACCTCAAATACCATGCCCAGTTCTGGGGTCCCCAGCATAAGGACACAGAGCTGTGGGAGAGAGTCCAGAAGAAGGCCACAAAGATCACAGTATCACAGTTTTATAGTATCACCAAGGTTGGAAGAGACCTCACAGATCATCAAGTCCAACCCTTTACCACAGAGCTCAAGGCTAGACCATGGCACCAAGTGCCACGTCCAACCTTGCCTTGAACAGCTCCAGGGATGGCGACTCCACCACCTCCCCAGGCAGCCCATTCCAGTGTCCAATGACTCTCTCAGTGAAGAACTTTCTCCTCACCTCAAGCCTAAATTTCCCCTGGCGCAGCTTGAGGCTGTGTCCTCTCGTTCTGGTCCTGGCCACCTGATAGAAGAGAGCAACCTCCTCCTGGCCACAACCTCCCCTCAGGTAGTTGTAGACAGCAATAAGGTCACCCCTGAGCCTCCTCTTCTCCAGGCTAAACAATCCCAGCTCCCTCAGCCTCTCCTCGTAGGGCTGTGCTCAAGGCTTCTCACCAGCCTCGTCACCCTTCTCTGGACACGCTCAAGCATCTCAATGTCCCTCCTAAACTGGGGGGCCCAGAACTGAACACAGTACTCAAGGTGTGGTCTAACCAGTGCAGAGTACAGGGGCAGAATGATCTCCCTGCTCCTGCTGACCACACCATTCCTGATGCAGGCCAGGATGCCACTGGCTCTCTTGGCCACCTGGGCACACTGTTGGCTCCAAGGACTAGAACATCTCTGCTATGAGGATAGGCTAAGGGAACTGAGGTTGTTGAGCCTAGAAAAGGCTTCAGAGGGAGCTTAAGAGCTGCCTTCCAATACCTCAGGAAGGCTGAAGAGGTATTGTCATAAGGATGTCTATCATTAGGAGAAGGAGGAATGGTTTGAAGCTGAGGGAGAATGTATTCAGACTCAATCTTGGGATAAGAGGGTGGTAAGACTCTGGAATAGGTTGCCCTGGGAAATTGTGGATGCTTTTTCCCTGAGGATGTTCAAGGCCAAGCTGGATGAGGCCTTGAGAAGCCAGTTCTAGTTGAGAGGTGTCCCTGCCTATGACAGGAAGGTTACAGTAGATGGTCTTTAAGGTCCCTTCCATCCTAAGCCATTCTATGAATTTCTAAAAGTAAATTCTAACTTATTTCTCCCTGAAAGTATATATACTTCGTGTTTTGTTTTACTATGTAATATTTTCAAGAAAGGACATTCCAAAAAGATACAGCAATAATGAATATTGGAAAACATTTTTCAGTATGTAATACAGGAAGATGTAGACCTTTATATATATCTAAAAATCATTAAAGTCAAGTTAAGGCAGTTAAAACATGTTCCTATGGGTAAGAGACTTTGCTCTGTAGAGTCATTAAAAATGTCTGCAGATGGAAGTTAAACCAAACTAGGTCTAACTACGTTACACACATTGATATATTGATGTCAGAAAGACCAACACATCTACAATAAATTGTCTGTATTCCTGGAAAACCGTGATGAAAATGAAAGTAGAGCAAGAATACAAGAATACAAAAATACACAGTAAGTAACAAAATAGTCTGCACATGCATCAGAAACTTTAAAGGCAAAGATTGTCTCTTTTAGGAGAGCAATTTTCAGTCAATAAAAATACACGCTTGCAAGGCAACTGTCAAAGCATTTTGTTTAATTTTATTTAAATATATATATATGATCTCTATTTTACCTGTATTTTACCTATATGATGTATATTTTCTGTATAGGTTTGTGATTCTACATTTCTCCATGGCATTTTCAAAAGAGCAAGAGGAAACTGGCTAACAATATTCAAGTAACACTGACTTTTCCCTTGACTCCTTTGAAAATTCACATGAAAATATGCCGTCTGTTACCCTCATTAGCCTGCTAATTAGTCATGTTGAAGACAGACAGGAATGCTAAGTTGCACTTGTTTTCCAGAAAGGTATGAGAAGATGACATATTGGTGACTACATTCACATCACCAGAAAGTGTTTTTCCGACTCAGTTATCACACTAATTTGCCAAACAAAAAGAGAGCAGCAACAGTTCTTGTCCCAAAAGAGCCATGCTGTTATGGTTGAGTTTTTGAACAGCTTCACCTCAAAATCTGAATGACTGGACCAAATCCTGGCCTACAATATACCATGGAATATTTTCTCAAGGAAAAGAGTTCATTCAATAAATCATTCATAAGCAGACCATAGACCATGCAAACATCTCTGCTTTACTAATTAATATAGTCACATGTTAAATCTTAATGACAACTAGAATGATTTGGGGACAGAATAACATAGAATCCTAGAATGGCTTAGGTTGGAAGGGACCTCAGAGATCATCTACAAGAACCTCCCTGCCATAGGCAGAGACCTCTCAGATAAGCTTGGCGGCTCAAGGTCTCATCCAATCCAACCTTGAACACCTTCAGGAAGGAGACATCATCAACCTCCCTGGGAAGCTTATTCCAGAGTCTCAGCACCCTTCTTAGGAAGAACTTATTCCTAAGATCCAGTCTAAATCTACTCTCCCTCAGCTTCAAACCATTCCCCCTTGTCCAATTGCTGGACACCCCTAGAAAAAAAATCCCTCTCCAGCCTTCAGGTAGTACAAGGCATTCCCAAGTGAATAGATGAAATGGCACTAAAATTTGCACCAACATTGAGCAAGAGTGGAGGAAATCACAATTAAGCTTTTTTTCCATTGCTGCAGTTAGCTGAAGCTGGAAAATGAGTTGTTTTGGGGACAGACTAAGCAGAGTTTCACTGACATCTTATTCCTATATTTATAAATACATAGATGGGCAGGCATTCTCCTGGGGCCATTTCTTATGTCATTAGCCACATTGATAATGGCATAATTAAGAAATAAAATAATTCACCATGTCAAGAATCATTTAATGGGAAGGATGCATTCTTTTCTTTGATCTTCCTTTTTAGTATTAGGGTTTAAATTCATGTTATATCATCAGATAAACAGTACTAACCCTAACAACTGATCAGTAGAACACAACTTAAACCAGTAATTCTTACTATGGGCATAGTCTGCAAATCTATGTCTATTTAAAAAACTGGGTTACTAAAAAAAAAAAAAAACAACTCAAGACTATATTCACAGTTAGAGTTACTTAGAAATAATGGTGCCTCATACACTCAAGAGCATGATTTCACTACATGTGCAGTGAATTCAAGAAGTCTACAAATAAATCGTACTAATGAGAAGAGTTATTGGGCAGAAATTTTGAACAGGATAGGAGTTTTTATTTGCTTTGAAAGCAAACTGTGCAGGCCAGCAAATTTCCACTCTAGATTTACACAATTAAAAAATTGTTCTTAGGCAGGACACTTCTTTAAATACAACTCTATTGCCTGTGGTTTAATGTAGAATTAGCCACAGGGATGGGTTGCAATAACTGTTTGTTATTTGTTTGTACAGAATCATTGAATCAACCAGGTTGGAAGAGACCTCCAAGACCATCCAGTCCAACCTAGCACTCAGCCCTATCCAATCAACTAGACCATGGCACCAAGTGCCTTGTTCAGGCTTTTCTTGAGCACCTCCAGGGATGGTGACTCCACCACCTCCCTGGGGAGCCCATTTCCAATGCAAATCACTCTCTCTGGCAAGAACTTCCTCCTAACATCCAGCCTATACCTCCCCTGGCACAACTTGAGACTGTGTCCCCTTGTTCTCTTGCTGGTTGCCTGGGAAAAGAGACCAACCCCCACCTGGCTGCAACCTCCCTTCAGGTAATTGTAGACAGCAATGAGGACCCCTCAGCCTCCTCTTCTCCAGGCTGAGCAACCCCAGCTCCCTCAGCCTCTCCTCATAGGGCTTGTGTTCCAGGCCCCTCACCAGCTTCATCACCCTTCTCTGGACACGTTCCAGTATCTCAGGAGTTTGGCATAATTCTTCACTCTGCTAGAAAATCCACGGTAAAAATCTGAGTGAAACTGAAGTAATATTTTAGCTATTCCATCTGTCTTTCCCTTTTCAGTGACTGTGCCACTTCTTTACCTGAAGAACACAAGCAGAAATCATAAAAGCAGATAAAGAACTAGCAAAAAGCCACCCGTTATAAAACAAGTCCAAACTGACAGAGAAATTAAAGTAGTAGGATTCAGGGTGTCCTTTTACCCTTTAATTTTGTCAGGACACAGTATCTCTCAAATCATCTCTCTAAGGGACACAGCTGAAGTCAAATGAGAACATTCAGTAGCCTTTTTTTTCTTTTAAATTTTATTTTAAGGGGAACAGCAACAACAACAAAAAAAAAAAGGGTCAAATATCTCATTTTTAAATTTGGAAAGTACTACAAGAGCTGATCCAAACAAAGCAATAAAGAGATAGAACACATCATCATTCCAACTAGGGGCTTCCTACAAAAAAGAAAAGGACCAAAGGAAAAGGAGTGTCTTGGTGTTCTGGTTTCCATCAGTGGCATTTTTCTCTCCTTTTTAACACAGACTATGAGATGGAATTGTATTAGAAATGTTTTACAGAATATTGGTTAATAGAAAGAGGAAAATAAATGGAGCTCTAACTCAGTGTTGAAGTATTTGCTTAATGTTAAAGAAGTTCCATCAAAACTTACTCAGGTACCTCTTTGAACAACTCAGGGAAGTCAGGCCCTGATGTCTCAGGGAATGATGGACTGAACTTCCACCTGTGTGTGACAGAAGCCCACTTCAATATTATGTCTTACAGACACCTCAGACAAAGCCAAGCAGTACTGCTCTGGAAACAGCAAAAATTTAGAGTGTGTGCCAGTGCCTGTATTAAAAGGTTTGCACTACTTATATTCAAGAAAGAAAGGGGGAAGAGATTGCACAGCTGCCAGTAACAACACATCAAGAACAGAATCTGTCTTTGTGAGCACCTGTTTAATGCTAGGTTAGCTATCTTGTTTTGGTTTTGTTAAGCTGCTACACTCCAGACGCTGCAAGCTTATTTTCATATAGTGACACCACTGAATTCCAAATACAAGACTCCAAGCATAAACTAAAAGTGCCCACTTGTATCATTTGGCCCTTATGTCATGTTCCACATGTTCATATCAATTTTGGTTCTATAAAAATCCCAGTCATCTGAATATGAAGTGAAACAAATACTCCATGTACTCTATCACTAATTATTTGTCTGTGCAGAGCAATTAACAATTATTACTGATGCTTGATGAAGATTAAAATAGGACTGCAGTATTTACATTGCTTTCTTCTGGGCTCTTTCTTTGTCTATCTTTTAAAATTCAATTTTCTGTTTCTCTTTCCTGGCAAGGAACACATAGAGCACTGGTATTTTTAAACTGAGTCACCATTAAAATAAGTCTTTTAAGGATTTTAAAATCCAAGGGAAGAATAATTTGAAACCATAGAATCATAGAATCAGTCAGGGTTGGAAGGGATCACAAGGATCATCTAGTTCCAACCCCCCTGACATGGGCAGGGACACCCTACCCTAGAGCAGGCTGCCCACAGCCTCACCCAGCCTGGCCTTAAACATCTCCAGGGATGGGGCCTCAACCACCTCCCTGGGCAACCCATTCCAGGCTCTCAGCACTCTCATTCAATTCCCTCCTCACGGCCAGTCTGAATCTCCCTACCTCCAGCTTTGCTCCATTCCCTCTAGTTCTGTCACTCCCTGATAGCCTAGAAAGTCCCTCCCCATCTTTTTTGTAGGCCCCCTTCAGATATTGGAAGGCCACAATAAGGTCACTCTGGAGACTCCTCCAGACTGAACAGCCCCAACTCTTTCAGTCTGTCCTCATAGGAGAGGTGCTGCAGCCATCGCCCTTCTCTGGACACATTCCAGCATGTCCACATCCCTCTCATAACTGGGGCTCCAGAACTGGATACAGTGTAAATCTGTAGGCTTAGGAGAGACTTTCCACATGACATCATTATATGCAACCAGGTCCAGAGATATGTCTAAAGTTACATGAGATCATGCCCATAGACCTTGACTTGTAAGATGAAATGTCAAAAAAACCCCAAAGAGGTCAGTTTTTACTCTGGTCCTTTCACTCTTTTAAAGGGTGATTGGAACAATGAGTTTTCTTCCAAGAAACTTGTTAATTTCTTCCTCAGAAGCTACCTTTCTGGCCTTTCAGTTCTATTTCTGGCTTTCTATCAAAGACTAAAAGGAAAAAAATGTTTCTCATTCTCTGCATCAAGTTTGTATCTTTTTAATTCTCTTATGTTTCCTTGCCCAGCGTGTCCTTTGCACTTTTAATATGTCTTTAAAAACTTTACATCTGCCATGGCTATGATGATTTCTTTTTCATCTGCCAAACCAACTGCCTTATTCTTCCTTCCTCTTCATTCTGTTGTTTTTCCTTTGTCATCACTCCTGAGTGACTATTCTTGTTTTCTCTCCTTTGCTTTTCACTTACTTTCCAGAACAAATGAATTTAGGTGACTTTGCACAAGGAAACAGGAATGTACTTCAGTGAATGGGAAAGGAACACACAATTTCCTGAAGACCATTCACAAGATCAAAAGGAAAATTGAAGCCCATGCTTGAACCAGGTGGAGATTTGAATTGTCTATTTTCAACAAATGTGAAGAATGTAAGAAAGGACAAAGGAATGCCCACAGCCTTCAACCACCGACCTGTTAGCATCATCCTGTAAAAAGATCTTAGTTCAAGGTCTGTTTTTAAATCTGAATATTGCTGTTCTCTAATTTAGGAATCTCATGCTTATCATGACTTGTAAATTTACAGCTGTTCCATCCATCATCAACTTGCTAATAGGCAGTTGTGAAATTCTCAGGAGTCTGCCATAAGAAATAAGAGAAGTAGGTAGCTGCTACAGCTGGAATCCCATTCCACCTCAGGAGTTTCTTAACAACATTCTCAGATGTGTAAACGAACCATTAGCAACCTGAGGGAATTACTACAAACATAAAAAGCTGCCATCACGGAATGAGACAAACCTTTCACATTGTGATGAGAAACTGCTGAAACACAGAAACCCTGTACACCAAATCAGCAGTTTGCAGGTCAGGAGAAGAAAAATTGCACACAAATATCAAAGCAAATGATGAAAAGCCACTGAAATTTGGTGAAGATCTGTTATTCTGTACAAAAAGTCTTACAGGCTCTGTTGTGTCTATCTTGTCTTCTAAATCTCAGAGTGCATATATCATCTCAGTTGCTTCTTGTACTGCAAAATAGCCATTCAATCCAGCACAAGAGCCACAATAGCTTCCCTCTGACTTTCTTTTTTCTGGCTTAAAGCCTGTTTGATCTTCCTGTTGTCCTGCATTTAGTAATTTCCCTTCTTGGTAACCAGTTTCTCTCAGGCCCTCATGATTGCTCTTAGCTGCACATTAACTGCTCTGTCAGCAACCTCACTGGCAGCTCTGTTTCCCCATTATCTGTCACTACATCAGGACCCCCTCTTTTCCATATTTACTTCCTTATTTGTTTTGTCTGCCATGCCTAGAGTAAATACCCAGAGCTTATACTTCTATGCTCCAGAGCTGTTACAGTTAAAATCTTGCTCGTTTTATCCTCTTCTAGAATAGCTTTTGTGTTAAGCCCAGTATGATCAAAGCAAGTTGTCTACACTGCTCTACAGAATCACAGAATGGTTTGGGTTGGAAAGGGCATTAAAGATCTTCTAATTCCGAGTCCCCTGCCATAAGCAGGAACATCTATCACTGGATCCAGTTGCTCAAAGCTCCATCCACACCAACTTTGAACACTTCCAGGTATGGTGCAGTCACAGTGTTTATGTGCAGCCTATTTCAGTTCCTCATCACTCTCATGGTAAAGAACTTCTTCCTTAGATCTAATTTAAATCTATCATCTTTCAATTTAAAGCTTTCAGTTTAGTTCTTTTACTAATCACAGCTGTGTTATTGTATTATTTAATCTCTACATAACTGTAGCCTTAAAAAAATAAAGATCCTTTTCTAAATGCACCATCATCCATGTTAGAGCAAATTCAGCCCTTCCTTTATCCACAGCACTCTGGCCCATTCTCTTCCTATTATCTATATGCATTTACACGCAGAGCTTCTAGGTTAAATAAGCCTTCCAAAGTTTCTTCAGCGTCTGTTCTACTTTCTAGTCTACACATATTGCCAGGCTACTTTTCAAAGTGTATGTTCTTTGATGATTTCTTATCAGCCTTGGGATATTTTCACCACTATTCACTGTCTCCATTCTTGTTCTTTGAGTTCATTTTGGGTAAATCAGATACATTTTGGGTAAATGAGACTGCCTGCTTTTACCCAAATCACTCTTAAAATTTTCATCTACAGAGAAAAAGCAAATTAAAAAAAAAAAAAAAAGAAAAGAAGAGGCAAAATGCAGGACCATTTTACTCAGTTTGGATGGGTGGTTTTGTGATCTCATTGTCATGCTTTTCCTCTCCCTCTGTGAGTTTCTGCCATGTGACACATTGGGTGTAAATGACATATTCTTTGTATAAGTTTTTGAGAGAACCATAGCACATTCCTGGCCACACAACAGATAAAATAGTAAGGCTCTTTGTGATTTTAACAATAAAAGATATTTTGTTCCCCTGGAGTCTCAAGTGAAAGTTCAGAATAAATTGGTAAATCAGTGGCTCAGGATGAACCTCTGCTATGTAGCGGGGATTGTTTCACACATCCATCGTAAACAGTCATAAACTTTTAAGAGTGATCATTATAGGGACGAGAAAGGGGGAAAAATGGAGAGAAAAAAAAAAGGAAGAAATAAAAATCCCCACTTTCTTCTGCCAAGACACGAAGATAGTCAGATCATATCACTTGATCTTGTCTGGTTGTTATTCTGGATGGCTGCAATACCCAAGACTGCACTTTCACTTCCTAAACATTCTTTCAGGGACAGAATGCTGTCGATGACTCAATGTTACCTTCAGAAATCACAACTATTGTTCTCTGAAGACTTCAGTTCCTGTTCTTTTTCTTTTGCTTAGACAATTGCAAAACTCAGTGATCTGGGAGCTGTTTAGCCTGGATAAGAGAAGGCTGAGAGGGGATCTGATCAACATCTATAAATATTGGAGGGCTTGGAGCCAAGATGAAGGTGGCAGGCTCTTTTTGGTGGTGCCCAGTGATAAGACAAGAAACAACTGGTACAAGCAAGAACACAGGAGATTCCATCTCAACATGAAAAGACTCTTCGTGGTGAAAGTGGTGGAGTAGTGGAACAGACTGCCAGAGAGGTTGTAGAGTCTGCTTCTCTGGAGACATTCAAAATCCACCTGGATGCGCTCCTTTGTGGCCTGCCCTAGCTGATCCTGCTTTGACAGGGGGCTTGGACTTGATGATCTCTTAAGGTCCTTCCCAACCCTTACCATTCTGTGATTCTGTGATTGTGTTTAACTGATCTTCTTACTAATAGCAATGCTAACAAGTATTGCCCTTTAGGCATGAAGAGTAAATGCCTCAATAAAATTCTGGTGTCTAGACTGCTTAAAATTCCATTGTTGTACATGAACCCATGTGGTTTGTGCTCTTTTTTTCATGGAGTTCAGATGCTGTTTTACCATCCAGTAGGAATGCAAGGTGTTTGTCTCCTCCCTGGGGTTATTTAAGGCCAGGTTGGATGAATCCTTGAGCAGCAGAAACTAGCTGAGAGAGGGCTCATGGCAGGGGGTTTGGAGTAGATGATCTCTTAGACCCTTACCATCCTAAGCCATTCTATGATTCTATGATTCTGTGAAGGTGTTAAGAAATGAGAAGTTGTGACTAAATTGAATAAATGTTGGTGAACACCTCTAATTAACCTTCAGGGACCCTGTTGCATTCAGTAGAAAGAAACAGATGTGTCAGAGTCACAAATCATTTTGCCATAAGCTGGGTATTTAAAGAAGACCAGAGAAATGTGCCCTGTGTCCTGCATTTATAAAAACATCATGTAACACACTGCTGATGTACATAGCTAAACTACACACACACAACCCCCCCCCCCCTATTGATTAAAATCTTAACCCTTCAACTGCATTGTGGTCAAAGACCACACCTTGAGTACTGTGTCCAGTTCTGGGCCACTCAATTCAAGAGAGATATTGAGGTGCTGGAACGTGCCCAGAGAAGGGTGAAGGGTGATAAAGCTGGTGAAAGACCTGGAACACAAGGCTGAGGGAGCTGGGGTTGTTTAGCCTGGAGAAGAGGAGGCTGAGGGGTGACCTCATTGCTGTCTACAACTACCTGAAGGGAGGCTGGAGACAGATGGGGGTTGGTCTCTTTTCCCAGGCAACCAGCAACAGAACAATGGGACGCAGTCTCAAGTTGTGTTAGGGGAGGTCTAGGCTGGATGTTAGGAGGAAGTTCTTGCCAGAGAGAGTGATTTGCCATTGGAATTGGCTGCCCAGGGAGGTGGTGGAGTCGCCGTCCCTGGGGCTGTTCAAGGCAAGATTGGACGTGGCACTTGGTGCCATGGTCTAGCCTTGTGGTAAAGGGTTGGACTTGATGATCTGTGAGGTCTCTTCCAACCTTGTTGATACTGTGATACTGTGATTTGATAGGGCTGGGTGCTAGGTTGGAGTGGATGATCTTGGAGGTCTCTTCCAACCTGGTAGATTCAATGATTCTAAATTGTACAGATAACTGACACTTCTTCCAAGATCTTATTTTTTGAATAAAGATCTTTCAAGAAAAACAAATGACTGATCAAGCAAAAGAAGGTCATCCATGAATCAGCTTCTCCTTGTCCAAAATTCACTTGGCAATTATGACAGAAAGTGCAACCAAAATGTGTATGAGTGCCAAAATGTCACTTACAAATAGCCATAGGACAACCCTACTGGATCAGAGGACTGAGGTAGATATATATGTCCCTATCTTTCCTTTTCTGTCACACAAATTGCCTTTTTGCCTTACAGTCTGGTATCATTTCAGACTCAGATCACAGAAATACATGCTATCCAAGAAGAAGGACTTTTCTTCCTTCTATTTCTTCTGTAAACTATTGTCAAAAATTAATTCTCACTAGCTATGTAAGTTTGAACCATAAATGATTCTGTAATTTGCTGCTGAGTTCTACTCTATAGATTTGTTTGTCCAAAACCCAGCCTAGCTCTGAGTCTGAAAAAAACAAAACAATAAAAAAGAATTGCTTGTAGAAGATGACAGAACACATTCCAGTGGTAGTTCTTACTGGAACGATGTCCAGGCTTCTTAGAAGTCCAGTACAGAGTGAACTATACGGCAGATTTTTTTATCAATGATCATGGAACCTGACAACCACCATAAAAAAACTCCACTAATTTGCCACTGCACATAACTAAACCTCTTATCTCTTAATCCTCCAAGTATCTACATAACTTGATTTTCCTTCCATCTCTACATTCACCTTGACATCACATATGCAGGTGATTTAATGTAGACTTAGCTTGAGTTGAAAATGCAGTAAATCGCAGTCTTGCTCTGAAATTGCTCAATAAAGCATGTCTGTTCCACAAACATGGGGAGTTGAATGGAACTTCTTTTTTGTCATGTTTTATTTCATTCAGTTTGCTAGGGTAGTGGGGTTAGTGATGCTGTTGAGATATGGAACAGTCAGAGATAGACTACCCATATCATGCCAGCCTGTCAGAAAAATATCTAAGAGGTTCAACTTGTGAAAGTAATTTACCTCCTCTGGTTATAGGAAGATGCTGACCAATACTCATCTACAGGAATCACAGAATGTGGTTAGAAGGGTATGCTAGTTTGAGCCTAGCTGGGATATTTTGGTGAGACAAAATAGATTATAGGCTGTGAAAAGGAAACAATGGTGAGGTCTACTTCACTCATAGGCTTGGTGAGATGTATAAAAACAAGAACATAAACATAGATAACACAGTTGCTCTTGGGCTCTGGGATGCATGCACTTATCTCTAACCTGCTGCCTAACTAATCTGTCTGCTTCCTAACCCCTCTGACCAATTCTCCAAACTCACCTTGAATGTAAGACAAAGTCTGGGATAAGGAAGAGGGGTGGGAAGGAGGTGGAAGGGTGGTTGAGAGCCGCTCCTGAGGACTCTGGTTTCTGGGAGGGGTGCTGTGTTTCTGTATTACTTTTTAACCTGTATATTTCTGTATGTAGCTGTATAGATTGTAAATATCTGCTTGTATATTGTACTAAGATGTAAATATAAAGCTCCATTATTTTAATTTTCAGCTCAGCTGAGTCTAGTGTGGATGATTTTTCACAAGAGTGGGGTGGGTAGGTAACACCCAAACCATCACACTTGCTTATTATGGATGAAGGGGTCAGACCCACATTTTAGAGCACACCACAAAGGAATGATTTGGTATCATTATCAGTTGGTAACTCCAGGAGGATGTGTTGATGTTCTTAAACATACTCTATATTCACCTGTTCAGGTTTCTCCTTCAGCTCCCAAATGAGCTGAGTGTCATGAAGGAGACACACAAAACAGGTGCTTGTATATTGTGCTAAGCTGTAAATATAAAGCTTCATTCAATTTCCAGATCAGCTGAGCCTAGTATGGGTGATTTTCACGAGTGTGGGGGAGCGAGTAACACCCAAACCATCACAAAGGGGACTCAAAAGATCATCCAGTCCAACCTCCTCATGTCACATCTGGAGTAAACCTGCCACATGTGTCTTTTGGCTGGTTTGGGGGGTTTATATTTCATATGAATTGTATCATACTTAACTTGAAAAAGGACGCAAATATGTAGGGCATGAGCCTCCTGGACCAGTTTTGGCTTCTGGAGCAAGAAAATAATACTGCTGTGAGGTCTGAAATATACTAATCTGACCTACTAATAACCAACACTAGGTGACTAGATGGACTAGATGATCTAATGGCATTTCCCACTCTTAAGTAACAAAGTTATTATAAAGCACTGGACTGGGCTAGGTTAGCCGTTGGTGACAACAATAACTACAGCAGATAAAACAAATATCCTAAGGTTTCAAGGACATTCTGAAATTGAAACTACTCATCATCATAGACAGATTCTTCAAGTTATAAATGGGATTGGAGCAACCTGAATTGCCTCCATGATTTTTCACATATAGGTACTCCAAAATTACACTTGAGTTTTTCCCCTTCAACTCTTTTCACAGTCATTACTACATAGTTAGCTGGAATATAATTTATACTTAGAAAATTAACTATTGTTGATGGTCCCATAAGACTTGCTTCCTTGCAGTCTTGTCAGAGGCTAGCCCCCTGAAAATAATTAAGTAAAAGTAACTTTATTTCCTAAAGATTCTTTTTCAAATAAGAAATCCTGGAGGGATATTTTGAAAATACATAAGCAAAAGAGAGTAAATCTGTATTTAGCTGATAACAGCAGTAGCTGTGAGAAGTTATACTTAAAAGGTATAGCTTCATAGTATGATGAAGACTAAAACCTGCAGATTTAAATCATTGTCAGAAAACTTATAAGATAAAGTCAGCTGCTTAGAGAAATCAAATAACTGCAGCTTTTGGGAAATACAGGGATGTATCAAAGCCTACTCTGCTCTACTTCTTTATGCCCCAGCTTTGAAGTAATGACTGATATTAAAATGTCACTTTGTACAGCAAGGGGCAATTTACCAGCAGTGTTTATCAGATCTGTATCTGGTCCAAAGAAAGACCCTCATGTTATAAGGATAATTAAGCTTAGCTAGTTTGAATTTCACAGAATCATAGAATGGTTTAGGTTGGAAGGAACCTTAGAGATCATCTACTTCAACAACTCCACCATGGGCAGTGAAGCCTCTCAGCTAGACTCAGCTGCTCAAGGCCTCATGCAGCCTGGCCTTGGACAATCCTAGGCAGAAGGCATCCACAGTCTCTCTGGACAACCTATTCCAGAGTCTCACCACCCTCCTACTGAAAAACTCCTTCTGAATATCCAGTCTAAACTTTCTTTCCCTCAGCTTCCAACCATTCCTCCTTGTCCTATTGCTAGACACTCTTATGAAAAGTCCATCTCCAACTCCCCTGCAGGATCCCTTCAGGTATTAGAAGGCAGCTCTAAGGTCTTCCCAGAGTCTTCTCTCCTCTAGTCTGAAGAACCCTAGTTCCCTCAGTCTGTCCTCATAGGAGAGGTGTTCCAGCCCTTGGATCACCTTTATGGGCTTCCTCTGGGCTCATTAAACAATCTCTGTGTCCTTACACTGGGAACACCAGAACTGGATGCACTATTCTAGGGGAAGTGTCTCCCCCGAGCAGTGCAAAAGGGCAGAATTCCCTCTCTTTACGTGGCTCATGTCCTAACTATTGTAGAGTTCTTTCAATTCACCGTTTCATACCATTGTGCAGCATGAAGAAAAGCAATCAAATCACACTCCATTAGGCTGAGTTATCATACAGGTTAAGGCAGCAAGGAAATTCACCGGAAACACTTTTTGTGTGTGGTTGTATCATTGACGTCAATTCAGGAGTTCTGTGTATCTCAAGAGCAGATGTCAGTTTTCAACTGTTTTGTATTATAAATAAATTGCCTTTTGACCTGAGTAATGAGAATGCTGTACTTTGGCTGTAAATACAATTCATATGGATAAACAACTGTAAACTTCCAGTTCTGAGACATGTTGACTTACAGAAACATAATCAGAAGGGAAAAAAAGGAGAAAAAAGGAAAATGAGAGGAAAAAGGACACTAAAAAGTTGTTCTGGGAATACCCAGCACAAAAAGTGCATTGCTGAGAATTAAACAGGTTTCACTAATCAATTCTAATCGTTGTAGTGAAAAGAAGTATGAATAAAGATATGCTGAGAAACAATGAATGAAATTTTAGCAATTTCTCAGTTTGTTTTATAATTATTAGGGTTTTTTATATCTGATCAGTAAACTAAAAGGGACATTGAGGTGCTGGAGCGGGTGTAGGGAAGGGCGACGAGGCTGGGGAGAGGTCTGGAAAACATGAGGAGCAGTTGAGGAAACTGGGGTTGTTTAGTCTGGAGAAGGGGAAGCTGAGATGGGACCTTATTGCCCTCTACAACTACCAAAAAGGAGGTTGTAGTGAGGCTGGAGCTGGTCTCTTCTCCTGAATTACTAATGATAGGACAAGAGGAAATGGCCTCAAGTTACATCAGGAAGGTTTAGGTTGGATGTTTGGAGGAAGTTCTTTATTGAGCGTGTGGCCAGGCACTGGAACAGGCTGCCCAGGGGGGTTGTGGAGTCACCATCCCTGGAGGTGTTTAAAAGGAGAGTGGATGTGGTGCTTGAGGCTATGGTCTAGTGATTAAGGATGCTGGGATGAAGGCTGGCCTGGATGATCCTGGTGGTCCTTTCTAATCATAGAGATTCACAGTGATTAGATGTTGTGCTGAGGCACTCAGTTTAGTCAAGGACCTGTCAGTGTGAAACTAATGATTGGACTCAATGAGCTTGAAGATCTTTTCCAATCTAAGTAATTCTGTGTCATTCTGTTTAAAAGGGAAAAAAAAAAATCCACTAGTCTCCAAAACTTCAAACTCAAAATGAAGTGATCCAGTCTATAAACATTGGTCTATGACAAAACTCCATCTTTATCTTGAGAGCTGAGGCAACACTACTCTGCTGTCACTTACTCAAGATAGTTCTTTTTCACAGATTGAAAGTATTTGTTTGGCATAGAAAGTTGCAGTTACTGCAGCAGAAGGAGATGAGGTTGGTTCAGTCAAGGACTCAAGATTGGATACATAAACCCCATGGATGCATTTCAGTGCAGCCTGCCCTAGATAATTCTGCTCTTTAAGGGGGCTTGCACTTGACAATCTCTGGAGGTCTCTTCTAACCCCTACCCTTCTGTGACTCAGTGTGAAATATACCCATGCCAATTTTCTAGACAAAATCTGGATTTAAGTGGATGGCAAAGTCCAACACTGATGTAAAAAACCCTCACCATTTACTCAGTGCCCAAATCTGAGTGGGATCAAAATTGGCCTAATGCCAAACCTGCCAAAATCGAGTGATAACTAAAAAGTAATGCCATAAAATGACTTTTCAAATTGTGACATTAACACTCCACTACCAGCTTGCAGTCTTCCAAAAACTGACCTGTTTATACTTTCTCCTGTTTCTGTTGTGCAACCTTCTAGGGTGGATTATCTGCTCTTAGTTTTGATGACAAAATCGTCTCCTTAGTTAATTTTCTTTATATTCATCATACCACTTCTGAATATTTTGTGGATGGAAACAGAACACAGTGAGTGGATTTGCACCCTCCTGCTGAGGTATTGCTCTTCCACAGTAGGCTTGGCTTTTGCAAAACATTTATCCTGGAAGACGATGAATATGTTTGCTTTGGATGCTTTGATGTTCTGGTTTTTTGCTGTCTGAAATGATTTCACAAGGGACTACAAGAAAATGAGCTAAATATCTGTTCATAAAAGAAGGCATTCCTACAGCAATTATCTATTTAGAGGAAACAGTCTAATTATAACTACTAGATTTGTTACAAATATTTTACTAAAAAATAATTTATTTGAAAATATAAAATTAAAGTAATTAAAAAACAAACCAAACCCAAAATATGTATTCATGGATCTACTCCTATCATGCCCTACCTATCATTTTTTATCCTGTTCTACTCTGTGTGTACACTCTGTGTTCTATTCTGTATGCATGTTCTATTCTGTGTTACTTTCTATCAAAAATCCAGTGCAAAAAAAAGACCAAAACTCAGAAAATGGATGAATCATATTATAAAAAATACTTAAAGAATAGGAAAATCTTTGTGTATCTGACTGAAATATCAAGTGGATTTTTTTTCCAGTTAAATAAAAACTTTCTGTCTAGACAAATGATCCATTTTCAACTTTGGGTTTGGTTGGATGGTTGGGTTTTCTTCTTCAAAAATGCTGTTTAATTCCTGCTCTCAAATATCTTTCCATTGTGGATTTAAGCCAAGGCTTCAGTGGTGGTCATTCAGAAAAGTGAAAGTTGGCTCAGAATATCTGCATTGGAGCAGAACTGGAGATATTTTCTGTCTCTTTCTTGCCCTGGAGACAATTAGCTTCAGTTCCACTTCTGGAAGGAAAATGAAAAAGGAGAGATTCCCAATTCAAGTAGTTACTGATAAGATTAATAGCTTGGGGATTGCAATAGGTCTACATAATACTATGGACTCCTAAAAGCTTCAAGTTTTGCTGCTAGATATCTCAGTTCAAATTCCAAACTCAAATACACCATCCACTGATGATTATTTGCTACACTTAATTCTGGAAGAGCAGAAAATCTCGGTGTCTGAGGGCTCAGATTTATACCAAAGTATCTTGAAAACCTGGTACTCCATCCTTGTTATGTTCAATGCCTGAGCCACTCATTAACAGATGAACACTTGATGGAGGCACAGAGATTTCACTGACTCTATCCCATTCATAGGCGACAAGCATGTTAAAGTCCAATGCAAATTCAGGCCCTATAAAACGAGCCACCTTACTACAAAACAGTTTGTCCAAAGTATTAGCGAAATGGAGCGCAGGGTTTTGTTGTCTGAAAATGTTCTCTGTCTCGTGCCCCACCATGCAGCGTGAACTTCCCTACACCCTGTGTCTGCTTCATCCGTGAGTCCCCCCTCACATGGAACAGAATGATTTATAAACTACGAAGCATTTGTTGGCAGCTCAATTAATAGTACTCTTTATAACTGACCTGATGGAAAGCAATGGAGAGAAAGTTCAGTGTACTTTTGGGGGTTTTTGGGGAGTTTTTGGTTGCTTTTGGGAACTCTAGAGTCTAGTGTCTTATTAACCTCTACTGCCTAGTCTCTGCAGTGGAGGGTCACATAGGCCCAAATAGGCTTGCATATGCCTTGCCTGGACATGTTTTCCTGCCCGAACGTGTTTTCCTGCCCAAACCAGAGGTAAACACATTAAACGGACAAAAGGGGCACAACAGGCCTGGTGCCACAAAGTCTGGCCTGCCCAGGGTCCAGGTTGTAGAACATGGTTGCATAAGCCCACGCGTTTAGCTTATGGCCCACCGGGTCTAAGGCCCATGCTATCTCTATATTTGGGGGACTAGACCTGTGGACCCTTCCTAATTTGGTGTGTTTTGTCTGACTGCTGGAAGCCTATTGGACGATATCATGGCCAAAGGACCATTAATCTCATCCCACATCTGATAAATAGTGCAATCCAGGTAGACAAGATGCTCTCGCCTCTGCCTGCCTGCCGCCTGGGGCCACTGCCTTTGTTTGCCTTCCGTGACCCTTTGTCCCACGGCACTCTGCACCGACCCAGTGGGCGATGGAACGAGGCTTTCCCGGCCGGCCGCCGCTCCAGCCTGCCGCATCAGCCCCATCGTGCCCGTGGAGTCTTCTCAGACAGCTTGCCCCAATTCGCAGTGAACTATCAGCTCCACATGAAATCAACCACGTGGCTTTCACTATATATATTTTGGGACCACAGATACTGAGGCTTCCAACTAGTGAGGATTTGATCTGTCTTGATTCAAGTTGCTAAGGAATTTTATTAACTTCACCGGCGGCACTTTATGCCACAAGGCTCTCTGACCAGAACCTTTCTAAAACCTCTACCAAGTTGCTTAATTCAGCTGTAAATAGACATTCTGTAAAGTAGTTTCACCAAGCGTGTACAAAGAATTTGTGTGGGTTAGTTGTATATAAGTTGAGGGAAAGTTCTCTTTGTATATATTAATAAATTATTCAATAACCTTCAAATCGACCTCGTATCTCACCCCAAACTCAGACTCAAACCCTTCTATAACAGTCTCTTATTAAAAGTACGAGGAAACCTTAAGGTAAAGAAACAACAACATTAGAGAGCTATAAGCTTGGAGTGCCATCTGGACCTTACTTCAGGAAAAACATTATCTTACTTGTGCAGAAAGAAGAATTAATAATGACAATGCATAATATATATATGTTAACCAGCGGAAAATCTCTTTGTTGAGTATATGGAACTGACATTGATTAAATCAGAAATCCCACATGTGTTTTCATCCTGCTCTAAATTATTCAGGTCCTGGCAAGACAGTGCTTCGTGCACATCCAAAAATAAATAAATCTTTGACAAACCAATCACTTCTCCAATGCTGTATTTTGAAGAAGGAAAAGAGAAATTATGTTCATCCACAAAATTAAGAAAATTAATTTATTGTTGGCTGGGAGAAGATTTGTTCTTTTTTTTTTTTTTTTTTTTTTTTTGAAAACAGAAGGATTTTCCTTGATAACTTAATAAATTGCAAGCCTTTGTAGAAGTCAGAAACACAGAGGGCTGCATTTTTTTTTTAATCTGTTTTAGTTTTCCTGCTTGGACTACCTTTACAGAATTCAATAATTCACATTTTAAAGCACCCACTTTTTTCTACTGAGGACAATTAAAGATCCTTAAGAGGCAGACATTAGGTAGACCTAAAGCTATTTACCATGAAGCTGGACTAAAGGTTACACTTCCTTGATTACATGCACGAATGTTGACCTCTATATCCCCAATAGCTGTTCTCTCACCTTCATTTGTACAATGTATGTCTTGGATTTTTCTCATGAATTTAACTCTGTGCTGTTCTTAACACTTCATTTTTTTGAGGTGTTTCAAAAGATATTAATGAACCTATAGTATAGTATAGTATGACAAATTGCTAGTAATCAGTGTAACATTTCATAAATCCAGACAAGATTGGGATTCCACTTCTATTAAGAAAATAATCATCTGCCTGGCCAACCTCCAGTCCAATAGATGGATCAGAAGAGGGTAGTACTACAGTGTGTGTGTACCTGTCTCTTGCAGCTGGTAGACAAAAGTAGGCATTGATATGATGAACATCATCTTATTATTGTCTACAACTACCTGAAGGGGCATTGTAGCCAGGTGGGGGGTGGCCTCTTCTCCCAGGTAACCAGCAATAGAACAAGGGGACACAGTCTTAAGTTGTGCCAGGGTAGGTATAGGCTGGATATTAGGAAGAAGTTCTTCACAGAGAGAGTGATTTCCCATTGGAATGGGCTGCCCAGGGAGGTGGTGGAGGCACTGTCCCTGAGGGTCTTCAAGAAAAGACTGGATGAGGCACTTAGTGCCATGGTCTAGTTGATTGGATAGGGCTGGGTGCTAGGTTGGACTGGATGATCTTGGAGGTCTCTTCCAACCTGGTTGATTCTATGATTCTATCTCATTCTAAAAGGACATATATAAACATAAACACTTTCTATCTTAAATCCACTGTTTTGATCCATCAGAAACAGAAAGTCAAGTATTGAGCTCAACAGCAGACATCTAGGATACAGACACAAGAAGCTAGGCAAGATGGATCACATCTGCTACTTTTATATTACAAGACTACTTAGATTTTCTCTTTTCTTGTCTATGAAAAGAAGTGTTCTCATTTTAAAGATGAGAAATTGGAAAGGCAAAGAAAACAACAACAACAAAACAAGAAAAGAAAAAAAATGTTACTGTAACTTTTTTTGTAGACATTGATCTACTTGAATGAGATCCAGAACTCTGACTGAGCAATGAAAAGGCAGACACCTCAGAAAGGAGTCAAAGCAGCTACATGCCATTGGGGCCTTTTCCAGAAATTAGATAGCTCCTCTTCTTTCTTGTTTAATATTATCAAAGACCAATGTCTTTGAAATATCTTGGTCAGCACAATCCCAAGCACAAATAGAGGCTGGGTGGTGAATGGCTGGAGATCAGCCCTGAGGAAAAGGGGTTGATGAAAAGCCTAACATGAGCAACACAGACAGCAACTGTGTCCTGGCTGCATCAAGAGAAGTGTGGCCAGCAGGGCAAGGGAGGTGATTCTCCCTCTTTACTCTGCTCTCATCAGACCCCACCTGGAGTACTGTGTGCAGTTCTGCTGCCCTCAACACAAGAAGGACATGGAACTGTTATAGCAAGTCCAGAGGAGGGCCACGAAGATGATCAGAGGGCTGCAGCACCTCTGTTACCAGGACAGGCTACAAGAGCTGGGGCTTCAAGGTGACCTTGTAGTAGCCTTCCAGTACCTGAAGGGAAGGCGAGGTCAGGACTATTTACAAGGTCTTGTAATGACAGGATGAGGAGTAATGGGTTTAAACTGGCAGAAGGGAGATTTAAACTGGATGTTAGGAAGAAGTTGTTTACAGTGAGGGTGGTGAGACTGGAACAGGTTGCCCAGAGAGGTTGTTGATGCTCCCTCCCTGAGGGTGTTCAAGGTCAGGTTGGATGGGGTCTTGAGCAACCTGTTCTAACAGGAGGTGTCCCTGCCTATGGTGGGGGGTTGGAACTGGATGATCTTTGAGGTCACTTCCAACCTAAACCATTCTATGATTCTATGTTATGAAAGAGATAAACATTCCCAGTGTCTCAGTTCTCTACACATGGCTCAAACTCTCCCATTTTCTTGCACTTTGCTTGGAAATGGTTACATTTGTAATGGTGCAGCTCTTCATCCATGTCCCCAATGTTTTGCAGGCATTCATAGATCAAAATCTCTGCAGCAGTAAGATACATGAATTTAAACAAGTTCTTTCAAATAAAGAAAAAAAAATCCATACAAAGTGCAAGTCATCTCCATTAACCTTCACATTCCCTGTCTCCACTGTTCCCTGCTAACAACACCATCTTGTTCTGCCTCATGAAGCCACTGCTTATTTTTGCTATTTCCAATCACTTTTTCTTTTTCCTTTGGCAAAGATGACATCTTTAGGCTGTAATCTATTGAGGACATGGCATCTAATTAAAGCATCTAATTACAGGATCTGTAGAATTCCAGAATATTCTGTGATGACTGATTTTACAGAGCAAAAGTATTATCACCAGTAGTATCTTCATTTTGTGTTTTTGAGTATGAAGCAACAGTTTGCAATAAAAAATGATAGCAACAGAAAAAGTAAAATCTCCAAGTACTTCATACTCTTGATGTGTAGAATTGTTCTGACACAGCTTTTGTCAGTTTGCTGGCAAGAAGGCTCTGCAAAATATCATAGAGAAATCCTAAACTGGATAGCCTGACACTGAATAATGCTTTACTTCAGGGATGCTCATATTAATACAGGCTAAGAAATCAGCTTGCGAAAAAGGGATGGAAATTTGTCTTAATGATAAAGCTTCCTGGACACAAGTTACACTGATCCTGAGGGATCCTTGATCTTGTCCCCTTACATAGATACCTCTCCCTCCCAGTCTCTTGCTCTATTATAGGATTCTCACAGTTTTGGCATTCCAAAGGAAGGTTATCACTGCTGGGGTTTGAACAGGATTGAGCAGAACTGAATAGTCTGAGAAAATAAGGAGAGTAGGCTGAGTAACTGAACTGAACAGATATAGGTCATTCTGATAAGGAGGCACAGCTGCAGAAAAGTGGCCTTGGGAGGCTAGCAGAGAAGCTGCTATCTGTAGCTGGGCTGTGCGAGGAGGGCAGGCTGGTCAGCCCTGGGAACAAGCAAATGCTGTGGCTAAGCTGCTGCAGATGGGGATTAAGGGGGGTAGTTGGTCAGGTCTGCCTCTGTGCGTGTGGACAGCCCATTTCTGTCTAAGTAAGCCCCTGCACCAAACTCCACTATATGGGTATCAGGCTTAGCTTCAATACATGGATTGACCATTATGCATCACATTGGTGTAAGACTGGTGTCTCTGCCTCTCCTGCATGGCCTAGAAGAGAGGCCAACTCAACATATCACAAAGAAACTGATCGATGACATTGGTACATATATATTCTCTAAAGCTGATATTTTCCCCACTATGTAGAGGAGCAGAAATCATCCAGTAAAAGGTGATGGTGACATTTTTTTTCTTCTTCCTCTTTTGGTTTGGTTTTGTGTTTTAGAACAGAAACCCTCAACTTTATACAATATATTGTTTGAAAAGCACAAATCTCCCAATGAGATTCTCATTGCTTTATGCTACCTTCTTTTACAGTCCTCTACTCAGATCTGCTTTGGACTGTGTATACAGCTACGGAATACGGGCCTCTGAGTGAAACAAAACAGCTGTAGGCAACTTTCAGCCATGTGCAGTCCTAATGACCAAGTTTTCAGGATTCTGAAAGTTTTCATTTTCTTAGCTTTTAATTAAGTCATTAATTTGAAGAATAAACATGAAAAAGAAATTTTTCCAAGGGGCATTCAGTTTTGGAACAGACTCTAGAGCAAACATCTTTCTTAAAAATATAATTATAAATTGAATAGAAACTTGCATGGTTCCTGGCAGAGAAACAAGACTGAGAGCTAAGCTTTATTCGTGACTCAAATCACACTAAATGCTCAGCCTTTCTGACTTTCTCAAAACTTTGTCTAAGTTTTTATTGTGTGTCTCAGGTCTCCCAAGGATGTAGTTCCCTGCATATATTTAAATAAAGATCTTTTTCCAAGGCAACAGAAACCCAAAGGCCTGTATCATGTCTGACTATCACAAATCTTTATTTCTTCTATTTACAGGATAAAGAATTAACATCAGGAGTGGCTGTAAACTTAGACTGTGTGCATCTCAGCACTGATTACTGATTTGGCAGTTAAAAAGACTACTGTCAAAATGAGTTTATATAATGAAGCAATTAAATTATCCCTTTAACTTTCTTTTTCTCAGTCAGAAATCTACACACATAGGAAAACCAATGGCCTATTTCTCTCTCTCTCTCTTTTTTTTTTCTCCAGAGATTATAGGACATTTCAATACCTTTTATAGCTTTGAAATCTAAATGGGAAAGACAGAAGACTGCTAAGTGGCTTCTTCAAAATCAATTTATTGTAAGAGTAATAATTTCTGATATAGCTAACCAGGACTTTAAAGGAGTTGTGAACATTTAGGCCAAAAATGGTTCACTTCCTGTTAAATAGGATATTTTCAGGTAATCTGAGGTGATTCTTTCCCTTTATTTTGCTCTTGTGAGACCCTACCTGAAATAGTGCATCCAGTTCTGGTGTCCCCATCATACGAAGGACCTGGAAGGTTTGAATCATAGAATGGTTTAGGTGGGAAGAAACCTCAGAAGTCATCTACTCCAACCTCCCCACCATGGGCAGAGAGGTCTCTCAACTGGACTTGTCTGCTCAAGGCTTCATCCAACCTGGCTTTGAATACCCCCAGGGAGGAGGCATCCACAGCCTCCTTGGGTAACCTACTCTAAAGTGTCACCACCCTCATCCTGAAGAACTTCTTCCTAAGATCCAGTCTAAACCTACTCTCCTTCAACTTCAAACCATTGCCCATTGTCCTATTGCTATACACCCTTATAAAAAGTCCCACAGTCTTCCTGTGGGATCCTTTCAGGTATAGGAAGGTAGCCCCAAGGTTGCCTCGGAGTCGTCTCTAGGCTTCTCCCTCAGCCTATCTTTGTAACAGAGGTGTTCTAGCCCTTGGATCACCTTTGTGGCCCTTCTCTGAACTCACTCCAACAGTGGAACCAGACCTCTCTACCTGACCAAGTTCTTGTGGGCAGAAGAATACACGTTTGTACAGCTTCTCATCCATTTTATCTACCCCTGTACTTCCCAGTCCAAACTGCTTTGACTGAAGACATGGAGGCTAGATAGCTTCTAATCAGGAGTCTTAGCAGATGAAAACAGCGCTCACAGCTCCAGACTCATAAAGTATGTACCAATTTGTAGGTAAAGTATGTGGCCTTATCCATTTATACTAAAGAAAGTATTTAATACAATCTTACATACACAGCTCTCAAACTCAGGCTGCGGTTCGCTTGAAGCCAACCCATCAGTATGGGGTATGGTTAGATACAACACTGTACACATGCTAGTATTTATTCCTTCCATACACATCTGAAGTGACTGACTTTAACTTTTTTTTGTCCATAAATACCTGGGGAATGTCAATGAACTTATTTGGTGGCACAATGTTTTACTATTATCTCCCTGTTATTCATATTAAGTCTTTTAGGCAGATTCTAATTTCAGCCTGAGGCTGAAGATTTCTGTGAGTGTAGTTCACAGATGTTGTACATATTGTCAGCACAAAGATAAAGTGGGAGGCCTCCCATCAGTTAAATGGAAGTAGGCAAGCCCTGTGGGCAGGGAGTTCATTGTCTCAGCACTGAGTGTGAAACTGGAGAGAAGCTACACTCCTATGAAAAAATGTGAGAAAATAAAACAAAAGGACAATTAAGCATGTGGAAATACCAACACATTCTCAGACAGATGCATTTTATCCCAGATGAGTTGTGAATGTGAACTAAGATTGTGACCCATACATTTTAAAGCCAGAGAGTGTATCACAATCTTTTGGGTCAGTCATCTGCATCACATAGGTTGCATTTGTGCAACACAGTCATGTATATTCACATGGCTGGGATTGAATCTGATGGGATATTGATGTTTTTTTTCTCGGGCTGATTACAGTTAGAGACGTGAAGCACAGAGTTAAATCTAATGTACCTTGCATATAGGCAGCCTTGCAGCTAGCATTTGCAGCTGGATCTGTTCACCAGTCTCACTTCTGAATTAATTGTAACATCTCAAGGTAGCAAGAGAGTTGTCCCACCTGAGGAATTTGGATGGTGCTACATGCTTGACTTTACCCATGGAGTTCCACCATGGAGGTGTATCTTCAGCCAAGGCCACAGCCTGTGGCAAGCCATAGCTAACAGCTTGAGGAAATTTGTCTCTAATCTAGGACAATGAGTTTTTATTATTTGTTTTACTGTGTAAGCTTTTTGCCTGAAATAGTCTTGCCATTGAATTCCTACTTTTCATTAACCACAATTAAAAGGGCAAAATGTTTGTGGTTGTGAGCTCCAGACTAACTGTTTATGACCTTTTGCAGTCCTGTGGCAATTTGGGTTCTACTAGAATGCTGAAGTAACTGAAACTTTGGCTGCTGCTCTACATGGAAGGCATTTTGGTTACAGATGAGATGTAAAGCTCAGGAAACAGAATTTCTCTTCTTTCTAATCTGCATAAAGCAGTCCTGACATATCCTACAGCAATCACTCCAGTAAAAAACTGTAATTGCAAAGGCCATTTGTATGAAACTGCAGAAGTTCCTAAGTTATGACCAGGAGCAGCATCTAATAAATATGAGCTTGCTGTTGGCTCATGAGAGCTCAGCCATTCACAGATTTCATACCCATCATTTCTAAATCCTCCACTGGTACTTTCCACCACTAAGGCAGCTGAATATACTGTTAGAGTTGGGAAAATATAGTAGTGATGTCATAAACCTGTCAGCATAGATACGAACCAGGAAGCAGATAAAAATCTTCATCCAAAACTGAAGACAGAAAACAAAAATCCCTTTTTCACAAATTAGATTATGCAATTAGTGTTATGTTGAAAAAAAACAGACATTCAAAAGTACTAAGCTATTGAAACTTAATAACTACTTTTTGGTACATACCTATGCAAGCATTTTTCCCCTGTCCATAGGAGAAATTCTTAAAACAGGAGTTGAAGGAAAATTGAAAGTTGCCCCTACACAACACTTCCATAAGTTGTCTAGCAGGAATAAGGCCTTAACCAAGAAAGACAGAAATCAAAGGGAAGTGAAGGTATTAACACATCCCCAGGACATAAGTTGCTTCTACCAGGACCATCTAATAGATTAACAGCTGCTGTCCTCCTGAAAAGGTGTGCAGTTATTACAGAGAGAGTGATTTGCCATTGGAATGGGCTGCCCAGGGAGGTGGTGGAGTCACCATCCCTGGAGGTGTTCAAGAAAAGATTGGATGAAGCACTCAGTTCCATGGTCTAGTTGATTGGTCTAGGGTTGAGTGATATGTTGGACTGGATGACCTTGGAGGTCTCTTCCAACCTGGTTGATTCTATGATTCTATGATCATAGGTCTGTTGCCACAGACCTTTGTGTCTTAAATAACATAATATCATGCTGTGTCTTTTGGTTTGGTTTTTTTTTTGTTTTTTTTTTTTGAGGGTTTGAGCTTCCTTTTGGGTTTTGGTTTTCAGCAAATGGCCCATCTATAGCATGTGATTGATGCAGTGCAAAACATAGCTCATCCTGATCTCTAATGATTTCTGCAAGAAGAAAGGAGATGCTCTGAAGGTCCCATATTGAGTATGAATATTGTAACTCTTATTTCACCATAAACAGAATCATCAGCAAACTGATGCTTAAAACCTATGAGGTATTTAATGTCACATTTTACGTATCTTGTATTTACAGGAAAATGCAAAGGAATAGCTACCAAAGAAATGATGAAATGCGGGCACCTAAATTTGAAGCAGTGACCTTGGAAGTGCAGGAAAGAGTTTCATTTTCTATTATCTCAGTGCATGAACTTTTAAGAAGAAGGAATGCCCTGACCTGAAATCCAACTTCAATTTCCCTTGTGCAAGAACACACGGTCCTTGAAGAGAAAGAAGCAAGCAATGCACTTTAAAACTATTCCTGTGTTTAATGCAAGAATTCTTGTTTGGATAATTCAACGAGTCACACAAGCTTTCCTGTGAAGTCAGCAGCACATCTCACACGAGATGTTCATGTGCCCTAAGTCTGCAAGATACTGAGCTCATTCTTTATTTATATATTGTTATGACATCCTTGTTCCAGTCTCATATTTACATCCTCCTTGCACTTTAAACAAAGCCTCTGTCCATTTTACGTCTATAATTTTGTACATAGGGAAGTGGGGCATCAAGTTTCAATGCAGGCTAAAGTAAGGAAAATTTGTCATAGGTCTCAGTAAAAAAAAATCTTAAGTCACAAATAGAAAAAGAAAGTCACATATGTCTTTCATTGCCTCACATTCATCTCTCTAGCATTGCTGGCAAATGCTGCTCTGTGGGTATGAAATACATTAATTTAGTTATTTGCCAGAAAAAA
Organism: Pogoniulus pusillus; assembly: GCF_015220805.1. Taxonomy (NCBI): domain Eukaryota; kingdom Metazoa; phylum Chordata; class Aves; order Piciformes; family Lybiidae; genus Pogoniulus; species Pogoniulus pusillus. The sequence goes on from NC_087267.1 coordinate 35,704,143, forward strand.
AAAGTGTTCTGAGAAACTTCATGAGTTACCAAACACTTAAAGCTTCTTGGGATTGCTGGGGCACATGTTTTTGTGACAGGCAACACTTGCATTAACAAACACAGCTGTTTAGAAAACCATAAAATGTGCAGGTGCATGAAAGACAGAAAAGAAGGAAAAATCAAAGGAAGGGGGGAAAGGGAGAAAAAAAAGGAGAGGAAAAAATTAAAGAAGGAAAGAAGGAAAGAAGGAAAGAAGGAAAGAAGGAAAGAAGGAAAGAAGGAAAGAAGGAAAGAAGGAAAGAAGGAAAGAAGGAAAGAAGGAAAGAAGGAAAGAAGGAAAGAAGGAAAGAAGGAAAGAAGGAAAGAAGGAAAGAAGGAAAGAAGGAAAGAAGGAAAGAAGGAAAGAAGGAAAGAAGGAAAGAAGGAAAGAAGGAAAGAAGGAAAGAAGGAAAGAAGGAAAGAAGGAAAGAAGGAAAGAAGGAAAGAAGGAAAGAAGGAAAGAAGGAAAGAAGGAAAGAAGGAAAGAAGGAAAGAAGGAAAGAAGGAAAGAAGGAAAGAAGGAAAGAAGGAAAGAAGGAAAGAAGGAAAGAAGGAAAGAAGGAAAGAAGGAAAGAAGGAAAGAAGGAAAGAAGGAAAGAAGGAAAGAAGGAAAGAAGGAAAGAAGGAAAGAAGGAAAGAAGCCCTCACCTCTTTTTCTGAAACAACTTCACCTATTTTTGTATTTTTCTACCCAGATTCTTCCAGTATTCCTCAATTTTAAAAACCTGGACCTGGGGTATGAGGTGTTCAGGTTTCTTTTTATTTTAAATTGTTTCTTCACAGAAAATTAGGAGGAAATTTGACTTTAAAAGCTATGAAACAAAGTGACCAAACCAAACAAAATCTCATGTATCTGTTTTTGGTTTGTTGTTTTTTTTTTTAATGAAAATCCTTTTCCTATTATTGAAGTGCTGTAGCTGTCACTTAATGTGGGAATGAAATTAGCCTGGACAACAGGACCTACCTATCTTCATGGACAATAAATGACCAAACATCTTTTCAAGTTTGACAGATGGGGTGAGGTCTACATCACTCATAGGCTTGCTGAGATGTATAAAAACAAGAACATAAACATAGATAACACAGTTGCAGTCTCTTGCTCTGGCTGCATATAGAATCATAGAATCATATGTAGACCTCACCATTATTTCCTTTTCACAGCCTATAATCTAATTCTTCTCACCAAAATATCCCACCTAGCCTCAAACTAGCACAGGAAGGCAATTCCCCTTCTGAAATACAGATTATCACATTTATAAATAAGGAGTTCATGATGTTAAACCATCACTGGATAGAATCAATGCAGGCTAATAACATTCGCAATTGGTTTAACAAGAACATAAACATAGATAACACAGTTGCTCTCTCTTGCTCTGGCTGCATGCATTGCTCTCTCTAGTGTGCTAATCCATCTGCTTCCTAACTCCCCAGGCCAACTGTCCAAACTCACCTTGAATGTAAGGCAAAGTCTGGGATAATGTAGAGGGGTGGGAAGGAGGTGGAAGGGTGGTTGGGAGCTCCTCTTGGGGACTCAGGTTTCTGTGAGGGGTGCTGTGTTTCTGTATTACTTTTTAACCTGTATATTTCTGTCTGTAGCTGTATAGATTGTAAATATCTGCTTGTATATTTTGCTAAGCTGTAAAAATAAAGCTCCATTCTTTTAATTTCCAGCTCGGCTGAGTCTAGTGTGGGTGACTTTTTGGGGGGGGGGAGGGGTGGGCAGGCAACACTCAAACCATCACACTTCCTTATTATGGATGTAGGGGTCAGACCCACATTTTAAAGCACACCACGAAGGAATGATTTGATATCAACATCAGCTGGTAACTCCAGGAGGATGTGTTGATGTTCTTAAACACACTCTATATCCATCTGTTCAGGTTTCTCCTTCAGCTCCCAAAAGAGCTGAGTGTCATGAAGGAGACGCGCAAAACAGGTGACTAACAGCCACTGATTTATTACAATTAAATCTGCTCTCCTTCCAACACAATAAAATTACAGGTTCAGATGTCAGTGGAGAAAAAAGTGTTGCTAATTAAACTATTAATTATTTAGAGAGACAAACCAAAACGTGCACACAGCTCACTCATAAAGGAAAATCTCCCATGGATAACCAGGACCTGTTTATATATGTATCTGTACTCACCAAGGAGGTGATGTGTGAGATCCCCTGGGTTCTGTTCTAAAGGAGAAGTTCTGAGTTGCAGAGGCTGTTTCTGCAGAGCAAGAGAGCCCCTCTTCATAGCAGAACTCCAGTTACACCCTTGTCGTTTTGACTGTGCTCAATTGTTCAATTAGTTGGTTCTCCACCTGAACAAAAGGCTCTTAGATTCAGGGTCACCAGAGATAAAAAGCTAATGAAGATCAGCTCCTCACAAGCCTCACCTTGAGGTCTTTCTTGAGATGAGGTGGGTGGTTGCAACTGCAGCACAGGGGTATTATCAGTTACTCTTGCCACATAAATGTGTCCTAAGCTTCATGAACTGTTAAATGACTGGGGTATTTACCTTCTTCTCATATACATAAAAAAAGAGATATGTAAAAATAAATGCCTTAATTTGGTTGAGGGTTGGTTTGGGATTATTTTTTTGTTTGCTTGCTTGTTTTTCTTATTTTGTTCCCTCCTGACTATTACCTACAAGTCAAAAGGACCTGAGAGATCAAAGCTTTCATTTTCTCTATGAGTAGTGTTTACTCCTTTCTTTTTAGGCAGCAAACTCTTAATCCTGAACATGACATTATCCAGTGGAAATACTGAGTTCTTCCCCTCCCCCAGTATATAAATAAACTGGAGAGCAACACATGCAACAGAGAAATACCCTTAAGAAAAGACTTCAACCACTTCTGCAGGTCTGGAAAACAGTTATGAGTTGTCAGTGCAGGTGCAATATGCCATAAAGCCCTGATGTCTCACATGTTGCTCATTCAATGCCTATGGCTACAGCTGAGGTGTGAGACCAGCAGCTCTGCTCAGCCAAAATTTCTCTCAGTAGTGCAACACAAAGGGTGAGCAGTCTCTGAGGGTGTACAATCCATGGGGTGAGACATATGCTTACCTGTGGATTAACTTCACAGGCTGTATTGTACCTGAGATGTAAAGAGGTGTGATTGCATAACAGTCTCTTTTCTAAAGCCAACAAACAAACGAAGTGGAAAAGTTATTTCTCTACCTTGCCTTGGCCTAGCAAGTCACAAACAGGCTCTTTGGAAAGAGCCTGACTTCACAGGTGGAGTTGTTAAATACATCAGCAGCATTCCCTACACTGCATTCTAATACAATAAATTACTTATCAGCCTTCATTTGTGGATTACATCGGACCTCTGTACTTCACATGAATCATTGATTTCCTCAGACAGCCTAGGGAAAAATCATTTGCTTTGGAAAGAGTTAGGTATACGGCTGGAGTATTTTCTCCACAATCTTTGCAGTAGCAACACTGAATTGTCGCAAAGACCAAAGCTCTCACTTGCAGTGGTGATTTAATTTCCCCACAAAGGTTTGAAGTGTCATGATGTGACATGTAAGTCCTGAGATCTCGTAGTGATTCAAATAGTTTACTGATTATTTTTCAGTTTCTTGAAATAACCTCCAAAATTCCTATGGAGAGCAGTTTTCCTTTTCTTCCTCCCACCTCCCTCTTTTTTGTTTTCCTATGAGAAAATTGTAATAGCATATTTTCAGACCTTATAGTATCATTCTTAAAAATTTATCAGGGTGATTCGTTGTGGGGTTTTGTTTTGTTTGGGTCACAGAATCACAGAATGTTAGGGGCTGAAAGCGACCTAGACAGCTGATCTAGTCCATCCCCCTGCCAGAGCAGGGATACCTTTTTTGTTTTTTACAGTCCAGATTTCATTTTTATTAATTTTTCATCCCCTTTCTCCCTCCTTTCCTCTCTGTGTATTTTCCCCCATCTTCTTCCTTTCCTCTTCATCACCTTCCTTTTTGCCATCCTCCTCATTTTTACTCCATCCTTTTCTCCTTTCCATCTCCCTCCTTTCAGCACCACCTTCCCTTTTTCACCATATCTGCCCCTTTCCCACCCCACACTGCATTTTCCCCTTTATCCCCCAAAGATAAAGGGAAATGAGCACCTGAGTGCTGCTGGAGTCTCCTCCCACACCAGGTGTGGCCACTTTGCCCTCCCTGCCCATTGTCCTTCATAAAGAGTCCCAGGAAAGGCAGAAGCCCCAAGTTTGCCCAACTGGGCAGAGGGATCATTCTCCCATTGTCACTGTTGAGTCCCCATGGTACACACTGGCTGAATGGGAGTGGGACAAAGGCTGGGGGGCCTGGTGGCCCCCCCAGCTAGGTAGGAATGGGCTTGATGGTCATCACAGATAGGTGCTGGCTGGGCCTCCTTACTTAGGCTTAGCTCTTCTATGTTTTTCTGCTTCTTTCTGCTCACTTGTAATGAGCTTAACTACTTGGCTGAACTGGAAGCCCATGGGTGAGTAACATTGTGTTGTCATAGAATTGTTTTGGTTGGCAAACCTCTCCAAGATCATCAAGCCCAACTTTCAATCCAATACCAGCATAGCCATCAAACCATGACCCAAATTGACATGGTCATCCATTGCCCAAACACTGCTGGGAATGGTGACTCCCCCACTTGTCTGGGCAGCCTGCTTGAATGCCTGGCTGCTTTTATAGCAAAGTTTGGTTGTTTTTGTTGTCTTTATTTTAAAGCACAAAGTAGCTTGTAAAAGGAGCACAGTATCACTTCCACTGTCGGCATCAATGTAATAGCTGCTAAAGTCTTTCATTCAGTGAGAGTATTTAAACACTTCCTTGCCTTTATGCATGTGTAGCATTCCCCCCAGCAATAAAGTGAAACAAGTGCTAAATTTAAAGCAAGTGTTTCAGTCCTATGGTTTTCAGACAATTGACTGCAACAATTGGTTCATGGAGCAACCAGATGGCACTACTAGAAACTCCAGAAAGCTTTTTGCATCAATAACGTTTCCACTTCCAGAACAAATGTTTCTTGAATTTTCACAAACAGAAATGTAGATGAGGCTTACGTCTTTTATAATCTGTTATTAGTAATACAAAAGAGGTAGAGAAAGAGCCTTGTACACTTATTCCCCCTCTATCAATCACCATTACTGAATCAAAAGGACAAGCAGTTGTTAATCAGCTCAGTGCAATGCTATCATCCCCAGCAGTATAATAAAAAGACAAGAATTCTTCAGTTTTGGGCTGCTTGGGAAGAAAAAAAAAAGAAGGAGAAGGGAAACTCACATAATTTTCTTCTGATATCTGTAATTTATAACTGCAGGCTTTAATTCATGAATTACTAATTGAAACATATAAAAAAATATCATGTTCAGCAAACATTCTTTCTTTTCAAGCCCTGTCATGTTTCCTAAGGTTAGGTCAACAACAGCAGAACCCAGGATGAAAGATAAATCACCTTTAAAAATATTAATCATGAATTGTAAGAAAATATGAGACAAAATATCAGTGAAGTCACTTTAAAAATATTCAGATGATTTTATATGCTGTTTCCCAACAGCTGCATCTGGTTCTATTTCATGTAAATGCAAGTTGGACATCTATAACCTCTGGGTTCATAACAGATGTTGTCATGAAGTTGAACATTTTTACATAAGCAAAAAGCTAAACAAATTAATTTCAGGCCACCCAATGCTTCCAAAAGGCAATTGCCTGGCACTGCCAAAGATTGTATTACTCCATGCAAAACTATATCCAGACATACTTGTCAAATCTTATTATTTGTGGGTTTAATTATGGATTTAATCTGACCAGTGGTGAGTAATGCCATCAAGTAGAGAGGGTGAGGCCAGCTCTGCTGCGTGTGTGTATGGAGAAATGCTTGAAAATTGCCTGTAGATGCCACAAGCAACACTGCTGTAGTTGCACTGCTGAGCACTGGGATTGAAGCCCGCCAGCAGTCTGCATGGGTCAGATAGGTGTCAGATATGTGGGTGGCAAAGAACAGTCATCACTGTCCCAGATGATGAGATGTGAACAATATGGATACTATCTTCTCTGGGTATCAACATGAACTACGTAGTTTCCACTTGTGGATCACACTCCATGCATCACAGGAGGCTGTGGATGCCTCCTCCCTGGGTGTGTTTGAAGTTAGGCTTGATGAGGCCTTGCACAGCCAAGCCAAGTTAAGAGGCAGGGAGGTTTGAGTAGATGGGCCTGGAACACAAACTCTGTGAGGAGAGGCTGAGGGAGCTGGGGTTGTTTAGCCTGCAGAAGAGGAGGCTCAGGGATGACCTCATTGCTGTCTACAACTACCTGAAGGGAGGCTCTAGCCAGGTGGGGGTTGGTCTCTTCTCCCAGGCAACCACCAATAGAACAAAGGGACACAGTCTCAAGTTGTGCCGGGGGAGGTCTAGGCTGGATGTTAGGAGGAAGTTCTTGCCAGAGAGTGATTTGCCATTGGAATGGGCTGCCCAGGGAGGTGGTGGAGTCACCGTCCCTGAAGGTGTTCAAGAAAAGCCTGGATGAGGCATTTATTGCCATGGTCTATTTGCCTGGCTAGGGCCGGGTGCTAGGTTGGAGTGGATGATCTTAGAGGTCTCTTCCAACCTGGTTGATTCAATGATTCTATAGATCTCTGAAGTCCCTTCCAACCTAAGATATTCTTATGTGGCTCACTGATCTTAAGCTTCTTGTTCCCATTAGTCCAGAGAAAGATCTGGTTATGATTCCCCCAAAGACTGACTACTTTCCTTTCTGAACTATCTCTGCTTTCTGTAAGCAGGTAAACCTTCAATCTCCTCTTCCACTTTGTGGTCTAAGAGGCAAATGTTTGGTAGTTTGAAAATCCATACCCTTCCTTAAGTACTTTATGGTGCATAAAAGTGTGAGTTAAAAAAACAGTACAGGACAATTAAAAGTTTTTAACTGTAGGTAAAAGAAAAAAAAACAACAACAAAACTTTAAGTTTTAAAATGAAAGTTCATCAGCCACAAGCAACATAGTAGCAAAAAAAAATTAGTACCTATTTAAAATTTAACTACAACCTCACCAATATACTAGTGATTGGATCACTTTGCATCTATGACCTGTTTGGAATTTAAATTGGCTATTTGGTTTAGCACCCGTGAATTTAATCTTATCAAGAATCAAAGCTAAGCATGTCTGATAACCTATAAAGCTGCAGTTACTAAATATCCCATAGTTTTTAATAAGAGATTCTGTTTCTGTTGAAGATTACATCCATTGTAGCACTTCAAAGTGAAGTTGCCTCTGTGCCCAGTTTTGGGCTCCCCAATTCAAGAGAGACAGGGATCTGCTGGAGAGAGTCCAACAGAGGCCACAAGGATGATTGGATGACTTGAACACCTCTGCCGTGAAGAAATATTGAGAGACCTGGGACTGTTCAGTCTGGAGAAGAAAAGGCTGAGAGGAAATCTTGAATATAAATGGTTTCACCTCAGCATGAGGCAAAACTTCTTGACAGTGTGGGTGACAGAGCACTGGAACAGGCTGCCCAGAGTGGTTGTGGAGTCTCCTTCTCTGAGACTTTCAAAACCTGCCTGGATGCATTCCTCTGTGAACTACACTAAGTGATCCAGGTTTTGGCAGGAGAGTTGAACTCAATGATCTCTGGGGGTCACTTCCAGCTTCTAACATTCTGTGGTTCCGTGATCTTATCAATGTCTATAAACACCTGAGGAGTGGGTGTCAAGATGAAGGGGCCAGGCTCTTTTCAGTGGTGCCTGCCAGAGCGCAAATAACAACAGGTGTAAGCTAGAGGGCAGGAGGTTCCACTTCAACATGAGGTGACATTTCTTTATGGAGAAAGCCACAGAACACTGGAACAGGCTGCCCAGGGAGGTTGTGGAATCTCCTTCTTTGGAGAGCCTCAGAACCCACCTGGATGCATTCTTGTGTGAACTGCCCTAGTGATCTTTCTTTGGCAGGGGGCTTGGACTTAGTGAGCACTGGAGGTCCCTTCCAACTCCTAACTGTTGTGGAGGCAGGGAATTAATGCAGCTGAGTCAGGAATTGATATAAAAATAGAGTTATATTCCCAAAAACCTGCCCCCAACACTACACACAGAAATTTATTTAGTTTTAATTAGCAGAGTCAGTTGGTTGAGAAGATCTACAAGGATACCATAGGTAATTTGACTATTTTGGAAGTCAGAGGTTGGAAAAGGCCGAGCTATTAAATGATAACCTTCCCTGTTAATAATAAAGCTGAGCCAGAGTTACTCACAGGTGAGCCAGGCTGGCTGAAAGAAGGGCGGTCCAGCTGCTTGTCCCCTCGGGTTCTCTTTCAGAGGCCGTCGGAGGGTCGTTGAGGCCTATTGAGCCTGCATAAAGGGTGCTAATGGTGGGAAGCCTCCTTCGGAGCAAGCGCCTGGGGCTCCTGCTGCAGAGTCTATCCAGGCTGGGGAGAACTCTAAGGCAGGCAGGAACTCTAAGGTGGGAAGCCCAAGGCGGGAAGTCCCCCAGTATTTATCCTCTTCCTAGACGAAGAGCAGGAGACCGCACCAATCCCCAGCCCGATTCCAGCGGGCACTGCACGGGCAGCCCTTGTGCCGGGCCGGAAGGGCCCCTGGCTCGCTCTCCCCTTCACGCCTGCAGGGCGGGGCGGGGCGGGGGGGAACAGGTCTGTTCGTGCCTTTTCCTCCCTCATTCAAACCACAGAGGGAGAGGAATTTTGGGGTATACAGGACTCCAGGACACTAACACTCTGTGATTCTGTGATCACATGCATATGACAAAGTGTGGATAAGCACCCTGCACAGCAGAAAGATCTGCACCCTGCACAGCATCGGGAACAGTGTGGCCAGCAGGACAAGGGAGGTTATTCTTCCCCTGTACTCAGCACTGGTCAGGCCACACCTTGAGTACTGTGTCCAGTTCTGGGCTCCTCAATTCAAGAGAGATGTTGAGGTGCTGGAACATGTCCAGAGAAGGACAACAAAGCTGGTGAGGGGCCTGGAACACAAACCCTATGAGGAGAGGCTGAGGGAGCTGGGGTTGTTTAGCCTGGAGAGGAGGAGGCTCAGGGGTGACCTCATTGCTGTCTACAACTACCTGAAGGGAGGCTGTAGCCAGGTGGGGGTTGGTCTCTTCTCCCAGGCAACCAGCAACAGAACAAGGGGACACAGTCTCAAGTTGTGCCGGGGGAGGGCTAGGCTGCATGTTGGGAGGAAGTTCTTGCCAGAGAGAGTGATTGGCATTGGAATGGGCTGCCCAGGGAGGTGGTGGAGGCACTGTCCCCGGAGGTGTTCAAGAAAAGCCTGGCTGAGGCACTTAGTGCCATGGTCTAGTTGAGTGGATAGGGCTGGGTGCTAGGTTGGACTGGATGATCTTGGAGGTCTCTTCCAACCTGGTTGATTCTATGATTCTATATGAAGCAATTAGAAATATTGTGGTTCCTGATGGCAATTAACCATGTATACTTTTTGTTATCATTGAAAGAATTTATACTTTAAGTGTTTGTTTGCTTAGTTGCATTTAGACGGGGAAAAAAAATCCAAATTATTCCATCATCTGTATTCTTTTTGGAACTTGATTCTGAGATCCAGTGGACTGTATAAATCAGTTGAATTGCAGGCAGAAGTCTCAGCTACGGCAAAGGCAGCCCAAGGTCTTAGTTACAGCAGGGTGAATGCAGCTGAGCTATAAAATATAACATTCCACACTGTTCTGTAATTTTTAAATGGCTATTCAAGCTATTAAAAAAAAAAAGGCCCTTCAAGTAACAGAATATCCATTACACTGGGCAACTTCTGGAAACAATAAAGGTGCCTATCTGTGCACTGCCCAGAGTAGGTTTTCATTCAGAAGAAGGCCAGTTTCTGTTTAAGACACTTCACTCAACTCCAGATTCTATAAAATCAAGTATCACACTATAGGCTCTCCTTCACGCTTTGAAAATGAGGTCTTGCATGCAGGCTGCCTTAAAGCACAACTTCACTCGTGTCATCTTCCACTGAAAAGCACAGCTCAGCTGTTTGACCTTGTGAAAGTAAAACATAAAGATAAGTTGTTAGAAGCCCAAGAGTCATAGCTAAAAGGCATAAAAATGTGTCCATATGCATACTTCCCAAAAAAGTCTTGATATATCAAAACCTTAGTTTAGTATCTACACTCCCCAAGAGGTGTGGAAGTGAATGGAAGCTTTTCTCTCTGACGTATTTGTAGCTTTTCTTGGTGAAATTTTAGGCACCTAAAACCTCAGATATGATGTACCTCATCCCCTGCTCTTAGTAGAGGGAGACCGAGAGATAGACAGACCAGTCTGCTTCATTTACATGTATAACTCTGCTGATCACTCCTGGGGAATCACAGGATGTTAGGGGTTGGAAGGGACCTTCAGAGATCAAGTCCAATGGCCTTGACAGAGCAGGTCACACGGGAACACATCCAGGTGGGTTTTGAAGCTCTCCGGAGGAGGAGATTCCACAGCCTCTCTCGACAGTCTGTTCCAGTGCTCTGTCACCCTCACAATAAAGAAGTGTCTCCTTGTGTTGAGGTACAACCTCCTGTGTTCTAGCTTGTGTCCATTGTTCCTTGTCCTCTGGCTGGGCACCACTAAAAAGAGCTTGGCATCTTCATCTTGACACCCACCCCTCAGATATTTATAGACGTCGATAAGATCCCACTCATCTTTTTGTCTCCAGACTAAATAGCCTCAGGTCTCTGTCTTTCTTCATAGAAGAGATCACAGAATTGTCAGGGTTGGGAGGGATCTCAAGGATCCTCTAGTTCCAATTGCCCTGCCATGGGCAGGGACACTTTCCGCTAGATCACATTGCCCAGAGTCCCATCCAACCTGGCCTTAAAAACTTCCAGGAATGGGGCTTCCACCACCTACCTGTGCAACCTGTTCCACTGTCTCACTACCTTTATTTTGAGTACCTTCTTCCTAACTTCTAACCTAAATCTGCCCTCTTCTAGCTTGGATACATTTCCCCAAGTCCTATTACTACCCATCACTCTGAAAAGTCCCTCACCAGTTTTCTTGTGGGCCCCCTTCAGATATGGGAAGTCCACAATAAGATCTTCTCAGAGCCTTCTCTTCTGTTCATGAACCACTAGGCAGTGCTGGAATTGTACAGCAGTTGCCTCAGCCTGGCTGAACCTTAGCCTGCTGAGCCTGCCCACCTGAGGGTGGACAGCAGACACTGGTCTTGTGCCAGATGTGCCATCTTTGCAGGCTGTTATATGCACAAATCACTCTCTTATCTGCTTTCCTCTTGGCCAGGTTACTCTCATATTTCTGCTTACACTGCCAGCCAAGTTCAAGAAAAGAAAACTTTCTTACTGGACAAAGCAGTGTCCAGCTGGTCCTCAAAATGAGCAATCTGTCACCACTGTTCTTCCACGCTACTGCCTCAGCTACAGGATTATGCTGGATGCAATCACAATTTTTGGTTGAATTGCTGAGCAACGCATTTTCCAAGCAATGACATAGTCCCCTACAACCAAAGCTGAGGTTCAATCCTACTTTCTTTTTACTAAGTGCTTAGCAACACTGCTTCCTGAAAAATATGTATATGCTTTAAAGTTTGGCAGTGTGTCACGTGTGAGATTGGAATTTACATCTCTGTTTTTAAAGCAGCCTTCCAGAACTCTCTAGATATTCAAGTTTTACCTACTTCTTCATTTCTACTTCTGCCATAATGAAGTGATAACCATCTAAAAAAAAAAAACAAACCAAACAAAAACCCCAAACACTAAAAGCAAAGACAAAAAGTTTGTTTGCCTTTCTGCTCAAGGTAGGTCTTTCTTCAACAGCCCGATGGCAAGGCCATTCAAGGTAGGCATCTAGCTATAGGCTAGATTTCATTGCTGACTCACTTTGCAAGTGCTTGTATTCCCTCTCTCTTAGGTATCTTCAGACTAAAGACAGATTAGAAACAGATTCTACACTTTTGAGACAAGCATTTTAAGTGGAAGCACACAATGCAAAAGACGAGTAACATCCCCTTCACCATCACCACTACCTCCCCTCCACTTTGGAAGGAATTCAGTGTTGTTCCAGACCACACTCCAATCACAGCCACTGAAACAATCTTTTCTCAGGACTTGGAGTGTGGCATCTCTTTCACTATGTCTTCATAACAATGGCTACTGAAGCAGACCTAAGGCTGTATCATTGTTTGGTAGCTAAGAGTCTAAATTTCACATCTGTCTTCCCTTAAGGGGAATTTACTCAGCCCAGACTTTGATCCAAGGAACTAACCTGATCCAGCAAACCAGAAGAATCAAGTTTTAAGGTAATATATCTCCACTGCTTGGTCTGTCTTTCTCTGAGTCTAGAATCCTCATACTTCAGGTTCAGTAGGCTGTGTGTGCAACCACAGTCAAGTCCCCAGTGGCTGATCATCTGAATAGTCTCCTTCTTCCACTGATTATATTGCATGATTGCCACTGATAAGCCTGGGAACACAGCTGCCCAGTGATCACCCAGCACACACCTAGTGAATCCCACTATGTATGATGTAGCCTCAGGTTCTCAAATTTTGTATGCATGGTTATTTCCCATACTAGAATTACCCAAAGATGTCAAAAGGAAATCCTGCCTTTGTATGAAGTCTTTCACCCTTTATGCAGACTCCAGGACAGGAGACTGCTCTTTATTTCCAAGCTATCTGAAACAAGACATTGTAGTATTTTTTTCCAAGCAGAGCTGAACCACAGTTGCTTGCAATTTGGTCTTAGAGGTAACTGACTAACCCTTACCATACTGGACTGCCAAAATAACCTCTAAGAATACATGCTAACCATGCATACCAAAACACAGTACCATTAGTCACTGTACTAAGCATGTTAATTACCCTTTCCATCGTGTGTATTACAATGCTCCAAAAAACCCCAGTTACTTTTAAATAACCAAGCCACAGAATCCAGGCTGAAATCATAAGAGCCTGACTTAAAGCAAGAGAAGTTAAAATGGAACTTCTGAGATAGCTTCCATTTCCACATGTTTCATTTTGTTTATGAAATAACTAATTCAGTGACTGAAAAAAATAATTGAAAGGTCTTGGAAGAGGAAGAGCAAATACCACTAAAGTCCTATATTTCACATTCCCTTCCTCAAAGCAGCTGTCAGAAACCAGCAGCACTAAAAGCATGTAAAACCTCCAAATATTAAACTAATGGGTAAAATAACAGATGCGGCTTTTACTTAATGTGATAATTCCTGCCTTCAGGACAATAAACAACTAAAAGATGCAGTAGAAAATTCCTTTTTTAAGAACCCACCTTCTGATTATGAAGGCAAATGATCAATGCATGGGCTGGACCAGTGCCTTGTATGGCAGGATCCCAAATTCTTTTCCTTTCAGAGTGAACTCCTGACTCATTGCAGACAGCTACAGTTAGGTGAAACAAATCATTAACATCTTTACTGTTTCCCCAAATGAAACACTTATCACACACAGTATCACAGTATTATCAGGGGTGGAAGAGACCTCACAGATCATCAAGTCCAACCCTTTACCACAGAGCTCAAGGCTAGACCATGGCACCAAGTGCCACGTCCAATCCTGCCTTGAACAGCTCCAGGGACGGCGACTCCACCACCTCCCCGGGCAGCCCATTCCAGTGTCCAATGACTCTCTCAGTGAAGAACTTTCTCCTCACCTCCAGCCTAAATTTCCCCTGGCGCAGCCTGAGGCTGTGTCCTCTCGTTCTGGTGCTGGCCACCTGAGAGAAGAGAGCAACCTCCTCCTGGCCACAACCACCCCTCAGGTAGTTGTAGACAGCAATAAGGTCACCCCTGAGCCTCCTCTTCTCCAGGCTAAACAATCCCAGCTCCCTCAGCCTCTCCTCGTAGGGCTGTGCTCAAGGCCTCTCACCAGCCTCGTTGCTCTTCTCTGGACACGCTCAAGCATCTCAATGTCCCTTCTAAACTGGGGGGCCCAGAATTGAACACAGTACTCAAGGTTTGGTCTAACCAGTGCAGAGTACAGGGACAGAATGACCTCCCTGGTCCTGCTGACCACATCTGCTCTACAAAACATGGGATGTACACTGGGTATCTAGTTGAGAAAATGCTTGTTTGATCCAAAGAAAAAGAGGTTCAAACCCCCAAAGTAACAGAGTTGAGGGTGTTCAATTAAAAAGGGAAACTTTAATAAAAGATTTCTGGACTTCTGAACAAGACTGCAAAAGGAACAGTTGGCTTCTAAGAATGTAATCTTCTCAATCAGGAAAAGAGATCAATAAACATACATAGAAGACACTTAGAAGACATCTGGTTAGTATTCAGATAATAATATCCAGAAAAAAAAATCTCATTTCACTTCCCTTCTCCCCATATACACTTGGGGAAAAAAAGTTCCTAATATTCCAGTGGAAAGCAAGACATCATCCTCAATGGCCTTCCATCATCCTCAATGGCTTTCTGAAGGGGCTTATAAGAAGGCTGCAGAAGGACCTTTTCAAAAGACCTGCAGCGATAGGGCAAGGGGGAATGGTTTGAAATTAAAGGAGATTTAGACTGGATGTTAGGAATGAGGCTTTTACCACGAGGGTGGTGGGACATTGGAAGAGGTTGCCCAGGGAGGTGACCCTAAGCAAGGTGAGGCATGACAATGGAGCTGCATTGGACAAGGTGAAGTCATCTCTCAAAACAACACAATGTGTCAGACCTACTGTGTTCTGGCCTGATTTGCACCAGAGCCTTGTAGGGAATATCTCACAGTATTGCAGCTATTCCCAAAGCAAACTGATGAAGTTGGAGTTTCCAAAAGTGTGGGATGAATCCCTGTATTTTCCAATTATTAGCGTGTCTTAATACAGAGCTTAAATGTGTATCAGGAAGAGATTTTGGGGGTTTATTTCTACATCTCAGTGGTAGTCAGCAGACAGAAAACGTGATAAAATGAGTTCAGCATGTGGAGGTAATCATGTAGTTAGGTGGCCATGTTTAATCTTGCTGAGGCCTGTAATCTCTGGATGTTGATGCTCCACGCCTTGAGGCATTTCTACATGGGTGATCTGTTACTTTGTAGCTTTAGAATCTGCATTTTATTTCTTACTCTCTTATCTGACTCCTCAGGGATTTAGTAAATACAGTAGTAATTTACTACTGCCATTCTCCCTGAGCTTTGACACATACACAGTCAAGGATTAAAACTGGGTTGCTAAAGCAGTTAGCACTGGCAGCCATCCACCCTGCCCTCCTGACAGACATTGCCAGGGCCACCACAGTAAGCCTGAAAAGTCACTGAAGCAACTCCTGAACATCTCAAGGCTGTTCATGCAAGTACATAGATCCAATTTGAATTTAATGCTGAGAGAACAGCAGCAGTACAGAAGGTGATCCATAAATCATGCAGCAGTCTTTGTCAGAGGTGGGGCAGTACCCATCTGAGCCATCTGATTTCACTCTGCTTTGCCGTGTGAATGAACTCTTGGACTTTGTCGATGTTTACAAGTTAGTAAATGAGAACCCATCCAAAAGCAAATGTTTCAGAACAACAGGGCTACTTCAGATGTTTTGCAGACTATTATTTTGCTGTGTGCCTTACAGACAGTTTTTGTTGGTTGCAATTTCTTTTTCTAATCCATTTTTAAGACATCTTCACAGCCACAAGTGATGCAGAAATGAGGGTTTTCTGCACAGCCTTCTCTGAACCTCACCAAGAACTGTTAGGTCACTGTCTCCATGTTATAAAATCTCTCCTTTTCAGACATTTGGGTACCTCAGAAGTAGGTTCTACCTTCTTCACAGCCACCAGTGAAGCAGAAATAAGGGGTTTCTGCACAGCCTTCTCTGAACCTCACCAAGAACTGTTAAGTCACTGTCTCCATGTTATAAAACTTCTCTTTTTCAGACACTTGGGTACAGTTATTTAGTAACCTCAGAAGTAGATTCTACCTTCTTCACATCCACAAGTGAAGCAGAAATGAGGATTTGTTGCACATCCTTCTCTGAACCTCGTCAAGAACTGTTAAGTCACTTTCTCCATATTATAAAACCTCTCTTTTTCAGACATTTGGGTATCTCAGAAGTAGGTTCTACCTTCTTCACAGCCACAAGTGAAGCAGAAATGAGGGTCTGCTGCACAGCCTTCTCTGAACCTCACCAAGAACTGTTAAGTCACTGTCTCCAAGTTATAAAACCTCTCTTTTTCAGACACTTGGGTACAGTTATTTAGTAACCTCAGAAGTACTATAAAGCAAATCATGTAGGTTCTTATTTACATGTTGTTGTGGGGTTTTTTTTATACAGAACAAATGACTAAAGTGCTTGTTGATTTTAAATGATAAACTTTTATTCTGAATATACTGTTTTTGCACAAGAATTAACACAACAGTTCTAGGATTATAAACTTTTTATAACATTATTGTACAAATTTTTACAAAAAAATTCTTTTTTTCCAGGCTTGTCAAGTTCCACAAAAGTGTCAAGAGAACACAAGAAAAGGGAGAAAAACCTGCTTGCCGTGTGAAAGCAACCAAGTCTTCTTTTGCAGAAACACACACTGAGCATTTTGATAAAAATATCCCAGAAAGCATGATCCAGACATTCCATACAACACAAGAAGACAGCTTTGTCAGATCACAATCGCAGTTTCATGGCATCTGAACAAGACAGCATCCCTTTAGCCTCAGTGAAGTTATTTCTTCAAGATGATGTTTTTCTTTTAAACCATAAACAGGACAGATGCGAGTAGCTGGGAAGAGGGTGAGGCTAACTCTTCAAAACTTCTGGATTGTTTGCAGACACTTTGTTTTCATCTTTTTTTTTTACAGTAGTGTACAATGAGTATTAACAATATTAACATTGTGGTATGAAAAAGAAAATACAATAAATATCTGGCCTTTGTTAAAGGCTTGGATGTCTGATGAGGCTAGGTGAAAAATTATCCTAAGGAAGGAGCTATTAAGTTTTCACCTTCAGTCACCATTCCAAAAACACATAAGTGCATTGCAGTGCCTTGTAGGCATTCAAATACTTCTTAATAACCAGTGTCCTAGCATCTGATTTTTTAGGACCAGTAGGACTGAGGTTGTGCTTTGAAATTAAGACATACGAAGCACACTTTCTGAGCTGAAGTGTTAATGGGAACAAAAGGTCTTAATGTCTTTTCAGTGATACTGAAAAACTCTCATCCACAGCAAGTAACACTTGGGTTGCAAAGGTCACTTAAAAGGGACACTGCCTATTTGAACCCAGTAAGGCCAGTTTTGAAGTTAGTAAAAGGAATATCATAAGAAAACTTACAAATGGCAGCAACACTTTTTTTTTTTTGTCAAGTTAAGCAGTAAAGCCTCAAGCATTAGAAACATGAAAAAGATCCTACTATAGTCTTAAAGGTACAGGACCTAAAAATCTTGTCAATTAAACCTGCTATGTCATGTTAAAAACCTGTTACAAATATGGACCACGGTCAGTGTCTTGGCAGTAATGCTGGTTGTTTAAATGAAAAACTAGAAAGAAACCTTTCATGTTAAGTCCTCAGATGATGTTTTGCACAGTACCATGCTGTAACAACTTTAATAGTGGTTGTCAGGCGTACAATAGGCTGCATGACTTCTGTGTAAACTGAAACAATCCCAACCGTTCCCTTAGTGCTATTTAATGGATCTGAGCAAATATCAGCAGAGCTTTTTATCTGGCTTTAAAACAGAAAAACCTTTTTACAACATATTGCAATTTGAAAACATCTCCTTTTAAAGCCCAGGATCAAGTTTCTTCTCTCACAGACAAAAGAAGATGACTAGTATGCATTATTTGAGAGTAAGGATACTATTCTGCATATTCTCATAGTCTGAGACAGCTGAAGATCACATTCCATTTTCTACCTGTTTTGTAATTTGCAGATAACTAGGTAGTGCATATTAAAAACATTTGACCATCACTTGGTTATAACCAAAATACATATTTATTTCTGAAAAAAATAAGGTTGGCTTTTTTTCTTCCTTTTTTAGAGTTTTGAATTCTTTAGGGAAGCCCTTTGGGAGAGCCAGATCCTGAGTTTTCTGCCAGTTGGGTCTAATGAGTGAAAGGCTAGGTGCTTATACAGAAACACATTTAGGTCATATAGAGGGGCAGAAAGGAATAGAGGACATTTGCCTCTTTGCATAACCCAGGAAGGCTACTGTGCTTGCATGGCATGGGCTTCTCCTTTTGTATCTGAGCACTGTAATGGAAGTAGAATGAGAGAAAAAAACACGGTTGTTTTCTCTGGCAGCATGGCATTGTGACATCTCTTTTTCTGCCTACAGATTCTAATCAATTGTTTATTTAGTAATTCAAAATATGGCATATCAGCATAAGCAAATTCTTACAGGATGTGAAATAATGGACTTTTTCCATGAAGGGTTTCTTCTGGGAAGCTACATGAAAACTGTAAGTGAACTTAGCATATTGACAAGCTTTGAAGAAATCTAGAGTATAATGCAAACTAATACATATTAAAGTAATCTTAAACACTATGAATGTACTGAGTATTGGCTTAATCCTACAAAACTTGTTCCTCCCATGAAACTTCAATTGACCATGTTTTGGAAAAACACAGGATCCAATCTCAGCAATAGAAAGATTCAAATTTATTTTTGATCAGGTGGTAACTGGTGATAAAGAGAGATGCAAAAACATGACTGGAAGGAGAGCTCTAACTCTCTACTCTTATTATCAAAATTATCTCACCTTCCCTGAGGAGGACCTGAAGTCATCCAACACAGTTAGTTGTACTTTAATCCCATGACTCTACCAGAGTAGAACAAAAGATCAGTGTATATTTTTTTTCACTCACTGTATTCTCACGTGTGTAAAACATATGCGTCTGGAGCCAAGGTACGTGAGCAAAATAATGAACCAGCCATGGGTACAACAGTAGACATCTGATCTTTCAAGCCATGCCACGGCTTTGAGTAGCTTCTTCAGCTCTCACAGGATATTAATACATGCCCAATTATTTCTTTAAGCTTTTGGCATGATCAAAATGATATCAGTCAATTGCCAGCATATACATACCGATGCCTTGCATTTTCTTTTTTTTAAGAGCTAATGTATTGTGCCATGTTAATTAATATTTGCATATTGCAGTCGTTAGCAGAATTGTACAATACCAGCAGAGTTGCACATTCATTGGTTTAGCTGTCTTGCAAGACTGTTTAGCTCTGAAAACTAGGAAAAGAAAAAGCGCAAATCATATTTTTGCATTAACACTATGCTACACTGTCATACAGGAAGTTACTGCACCAATCTGTATCATCACCAGTGAGGCTGTAGAAAAACAACTTCTAAAATGAGTATTCACAATCAGGTATCAATGTGCATACATAAGAGATTCAAGGCTCCCCATTTGTTTAGACTCAGCAGCCAGGACATTTTTATTTTTCTGTTAAATATCCTATTTTCAATAATAAATAGCAACAGCATAAGTTTGGATCTTAAGGGTGGGTTTTTTTTTATATGAACAAAACAAAGAGGGAACCTAATATGAACCTCAGAGAACATATACTTCTAAAAAATGAAAAGTGTTAAATCTGACTTTCATGTACTTAAAATAGCCGTACGCAGGTTTTCATGTGAGATTGCTATTCTGTAACAAATCCAACTCAATCCTGTTTTCTGATAGTGAAATTTATCCTGTTTTCTCATCTTTTTCATTGCACAGTATATTCAGAGCTCGTTTTTCACAATAAGATTTCATATGATTTGATTGCAGCACATTTGCAATGTTCAATCTCGCACACAATAGAAGAACCACTCAGTTACCTTTTCAATGGACTATACTCTACCATCAAAGAAAACAAACTGAAAACAGTAACATAGCATCATCATGCAAAATACCCTTGGAAACCGACGTTCAAATTTCACAAAGACATTTGTTTATTCACAAGTGCTTTTGTTTGAGCCTTGGAAAGATTTTACTACTTTTCTATATAAATGCATTGTGAAAACAAGATGAAGATTACTTCAAAATTAACATTTTTCTGAAAGATGATACCAAGTTTAAGATGAGAATAACTTTCAAGTTAAACTCTCAAGCACCTTTATAAATCTAAAACCAGAAGTTTACTTCCCCTACTTCCTTCCTCCCTCCCTTCCTTCCTCTCCTTTCTCTCTCCTTCCTCCCTTCCTTCCTCTCCTCCCTTCCTGCCTCCATTTCAATCATACCGAACTTCTGATGAAGACTTGCCAATATTTTCATTTTAGTCATTTGGACAAAGCTGATGTTCAAAGGAGCTGTCAGGGTGCTAATAACATCAGCCAGAAAGGACATTTTCTTTTTCCTTTCTTTTTTTTTTTACTTTCATGTAAAAGAAATCTTCAAGATATCCAAAGCTTAAAACAAATAAAAATCATATGCATAAGATATTGTCAGGGGAGCCCTTTTATGTGAAGTTATCAATAAACCAACTAAAAAATAAAACAATAATAATAATAAAATTTTATAGATTCCCCAGTGGAGCATGTACAGAAATCTGTTTGGATGGCATAGATGATGCAGCATTCACAAATGCTTAAGGATCCAATACTCCAACATGCAGCCACCGCGGGTGCCTTTGTGAGTCTCACAATGAGTGATAACCAAACACAAGCACTGCTGCTCTGCTGCTGACCCTTCTGAAAATTAAACTGAGGCTATCGTTTTGGCCAGGTCTTGATTAAGTTATGCAGGTTTTGGTTTAACGAGGTCATAACTGGCAGTGTCTGCTGCCACACAGCCAAAGCAGGACCAACTGGGTTGCTACCATACACCACAGTGATGGACTCAGACCAGAGACACCACCGCAGTCGGCCGAGTCTTCCTGTTGACAAGAAAAGAAGAAATCATTTAACATCAATTACAGAGACATTTCCCAAGAAGTAACCTACAATTTAGTCTCCAATGTTTTGAACTACCCTTGAACCATCCTTTTATTGTTTTTTATATAGATCATTTTGCTTAACATAGCAGCAAATAATTCCTAAGTTAGATTGCCTAAAATAAAAGCACATGATTCCTGGAAGTTTGTCTGATTTTTGAACCAAAAAGTGGCATTACTGCATTAACTTAATCAATTAAGGATAAAATACTTACAAAGCTTATTGCAGTCACTTATGAGCTAAATGGTATACTTACATAATGAAACAAGAAATGCTATGGGACTTACTGGGGGTGGGACAGTAATAAGTATCTATAGTCCTTAAAATTAAATCAGTGTGGAGATTTTGAGTATCATTTTCTCATAAGGAAAGATGAAAGATGAGATATCTTTTCAAGATCAGAAAACAAATACCAGAATATGTTCATGTCCATTTCATCACCATGATAGCACAGTAAAATAAATATAAAAAACATATGACCCAAGATAATGAAAACCTTTTCTGTTTCAGACGCTGTATTCAAGAATCAAAGTTTCTACTGTCTTTTCGTGCATGCTTGATGCAGCCCGTAGAGAAGACATCCTTCAGCTTGAGGGCTTGCTCTGAGCTGTACCACTCTGTCAGACCTAAGTGTTCACTATACTGGACAACCATCTTGCTTCTTTTCCCCATTCCTTTTTACCCTTCATTACTGTTATTTGATCCCACTTTGACTATAATGTAGAGTATCTTTCACGTTATTCATTAGACTTATTCATTAGTCTGGCTGAAACACATTTGATACCTGTTCTGGAATCTGTAACATCTTTACATTTTCTTGTGTTTCAGGACTGATAAAAACTACATTTAACTCCTACAACACCAGGACAAAGTGACAGCCATTCCCTGTGCTGCTCTGTTCACTGAGTCTAAGATTCATGAGTAGCTCTGAAGGCTGAAAATATAGGGCCTTCCTTCCTCTTATTTTCACTGTATTCTGTGCCCATTACACAAAAATAGACTTTCAATTTTATATCAGATCTCAAGTGTCCAAGGAAAAGATAACAGTGTAGGCAGGAAGTGATGTAGGAACTGGGGAAACTTGGAACAGAAGTAAACTGCAGGGATGGACAGTCTATATCTAACAGCAACTGAGCCTGGCTGCTGGCACAGAAAGGAAGGGCCATTCAAATGTACTGACACTTCTTTAAGCAAAACATTTAAGTGTTTCTACACAGATGCTAACATTAAGATGAGGGAATGAAGAGAAATCACCAATGAACCATTGCAAACCTGGTGGAAGGAGAATAATCAGCAGGACACAGCATTGTCAGGCCACCAGCTTTATAAGATGGGAAGTGGAAGATGTACATCTGAAGGGTGGCATGTACAAAGTGTAATAGTATAAATATATTACAGGAAAAGGAAAGTGTTAGGGAATCTCATTGGGCTAAGAAATTCCAGTCTAGTAACAAAAAATTCATACGGGGATTGCACTGCTACCTACCTGATCAGAGTGACAGCATTAGCCAGGAAATGTTATGTAGGATTAGAGAAGCCAAATGGAAACTAGGCTGATGCCTCATTAAAAGGAGATGTGGAGATCATATTTTTGTGTATATAAGTGACTGCTATGAGGACAGGTTACTAGAGTTGGGGCTTTTCAGCCTGGAGAAGAGAAGGCTTCGAGGAGACCTTAGAGAAGCCTGAAGAGTATCTGAAGAGGGCTGACAGGAAGGCTCTGGAGGGACTATTTACAAGGTCTTGTAATGATAGGATAAGAGCTAATGGGTTTAAACTGGAAGAGGGGAGATTTAAACTAGATGTTAGGAAGATGTTCTTTACAGTGAGGGTGGTGAGACACTGGAAAAAGTTGCCCAGGGAGGCTGTGGATGCTCCCTCCCTGCAGGTGTTCAAGGCCAGGTTGGATGAGATACCAATTTTAAGAAAGGGAACTATGTAAAAACTACCAAAAGCAGTTAAAAAACCCCCCCACACACACAAAAAAAAAATCAACCAAAAAAAAAAAAATCCAGAGAAAGAAACAAAATCATAAAAACAGGAAAAAAAGCAACCTTAATATACAAAGAAGCATCTCAAAAAGCAAGTTCCTCACAAAAATCCAGAATATTTAGAAATACTGCCTTAGACATCCAGTTAAAACCAATTTCACAATTAGAACTATCAACCATCTACTCCCCACCACCACCCTCCCACAAAACAAACAATCCCAACATAATTTAAAACCCACCAACCCTGTCCTCTGCTCCCACTCAAAAAAAAACCAACTTAACCAAACCTTAAAACCTCAAGGAAATATCTAAGCATGAATCAGTAGGAAAATTAAGTACACTGTCATAAGGAAAAGGTCAGTCTTTAAAGAAATCAAATTTACTCGAGTGGGCAAGAACTAGAAGGCACATAAAAATGGCAGATTAGATATGTACAGGAAATCAAGGGAAGTGATAAAGAATTTTTGATGACCTTCCTGCAAAATCTGCTGAAAATGATAGTAGAACGTTTTGAGTAAACCGAGAGCAAGAAGCCTTCTTGATAAGAAGGATGTGTGATAGGTTGGACTGGATGATTTTGGAGGTCTCTTCCAACCTGGTTGATTCTATGATTCTATGTAAAGATGGAACTTGTGGATTGCATGGCATAGCAAAGGACTTCAGTGAGTTCTTTGTGTCAGTTTTAAAGGATGAAGGCTTCAGTGACATTCCCACCACGAGCAATGCATTCTTTAAAGCACAGAGATGAGAAGAGTCAAAATCAGTCTGGAATAAATACACTGAAAATTAGATAACGTAGGCAAATGAGACTCAATCAGTCATCAAGAATGATGTAATTCACCAACAGTTTCCTGTAGAAACTTGAAACAAAACAAAACAAAACAAAACAAACATACAAAAAACCCCCAAAACTCCAAATGGAAGCTAGCATTCAAGTTCTTCAGAAAAAAAACATTCTGCCCTAAAGCAAATAGCTTACATTAGTGTCCTTCTTTACCAACAGTAGCCATTTCCAGACACACTCTGTCTTCTGTTAGCTGTGTAGCTTAGTTCTGTGCTTTTGCCTTAGACTGCATTTTCTTTGTTGTTGTTGTTTTGTGTGGTTTTGTCGTTGTTGTTTTTAGTTGATTGCACTCTACCAAGTTCAAAATTCCTAAGGTTTCCAGTCCATAAGTAAGTCATAAGTGAACTCTGCTGCACCACAATTTGAGTGGGATGATAATATTTGAAGGTGCACTGAACTTTCTGGTTTATTTAGTTTGGCTCTGTCACTTTTTGCATCTGCATTGTGTCTTGTCATGTAGCTTTATTTTTATCCACACCACCTAAAAATAATCCTGTTGCTTCTTTCTCACAAAAAGTATCATCACAGACAGAATTATCAGCAAAGGTTTCTTCTCACATGGATTCAATGAGCAGTACTCAGTGTTACCTCTTGATATTTAAGATTCTTATCAGTGTGTAAGGTCCTGCACTTAGGTCAGGGCAATCCTATATATTGATACAGGCTGTGGGACAATGAGATTGAAAGCAGCCCTGCAGAAAAGGATTTGGGGTTGTTGGTGGATTAGAATATGGATATGAGCCAGCACTTGCAACCCAGAAGGCCAAAGGAATTGAGGGCTTCATCAAAAGAAACATGGACAGCAGATGGAGAGAGGCGATACTGCCACTTTGCTCTGGTGAGACCTCACCTGGAGTATTGCGTCCAGATCTGGAGTCCTCAACCCAGGAAGGACATGGACCTGCTGGACCAGGTCCAGAGAAGAGGCCATGAAAATGATCAAGGGGCTGGAACATCTCTGCTACGAAGAAAGACTGAGAAAGTGGAGGTTGTTCATCCTGGAGAAGAGAAGGCTCTGGGGACACCTAATTGTGTCCTTCCAGTACCCGAAGGGGGCCTACAGTAAGGCTGCAGAGGGACTGTGATAGGACAAGGGACAATGGTTTGAAATTAGAGAAAAGGAGATTTAGATTGGATGTCAGGAACAAATTCTGTAGCATTATAGTGCTGGAACACTGGAACAGGTTGCTCATGGTAGTACCTGCAGCCCCATCCCTGGAGATCTTCAAGGTCAGACTTGATAAGGCTCGGAGCAAAGCAGTCTAGTGGAGGATGTACCTGTTCAGTGCAGGGGACTTGGACTGGATGACATTTGAGAGCTCCTTTCCAACCTAAATCATTCTATGACTATAATTCTATGAAATAATTAAAAGTACAACATGAAGTTTAAAATTTTACAGTAGAGGGGGGATGTCTGGAGAGTAATAAAGAAGTACATTGAGGGCCTTAAATGAAACTGTTTATATAGAGAAAAGAAAATATTATTATAGTGAAAATGACATCCAATGTGACTACAGAGTAGGTAGGCCTCCATGTATAGAATTACACAGTACTCAGCTATCATATCACCTCTGCATTAGAGCAAATAGTGGATAAATCACATGGAATAATTAACCCTCTCACTATATGCACTTGAAAAAAATACTCTGTTCTGTTACCCATTCCTATGCAATTTTTAAACTATATCAGTATTTATGGGCACTGCTTCTACATTCAATAGTTACACTATATAATATTCCTACTGGATTGAAAAGAATGTATTTTAATATCTTTTACTTTCTTCCTAAGCCTACACAAAGCAGTTTTATATCAGTGACAACTTCATAGCAGTGAAGAATGTCTTGGAAGCCACCTGCAAGAGAGGCATCTTCTTAAGAATGACAGAACTAAATTGTAGTAGGCAAAAGTATGCAAGCTTTATATGAATGTTTCAAGGTAGGTGAGATTTTAACTTCACATTGATCAAAGTCACTTTGACTTTATGAGGTTTGTAGACCACTTTACAGTGGTAATCCAGTTCTGCCAAGAACAATTTCTAAATATTCTTTCTGGAATCAGTCACTTTTTTGAGTCCTAAGCCAAGACAAAAATAGCAGTGCAAAAAAGGTACAGTAAATCCTATCTAAATGAGTTTTTCCTCCTCAGAATTGCACTTTGTGCTTTAGTTGTGCTTTAACCAAGAAATGCTTGATTACATGCTTATTTAATTTGCAAAAATTAAAACAAGCAAACAAAATAAACCCAATTTTATGGAAATGAGTGGAACCCCATCATTAATTTGGAACCACACTGAGCAAAATACCAGTTTGGAATGGTCTTCCAGATGTCTTCTTTGAAAACACTTTCCCTACTGCTGAGCTTTAAGAAAACTTGTCAATTTTTTGTCCTGTAAATATTATTTTGAGAGGGTTTTTTCTTTTTAAATTTCTTATAGCAAATTGCATAAAAATATTTTCTCTTAAATTTATGTCTGGCAGTGCAGTTATACACTGAACTATTTTTGAGCAATTTCACTAAGTTCTTCAGTTGATGGTACTAGTCACTACTACATTAATTACACAGAAAGCCTGTACAAACAACAGATCAGCTGAGGATGCCATGACTTTGTTGTCTTCTGCATTCTCTTCTTGAATAAAGAATTACAAATTGAATTGTAAGGGCTCCTCTTTAGCCAGTTTCATTTAATCAGAAATTTCTTGCATTAATAAGTCATACGTCGATTTCCTCGCATGTCTGAGGTAGAGAAGCATCAAATCCAAATGTCACCTCCAACACGTCATGCCTTACTATGATAACTCCAGAGAGGGTTATTTGACAGCATCACACACTGTGAAGATTACTCAGCATTTGCAGTATGGAAATGAATGCCTTTATAAAGCCATGTATTCGTTGTTACAATCAAACCCGCAGATTTAGTGTTATATATGAACACTTCCTTGATGGCAATGCCAGGTCAAACTCTTAAAGAGACACATGGAAATATACACAGATGTAGGCACATACATGTCTAAGTCTACAAACGTTCTTGTAACTCCTTCACAAGTACACTCTATTCAATGTACTGAAATTTGGTTTGAAATCTTAACTACGTATCAGAACCCATTGTGCTGCATTGACTACAAAAACGACAAAACAGGCTTCTGCTCTTGCCTTTAATATTGCCTGGCTCCATCAAAGTTATACCTTTTATAAGCATGTATTTTCAATGACACCTTTGCTTTCACTCAGCAGTCATTTCAAGTTCCAGTGCTTGGTCTTCCATAAATTTTTGTGTTTCTCTCCTTTGTTTGGGCTACCACACAAACATGTCAAAGCTACCCACACACAGAACAGGGATATAACCCATCCCATCAAGATTTATACGGCAGTCTGGGCCGCCGCAAATCACCCTCAAAGCTCCATCTGACATCACTGCAAGATGATAGAAATAAGAGGTTCTCAGAAGGGGCTAAAAACTTGTAAAGTTCTTGTCTTCATTGTCAGACACAACAAACAAAGCCAGTATGCCTGTGGAAAGTGAAACCAAACTACTGAAGGCAGTGATAAAGACTATTTTTGGTATCCTTGATGAAAAAATAAAAAAACCCAAACAACAAAACAAACCAAAAGAACCAAAAAACAACAACAGCAAAACCTCAAACAGCTGCTGTTATTAAACCTAATCAGCTGGTTCCTATCTGTGTCAGCTTCAGTGATTTTAATAAAATGACACAGATTAATGGCCACTGAAAGCCCATTTCCAAAATCACAGTGTTATTAGAAAAAGGATGGATGAACCAAATTGCCTTTATAACTTTCTGCTGCCAAAAGCCTATCAACTAAAACTCTTATTTTGTGGGTTTCCTTCTTCATCAGAAAGACCAGATTTTGACATAAAGCATTCAGCTCAGGGTGGCTCTCTGCTGCTATTGAACAATGGTGTTTTAACTAAAATAAGGTTACTTACAGAGCAGATTCCTTGAGTAATAAACATGAGATGTTCATCCTCTCTATTTTAATGTGAAATACAATTAGCTCAGGGGAAGGAATTTTCAGCTTTCCTTCCAATCTCAGCCATGGCTATGCAAGTTGCAAAGTTTGCTAGAAATTAGATCATTTAAATACAGGATAGGACATTTAAAAAGTACTCAAATGCAGCTGTCAAAGAGAACTTTTAAGCTTTTCTCCCTGTTGTTGGAGTGATAGTAATTTAACTTTTTTTAAAAGTATAAAGAGAATATAAATTATTGAATTACTATAGCAATTTTCAATATTTTGCTAGACTATGAATATTATCCCTTTTTCCGTGTCTGCCTCTCAGTTACTTAGATAGCTATGTTAGTATCTCCCTCTAGTGGTTCCCTTAGTAATAATATCGATAAGAAACCCTGGCAGTGTACAGTCATTAATTTTATCCCTCTTAGACCAGAACAGTGCACACTTTCACACCATTAAATGCAACACAGCCTAAAAAAAGCCAAAGGCTTTCATTATGAACCTAGATCAAGATGCAGGACTTCATGCACTGCATTAGAAGGAAAAAAAAAAAAAACCAACTTCTGCTGTAATTAGGCAATTACTGTTTCAAAAAATCAAAAACTTAAAATATGATTGTACTGAATTCATAGTTTAGCCAAATTGATGCCCATTATTATCATCCTTAACGTCTATGTTAATTGGAATGCAGTGAAAACCACTTACTCTCTTCAACAGCAACACTCTTGGAACACTCATCTTGGCTATCTCTAAGTACAGCTTTATTTTCACAGCTCTTGCAGCCTCTTCTAGGTACTTTGTACACATCTGTTTTTCTCTGTGCACAAAACCTGCTGCTTCTGTTTCATTTTAACAGGGACAAGGGGAAAATGTTTTGAAAGGGCTGACATTGACTCAGTTGGTACATGTGTAATCTCTAGGAGCCAACCATATAAACCCAGCAGGTTCCTGTGTCTTTGTATTTGCCAGGGGAGAGGCCCTCATGTTCTGTAACTGTGATTTATAAGGCTCCAGACAGAGGTTTTTTGTATTTAATTTTCCTCAATATTGCAATAGTAATTTGCTCCAGATTGTTGCTTTTGGGACTCGCTTTCTATGCTTAGTAAGTAAAAAAAGTCTGCTATTTTTTTTTAAGCCAAGAACAAAACAAAAAAAATTAGAGAAAGTAACTGACCATCCACACCACATGAAAACTTGCAGAAAAATGAAGATAGGAGCAGACTTCATGGCAGAGGCACGACTCGTTGTGCATATAGGCTGATCCTATTAATAACGGGCAAAGTAGCAAGTAGAGGAAAGGAAAGAAAACACAGAAAAAAAGACATACAAGATGAGATATCATGCAGATTGCTTGCAGTTAGCAGAGTTAATGTGAAAGCATCCACCCAAGAGCAAGAGATTCACAGCAAATTTTGCAAATAAACTTAACCAAAACAATTCACTCTTACAAAACACATGACTTACACACTGATTAGCACATCAAGCTAGTGAGCAAGAGTTGCACTTTCACACACAATCACATCAGGAGGAATTGGGGTGTTTACACTTAGCCAAACAGTTTCTGGGTGGTTTTTCAACTTTGCTCAACTGTTGTTGGCCAGTAAGACAATTTCCTTTTCAAAATGAAATGTAGTTACTAGAAGAATGCAAGAATACCAACTGTCTGGATTTTCTTTTTTAATGCTACTGACGACTTAGAAATTGTGGCTCATTAGAGAATAATTGTGCCTCATTAGAGAAAAGCACAGCATATAATGGAACAAAACTTGGTATATAGCAGTTATGGCCAACTAACAGTACTAGTTTTGGACAATCCTTTGCAGAATTGAGATGACATATTATAAATGCATTTTTAAAGGCAAGTACTACCCTGTTCAGTACTTTTTGTCTTGGAATTTATTCTGAATAATTTGAACTCTGCACAATCACTTTATCTAATAGAGTATTTTGAAAAGTAATTCAGAGAGGATGCTAAATATATGTGTATATATATATGAGACAGTTACATTAGTTACATTTTTTTTTCTCCTTAAAAACTGTGATGGACAATACAGGGAGTACTAAAGAGTATAGCTTTGCTGCAAACAGTGCAGTTTTATACCCATTAAGAAAGTGACCTAAGGTTAATACACAATTTCAGAATTTCTAAGAGGAACAACATCCTAAACCAGATATAATATTTTAAAGTATTTAATCAACTATTTTGAATTTAAAATAATTAATATTTATAATTAATTAAGATTTAGAAACACTATTACAAAAATACTAAACCAGAATTATCAGCTATTTTTGAAAGATATAGAATTTCAGAGTACTGTTTGAGACTGTCAGATTTATGCTCACTGTTTTATTAATTTTTCAGTTGGAATCATGTGTGAAAGTGCAATGATTATAGGAAAGGCAGATAAGAAAGCAGCTGTTCTTTTTATGTTATTCATGAGATACTTGAAATAGAGTGGCTATGGTCTAGAGTGAACAGTATGTTTAGTGATACATAGGTTACCAGGTGCCAAGCTATAGTTAAACGTAGTTTTCACTGCTCTTCTAAAACAGCTCTAAAATTGGTTCTAAAGATAGTCCTAACATCTTACAAGTTCAATTTTACCTGTTTGGCTTCATCAAAACAGACATCAGGACCTTTTCTGTATCTAGGTTGTTTGACCATTTCACAAGGATTTGGCCCTTCATCTGTTTCTCTGGTTAAGGAGTCTGACTGGGGTTTATGCATCATACATTATCAGAATAAACAGTCTGGGTTTACTTTTGCAGGTAAAGAGATATCTTATGCTGATTCACATAGCACTGAAACACACATCAATAGTTACAGTTCCTTGTTTAAATTGAAGAAAACCAACTTAACCAAACCCTCCACATAAATCATAATCAAATATTCTTATTTTGTTTCCATTGCTTTAATCGAGAAAATAAACATCCCACATGATGCTTTAGAACCAGAACTGTACAGAACTGTACAAAAATAAAAGCTGAGCTTTTATAAAGATTTTCTGCATTGCTTCTATTACTATTGCATAAATATATACAAAAAATTACAAAGCAGTAAACTTTCAGTGGTGCTGATTGGTTATAGCATATGTCACCACTGAGTTATTCTGCTAGAATGAAGATACATGGCAAAATGAAGGAAACTCGATTGGAATATTGATGATACAGGATGAAAACTGCAAGGAAGGCCTGTAAGCACTGCTAGTCTTTGTCATGCACACCTGTATAATATTGCCCCAAATATCATAAACAAGATCCTCCCACTGTAGGATTTGATAATAAATGACAGAAAACTTAATAAGATCTCATTAGTTTATCAGTGATGGAGACAATGAAAATGCTGTCTGGGCTAACAGCAGAGCAGAAGGATACAAATGGGCACAGTGAGATGTTTCTAGCTAACTGTAAACATGAGGCAATGCTTAAACTTACATCTCTGTTTTCTGATGATATTCATACTTCACATTTGCGACAAGCTAACAAAGGAGACAAGTCATTGCAGCATACTTGAAAGACACTTGGTAAACTGCAAAACCTTTGAACCTGCTTACAGTAACAGTCAGTATGTTAAGTATCTTTTATTTCACTGTTGGTAGTACACACATTAAAGCTGTGCTAGATCTTTTAAATAACTGAGCACAAAAACTTTACTTGTCTTAGTGGCTCTAACTTTGGCTTGAAGCATCCCTATTCATGCATTCCTATGGAGTGCTACAGCAGTTTCATTGCAATGACTGAAAGAGCCCAACAGAAGGCAAGAGGATAGGGACTCTACATCTGTCTTTATTCAGATGTTATCAGACTCAACTTCTCTTTCTTCTGCCAGGGACCAGCTGAATGGGAAGTCAAAATGTAGAAATACTCCAAGAGGCCATGTGCACGAGCAAAATTGTACCAGCCAGAAGAAAGCAGAGTCTAATAATAACCATCTGAATAGCACCCAAAGGTCACTCTGGCTGCTTATGTGATATGCTACATCTGCATTTCACAATGTACCTTAGTTACAGCAAAGGGGGAATGGTTTAGTACTGCGTAGTTTGAACAAAAATCAAATAGTTCATTCTAAGCCCACCCAGCTGCTCTGGCTGCCATTTGGTTCATTTATTGCTTTCTAGAAGATTTAGGCCCCTCAGAGAAATGCAAGTCACGTGTCCATTTCCCACCAAACATGCTCCATTTTCTATAGAGAGTGCTGTCTATAAATTCAGACAGTGGCAACAGTTAATCAAACTATTCTGTACTGGAGCCAATTAGAACATTAGGCTGTATTTACATAGTCTTGTGATGACACAGGTATTGCTTCCACCCCAATGCAACTTCCTTCTCAACTCAAGCACAGAGGAAATTCCACTTTTATTAATGTAGCAATGAACACACTGCTTGTGCCAAAGAAACAGTCATCTACCATCATCTGCTTTTCTTTCAGGGATGGGGGAGAGGCTGTCCTAACCAAGTTCCTGATTGGACAAAGGTATTATTAGTTGTTTTCCATATTCCATGATAAGAATCCAAATTATGACTTGCTTTATTGTCTCTAGCATGGTTATCCTCAAGTCTCTACAGCTGCCCTAGAATAGGAGTACGTTGGTTTTATGTATTTACATCATTGTCATCTACTGGAGTGAACAGGCTAGAGACTGGCACGAAGGTGGTTGTAAATTACAACAACCTTTCACACTGCTTTTTATTTTAATGCATACATTGCAAGGACCTTGCTTAGTATGTATGCAACCTGTGACTCTAGCCAGCCCTGAAGAAAATCTATGCTAACAGATGGATAAACTCTAGTCTTTGGTGGTTAAAGCAGTTTCCACAAGAAGTAATCAATTCTCATTGCCACTGAGCACACACTCAAGTGCTTCCATCACCTCACCTCAGTGTTGCATCTGTGCAGCATCCTAACTTTTCATTGCCAAACACTTATCTTGGTGTTGGCCTTTTTGCTATTTCTCTAGAAAGACATGCTCCTGTCTTTGCAAAGGCTAAACAAACCCAGGACTCTACGGCCCTTCTTGTCTGTCCAGATGCTAACCACCTTGGTGGTCTATCACGATACTTTCTCTAGTGTGTCACTGTGGCACTGAGAAGCCCCAAACTGTACACAGCACTTCACATATAATCTCATCAGTGCTGAAGACATGGATCAGTTCTTTGAAGCTGCTGACTGCACTTTCAGTAACATACCCCAGGATGTGATTGTCCATCTTTACTGCACAGCACAGTACCAACCGATGCTCAACTTCTTGCCCATCATGATTCTCAAGACATTTGTGCAAGGCCGTTTTTAATCACTCTGCTCCCAGCCTGCCCAGCTGCATGTTATTATTTTGTCCTGGATCCAAGACTTTGCATCTGCGATTTGGAAACTTCATGAGGCTTCCATGGGCCCATTTCTGTTTAGGTCCTCACAAATAGCATCTTTCCTCTCTACTACAATGACTGCTGCTTCAGATGATTTGTCATATCATCCTCAAATATCTGCTGCTTCAAGTACTCCACTGGCAATCGTGCTACTAGTATGTATATAAACAGGCTATTTTTTCCCCCACTATATATTCCTATATATCATAGCCAAAAATTAACCCACACTACTAAATAATGTGCTTGTAAAGGATACCCGGCTTCTCTGCTTGCATCAGTGGCTTTGGGTCACAGGAACGGCACAGCAGTTGGCTGTCACTAATAATAAATACTAGATTGGTGTTTGAAATCTTCTCTGCATGATAAAGTCTGTAAAAAAACCAACAAAAATCCATGTTTAAATGAAGCAAAGCAATCTATATTGGAGAAGAACACACAGTACTGGAATAAGAGCAATCCAACTTCACAGATTGAGTCTGAATGCTACTGTTTATCTTTTCCATTAAGAAACAGCAAGAAACATTTGTAACATTTTCTGGTGTTCTTTCTGACATTGCTATGGCTCTCCCTTTCAACTAGAGTTACTAGAGGAAAAAATGCAAAAAAGAGCATAATATGACTTTAATCGACTTAATAGCCAGCTCTGTACTGCTACAGTAGCTGTAGTGAGAAATAAAATCTCGTCAGCATCAATTCTTCCCCTGAGAACACTGAGAAAAACCCCAACCACAAACCAAATAAACAAACAAAACCCCAACACGTAAACTTGTCTGTCAGAAAAGCAAGAGGCTTAGGGTATGTACATAGAATCACAGAATCAACCAGGTTGGAGGAGACCTCCAACATCATCCACTCCAACCTAGCACCCAGCCCTAGCCAGTCAACTAGACCATGGCACTAAATGCCTCATCCAGTCTTTTCTTGAACACCTCCAGGGACGGTGACTCCACCACCTCCCTGGGCAGCCCATTCCAATGCCATTCACTCTCTCTGGGAAGAATTTCCTCCTATCATCCAGCCCGTACTTCCCCCAGCACAACTTGAGACTGTGTCCCCTTGTTCTACTGCTGGTTGTCTGGGAGAAGAGACCAACCCCCACCTGGTTACAGCCTCCCTTCAAGTAGCTGTAGACAGCAATGAGGTCCCCCGAAGCCTCCTCTTTTCCAGGCTAAACAACCCCAGCTCCCTCAGCCTCTCCCCATAGGGTTTGCACATGCATCTGTGTACTGGATGTACATCGCTTGTATTTTTATGTACATGTAATTACAAAAAAGGCCTTTAAGTTAGCAAGATCATTTTTAACTTAGAAATAATTGTAAGGCATCATAGAACCAGAGAATGGTTTGGGTTAGAAGGAACTCTAAAAGATCATCTGGTCCATCTGCCCTGCACTGAGCAGGGACATACTTTACTAGATCACTTTGCTCAGAGCCTTGTCAAGCCTGACCTTGAAGACCTCCAAGGAAGAGGCCTCATTCACCTCCCTAGACAACCTGTTCCAGTATTCCTATACCCTCACAGTAAAGAACTTGTCCCTGACATCCAATCTAAATCTCCTCTTGTTTAGTTTCAAACCATTATTACAACCAAACTTTATTCTACACAAAGAGTGCAATTTATCATTTTACTGCCTATACATTCACTTCTGTAAATTTGGAGTAATGAATTCAAAGACATATTTTGTTGTTATAATAGCATCATTATCTTTTGTGAAATAAATTAATATCCCACAGTTTTTACCTGGAACAGTTTATACAGTCTACAATCCCACCAAAGGATTTATCATCATTTTCAAAGAAGTACTGAGTTTGCTCAGTGATACAGCTTGTTTTAGGCAGGGCAGCACCAAAATCATCTTCTTCCATATCAGCTGACGGAAAAAAAAAGAAAGTAAATAACTCAACAATGACATTTTCAAGTCACAGATACAATGGGGAGAACCAAATATGGCCCCCAGTCTAGATTCTTACCTTCTACTTCACTCAAAGTTGACTCTTTAACATTCTCTTGACTTACCTGCTTCAAGGAATCGTGGAAAAGTCAAGCTCAGGAACAGCTGCTGTAAGATAGACCTGAACACAGAAAAACAATAGGTATTTGTTAAAGGCTGTTTGTCTTTGTATTTTAATGGACCTTAAAAAAACTACTCAAATAATAGTTATTAAGAAATTTATCACAGCTTGTGATGCTTTTGCCAGTTATTAAACCTGTAATAAAGTATTTATTTAAACTTTACAGTTTGATTCTGGTTTTCTTTCCATAATTTCTACCAGGTCTTCTTTCACACTAACCTTTACTCTGCTGTTAAGATTCTGCTCCTCTAACACTAAAACCAACCAGAACTCCTTTTGAACACAAATGCTTCTGAATTTTGTACTGATTAAGACAACTTTAATTGCTGAGAAGGAGATGACCACTGGTATATTAAATTATAAAACTCATTACTGTAGCAGCTGACTTTCAAAATCACCTCTGTTCCTGCTCATGAGCAATGGCATGCATTTTTCTTCTAGATGCTGCCAAAACACTAAGGCTTAAATAGCTCCATTTATTTTAACATGATTTTTCTTCACTCAGGATCATACTTTTTCCTATTTTATTTACTAGAAACAAGTACCAGCTTGACACACACAGAGTTCCCTTCTTCTCTACCAACCTGCAAAAACAGGAACTACAATACTCACATTCCTTGACTCTGCTTGGAACTACACCACTCACATTCCTTGACTGTTTCTGCTTAAACCTTCCTATGCTGTAGTTTCCTGTTGTCGTGTTTTAGATTTGGTTTTACCTACAAATATGACGTGATTGTTCCTCAGCTCATTCTGTTCTGCAGACAGAAGTGCCTGTACAGTTTAACTCAGCCTGCAAGATTTTCCCCATTTCTCCTTATCCAGCATGATCCATATGTGAAGAAACTGAATCTCTCTGTCACCTTGCTACTAGAGGCTTTGTTTTAAGGACCTCTGGCTACACAGCCAGAGCTTTGTGCCTCGAATCATCAGCTGGGCAGCACATCAGCCATCATGGTGGAGAAGAGACTTGATCCCATTCAACAGCGATGCAATTTGCTAACAGAAGACAGTCATCATTTGTAAGGGCTTATCACAGAATTTACAGGGAACTGAGTGAAAGAAAAGCAGTCTGGGAAAACCATCAAATCTCCTGAGTTAAAGGAGCATGAAGGAGGAATGCTATGTACCCTCTTGACTAAATGCTAATGTACCCCCTGTAATTTTTGTTAAAATTACCACTCACACCTTTATCCCTTATTGTTTCCTGAAACAGAATAGTTTTCCTTAAAAGCCTGGTTTCTCTTATTTCCCAGCATTTGCTTTTGCTTCTGCCATTTTTGGTTTTAGCCCTCTGCATGCTTAATGGACTTCTCTCTCAGCTTCTGACCTAGTTTCCATTAAAAAGATACCCACAGAAAATATTTTCAAGTAGTGCTTTCAAACTACACATCACACAAACTAACTTCGGGTCTAAATTGAGTCCAGACGATGAATTCTGATTTGAACACTGATAAACTAAAGTTTCTCTGTTTCAGAAGAGCTCAAGTTTCTTTTCTGGATTTTTGCCCATCTCCAGTTTCTGAAGTTTGCTGTTCTCCAAGAAAACTGAGAGTTTTGCTGTTGTTAATAAAATGTAACCAACAATAAAACCCAACATACAATCCTCATAGTAGTATCCGTGAGAAAATTATTAGATGTTTGTTCAGCTGCTCTATATTTTAACTCTTAGCTTCACAAAATAGGTAATTTATTCCAGCTTGATAACTATTACCAAAAAAGTAAGCATCATGAAACTCTAGGAAAAGGAATGGTCTCCAAGGGTGCAGTTCATGTCAATACAAAAGCATTATCTAAATCCCAACTACTTATGCCAAGGTGATGCTGGAGGAAGTAGCTGATAGGGGTGTCTATCTACATAACTATTAAATAGGTAAAGTTTTTTCTGTTAATAAAACACAAACCAAAATCAAAATAAAAGAAAGCTCTTCAACAGATTTTTAGTTTTAATATATATTTGGTACCCTGATTGTGAAAGATAAACCTAATTATTGCTGCAATCAGTAATTTCAAGGTCAGTCCCCAAACTCTACCACAGTCCAAATACATAACTTTTCCCCTCAGATATAAAAACTGCTAAGAAAATGGCTATAGAATTATCCAAAAAAGGCTTTATATATATTTGTTTCCTTAAAATAGTTCAAAGAATCATTGGAAAGTGTAACTCAATTGTGCCATAAGATAACATATTGCAGATGTTCCCATTCATTGCTGGGGAAGATGGACTAGAAGCCCTTTCAAAAGCCCTTCTTCTCCACCCAAATTATTCTATAATTTTGAGATCCTGTAATTTATGTGGTTTTGTAAAATGCTTCAATGAAGAACAAAAGAATCATTTTAAGAATTCTTGCTAGAAAAATGAAAGGCAATATTCTGAAATAGGGAACCAACTGATGACTAATTCTAAATGGAATAATTTCATCTGAGTCTTCACATCTGCAAGGGGACACAGTTTCAAGTTGTGCCAGGGGAAGTATAGGCTGGATGTCAGGAGGAAGTTCTTGCCAGAGAGAGTGATTTGCCATTGGAATGGGCTGCCCAGGGAGGTGGTGGAGTCACCGTCCCTGGGGGTGTTCAAGAAGAGACTGGATGAGGCACTTGGTGCCATGGTCTAGTTGAGTGGCTAGGGCTGGGTGCTAGGTTGGACTGGATGATCTTGGAGGTCTCTTCCAACCTGGTTGATTCTACGATTCTGTGATCTGCCAATCAGACTTAGGCTATTAATCACAGAAACACAGAATGTTAGGGGTTGAAAGGCACTTCAGAAGATCATCCAGCCCAAACCTCCCACCAGAGCAAGATTATCTAGAGCAGGTCACCATTCCGGTGAGTTTTGAATGTCACCAGAGGAGACTTCACTTCTGGGCAGCCTGCCCAAAGGATCTGTCACCCTCATAGTGTAAAAGTTTTTCCTTCTGTTCATGTGGAACTTCCTCTGATGCAGCTTGCACCTGTTGCCCCTTGTCCTATTGCTGTACATGACTGAGAAGAGCCTGGCTGCACCCTTCTGACACTGTCCTTTCACCTCTTTATAAACATGAATGAGGTCACCCCTCAGGCTCCTCTTCTCCACAGTAAAGAGACCCAGCTCCCTTAGCCTTTCCTCCTAAGACATGTCCCACTCCATCATCTTTGTGGCTCTGTGCTGGATGCTTTCAAGCAGTTCCCTGAAGTCCTTCTTGAACTGAGGGGCCAAGAACTGGACACAACAGCAGCTTTGCTTCCTGAAGCTGCTTTTGTAGAGCCAAAACATACAGTCAAAAAACTTGATGAAAGTAGTTTAGAATTCAGCTGTTGCAAGAACACTGAGTTTTCACCATTAGAAACAGCAGAAACAAACAGTTCAGAGTAGCTATATGGAAGGAGAAAAAATAACTAACAGTTTCAGCTCACTAATTCCAGTTTGGACACACAGATTTCCTGCACACTTGTACTCACCAGGCAGCTGCCGAAGCCCACCATCCTAGATGCAAAATATCTGTTATTGTAGGCTGAGAAAATAAACAACAGAGATTATGTTATTCATATAAACATATGTAGACTTTTAAGGGAATGTAAGTCACCACACAAGGGAGTACAAACCACATAGGCAGAACGAAGTCCAGCTCCTTGCTTTGGTTCTTCTTCAGGATCGCAGACTGATTGGTAGTCATATGACTTGTTAAAGGCATACAGGGACATGTTAATCAGATTTCGCATCAGGCCAGGATCGATTTCACCAAAGAACCTTCCAATCTGATGAGGGAGAATATATGGAGGCAAGCTAAAGAACTTTGTGTATTTTCTCATAAAAAGGACTTGAGCAAATCCGACTTTTCCCCCAGATGTATTATTTTTCCCTTTACATAACACACCCAGTTTTGCTGCTTATGTGTCTCGTTCTTTGGCTATTTATTTCACAAAAGAGTGTCAGATAGCTATGGTTAGGTTCTAATTGTTAAATGCACCTAACAATAATCACAGAATCACAGAATGTTAGGGTCTGGATAGGACCCCAAAAGATCACCCAGTCTAACTTCCCTGCCAGAGCACAATCACCTATAGTATGTCACATAGGAATGCATCCGGGTGAGTTTTGAATATCTCTAGAGGAGACTCCACAACCTCTCTGGGCAGCCTGTTCCAAGGCTCTGTCACCCTTATAGTGAAAAAAGTTTTTCCTTCAGTTCATGTGGAACCTCCTATGCTCTAGCTTGCACCTGCTTCCCCTTGTCCTACCATTGGACAGCAATGAGTAAAGCCTGGCTCCATCCTCCTGACACTGCCCTTTCAGGTCTTTACAAACATGAATGAGGTCACCCCTCAGTCTCCTCTTTTTCCAAGCTGAAGAAACCCAGCCCCTACAGCCATTTATCAGAAGGGAGATGCTCCACTCCTGTCATTCCATTTAGAATCATAGAATCAATCACGTTGGCAAAGACCGCCAAGATCATCCACTCCAACCTAGCACTCAGCCCTATCCACTCAACTAGACCATGGCACTAAGTGCCTCATCCAGTCTTTTCTTCAACACCTCCAGGGATAGTGACTCCACCACCTCCCTGGGCAGCCCATTCCAATGGGAAATCACTCTCTCTGGCAAGAACTTCCTCCTAACATCCAGCCTAGACCTCTCCCAGCACAACTTGAGACTGTGTTCTCTTGTTCTGTCACTGGTTGCCTGGGGGAAGAGACTAACACTCACCTGGCTACAACCTCCCTTCAGGTAGTTGTAGACAGCAATGA
Organism: Pogoniulus pusillus; assembly: GCF_015220805.1. Lineage (NCBI taxonomy): Eukaryota > Metazoa > Chordata > Aves > Piciformes > Lybiidae > Pogoniulus > Pogoniulus pusillus. The sequence continues at coordinate 35,743,920 of NC_087267.1, forward strand.
GGTCACCCCTGAGCCTCCTCTTCTCCAGGCTAAACGACCCCAGCTCCCTCAGCCTCTCCTTATAGGGTTTGAGTACAGGCCAGGATGCCATTGACTCTCTTGGCCACCTGGGCACACTGCTGGCTTATGTCCAGCCTACTATTTACCAGTAACCCCAGGTCCCTTTCTTCCTGGCTTCTCTCCAGCCACTCTGTCTGTAGTGATGCTTGGGGTTGTTGTGGCCAAAGTGCAGAACCCCTTCTTTGGCCTTGTTAAGTCTCATCCCACTGGCTTCTGCCCACCCATCCAGCCTGTCTAGGTCCCTCTGCATGGCTCTCCTACTTTCCAACAGATCAAGACCTGCTCCTAGCTTGGTGTCATCTGCAAACTTACTGATGCTGGACTCAATCCCCTCATCCAGATCATCAATAAAGGTATTGAACAGGACTGGGCCCAGCACTGATCCTTGGGGAACACCACTAGTGACTGGCTGCCAACTGGATGTGGCACCATTCGGCACCATTCACCACCAATCTCTGGGCCCAGCCTTCCAGACAGTTCTTGACCCATATCAGAGTGAATCTGTCCAAGCCATGAGCTGCCAGCTTTGCCAGGAGCTTGTTGTGGCAGATGATGTCAAAGGCTTTACTGAAGTCCAGGTAGACTACATCCACAGCCTTCTCCACATTCACCAGGCAGGTAACCTGATCATAAAAGGAGATCAGGTTGGTCAGGCAGGACCTGCCCTTCCTAAACCCATGCTGGCTGGGCCTGATCCCTTGGCCATCCTATAGGTGCTTTGCCATGGCACTCAAGAGGACTTGTTCCCTGACCTTGCCTGGAAGACCTTTAGGGAAGAGCAAGAGGAATGTGAGAAAGAAGCTGTGTGGATGCTATACTATCTGCCACCACCATCAGCAACCTACGATCTTAAGGGCAGAGCACCATGAATGAAACCTGGCATCTTGAACCATAAATCAGACTACAAAAAAAGCTACCACAATAACTGGAATTTCTGATATGGCAATATTTTTTATGATTTGGAAACGTTACTCTCAGGGTAAGCTAAGAGTGACATGTTTTTTTCTCTTAAAACATATTCCTCTTGTCTTTAATGTTTTGACACCTACCTGTTGTGTATATTCATCCCGATTTGACATCAAAAGAAATCCACCATCATCAAGGATAACACAGTCCACATGCTATTGTAAGAAAAGGAAAGATTTGTCAAGAGAACATTCTGCAAGAAACTATTTTTTATCCAGCACTTCAAAAGTATTTTCAAATCCATGTGGCTCAGGCTAAATCACAACCCCATAGCCAAGGGCCAATACTAAGCTATAATAAGTAGCATTATCAGTATTATAAAAGTTTGTACAGATCAAAAGCTTACTTGTGGCTTAATTTCATACAAGTTGTTTTGTAAATTCTTATTTACTCAATACTTTGTAAGTTTCAAGAGTGCTATATCCTTATTAAATCTGATTAGAACTGAATTTCAGCTCATATTAAGGGACTACAACTTCTGGTGTGCTTCAACTATGCTTGAAGGCCTTTTCCATGTGCAGCCTTTACTGGTAAAAATTCCAAGGGCAGACTCCCAGCTTGCTAGTCATGACTATTGTCACTCAGAAAGGATTGTAGTGTGTTTATCTCAGGTGTCAGGTGCAGGAATGGGAAGCCTACTGGCTCCCTGTATTTTGTACTTTGTAAAAGATCTTTGTAGTCAGAGATTGCAGAGATAGCAGTAAGGCTAAATTGGTAATCTCCCAGAGCACTTTGATCATGTTCACATTCCACAAAAGAACTCACAGAAAGCCACAGCAGAGAAAGCTTTTAAGCACATGGCAGAATGAGATAATGTGATGGCCCCTGAGTAACAGTAGAGCTATAGGGTCCTGAATCCTGAATGGGCTGGAAGCAAAGATGCTGACTGCTGGAAGGCACATCACATGTTCTGGTGGTTTGCAGTTTGCATTTACCTGTGTCTAGTACCTCTAGTGGATTTTTTCTCAGATTTCATTTTAAATGATTACCTTCCAGCAGGATTTGCCTCTTGCTACAAAAATTGCTGTTACATTTTTCTCACACTTTTATTCACATCATTCTCCACTGCTCCTGCTCTACTTTTTTATTCCCCTTAGTTCTCATAACCTCATTGTAGTGATTCTTGCAACAAACTACTTCACCTTTTATCCCCCCTTACCCTCCTAATTTTAATCTTTGTCAAGACCAATATTTTCTGTAAAATTAAGCCTCAAGTAACAATGATAGAATTGTTGCAGATAAATCTAAACAGAATGACTAAATTTTCATCATCTGACAGATATTCATAAACTGAACATATTCTTACCATGCTGTTTCTCTCACAGCCACAGATTTCACTGTTGCACTAAAAAACAGAAAGTAATCTTCACAAAGATGCTTTAAAAAACTCAAAGCTGTATCTTGCAGTGGTATTAATCAATCAAGACAAGAAAATTTTACTTGATTTTCAATATCTCTATGTTAATGTAAATTCATTTTGAGTGCATATAGTTTCTCACTAATATCTCTGTGGACAGCCTGCATTCAATACTTATCAACACCAAAATCCCTACTGTCTTTCACAAAGTCTCTGATGCATCTCCTTTTTTTAAGTGAGCTCAATACATTAGAAAGAAGTAGTTTGGAGGACTTGTCAGGATGTCAGTATTGTGAGTAGAAAGTAAAAGAGAAAGAAAATTAACATTTCCTTGTGTTTAGGGTATGGAGAGAAAGCCTAGAAATATGCTGACAAGTCCCAAAGCATGAGAAACTCACGTGATAGAGGAAGCTCATCCCACCATCTCCAGTCAGCTTTTATGTTTGAGGTTTTTTTTTTTCATGGCTGTGATGTTGGTTGCAATATAAAACTTTTGCTGTTCACTATTAATTAAATAAAAATAGATTCACCAATCCTTTTGCAGACTTTATTCACTGCTACAGCATAATCTTAGTACGGAGCCTACTGACTGCCTTTATTTATGTCCTGTAATAATGAAAGTAAGGCAAGTACAAAATGCACCCTGCTTTCACATAGATTTATTTTGTGCATTTGGATGATTTAACTGCTTGGGAACTATGTATCAATATGACTGACACAAAAAGCTATTAGACCTATTTGTATTTGAAGCTTTGAGAAGTGCAAATACAGCTCAGGAAATAAAAAAAAGATTTGGTCAGTTGCTTACCAGGCTCTTGATTGTGGTTTTTGTGAAATTGTCCATCCATCTGGTTGCATCAATCTTTATTCCAACAACTAACCAAAGAACATGAAAGTCTTTTTTAGTAAAATGAATTTTAAAAAAGGTAACTGTATAATCCTAAAAAAAAACCCTACACAAACAAGCCAATAAAATCAAACTAACCAACCAAACAAAAAACCCCAAACAACCAAATAAACAAAACTCAACAGGGAAAAATTCTAGAAGCATCTAAATTATGAAACTGGAAGAGGATAAAATCTGAGTTTTGTTCAGTTGTCTGACCACTGACATCCTTCATAAGACTAAAAAAATTAATCACTCTTACTCAGATACAAGCAGATCTTTGGCTTGATTTCCACTGTCCTGATTAAAACAGCCTCAGATTAAAGAATGCTATATAAAGTGAAGTTCCTTTACGAGCTCAGTCAAATTTCTAATTCACAGTTGAACAACAAACAAACAATTAATGTGTTTAGAGTTTCAGCACCACCTTACCTGCTGGCTTCAGAAGCTTCCCATTAATCGTTATTTCCACAGCCTTGCTTACCATAATACCTGTTTCATAGCTATTGGCACCACTTTCTGAGAGTAAGAAGGAAGGGGGAAGGAAAAAAATATGTTAGAAAGATATAAAAGTCTATTAATCTGAAACTGAAATTAATAATTATTCAAATACCCAGAATGATTAAAAAATATGCTGATTCAAAAACACCAACCCACTTGTACTATGCATTTATCATCTGTCGTTTTTCAGATCACTAACACCTCTTGGATGACTAAGAGGAACAATTTTGTTTAGGTTTCTTCAATGTTTTTTTACATGGTTTCACTTTCTCATAAAGTTATCAGAGCATTTTTTGAGTTCTTTGCCTTTTTTTCTTTTCCTTCTGTGGACAGAGCTATGAATAGCTTTACACAAGTGAACAGCTCTGTTAGAAGCAGGATCAGAGCCAAAGATTTTATCCTACTGTCGTCTGCATATTTTTCAATGCAGGGTACACTGACACCACTCACTAACCAACAATTACTGCTCTGACAGAGCTCAGCCAGTTTTCAACACTACTTAGTAGGAAAAACCAAGTTAAAAGTACATTCCCTCGAGCTATGTGAGGAACAACAGAGGCTTCAGGGAATTTAATTAATTAACTTGTTAATATTTTATTGAGAAAAGATGCAATAAATAAGTATGTAATAACAGAAATAAAAGATGCCATCTGCCTGTGAGAGAAATAGAATCATATCATAGAATCATAGAATCAACCAGGTTGGAAGAGACCTCCAAGATCATCCAGTCCAACCTAGCACCCAGACCTATCCAGTCATCTTGACCGTGACACTATATGCCTCATTCAGTCTTTTCTTGAACACCTCCAGGGACAGCAACTTCACCACCTCCCTGGGCAGCCCATTCCAATGGCAAATCACTCTCGCTGTGAAGAACTTCCTCCTAATATCCAGCCTATACCTACCCTGGCACAACTTGAGACTGTGTCCCCTTGTTCTATTGCTGATTGCTTGGGGGAAGAGACCAACCCCCATCTGGCTACAACCTCCCTTCAGGTAGTTGTAGACAGGAATGAGGTCTCCCCTGAGCCTCCTCTTCTCCAGGCTAAACAAGCCCAGCTCCCTCAGCCTCTCCTCATAGGGTTTGTGTTCCAGGCCCCTCACCAGCTCTGTTGCCCTTCTCTGGACACGTTCCAGACCTCAACATCTCTCTTGAATTGAGGGCCCCAAAACTGGGCACAATACTCAAGAATATGTCAGTTGTGGCAGCATCTGCTTTTAGATGACTTTGGCAACGTTCATGCTGCTCACACCAGTAACGAGTACCTAATACTGTGTATATAAAGGGTTTAAAGATCACTTTATTTCCAACAAACTTTTTTTGGTGAATAACAGCAATTTGACATAGAATTCAAAGGCAAGGAGGCTCAGGGGTGATCTTATTACTGTCTACAACTACCTGAAGGGGCATTGTAGCCAGGTGGGGGATGGCCTCTTCTCCCAGGCAACCAGCAATAGAACAAGGGGACACGGTCTCAAGTTGTGCCAGGGTAGGTATAGGCTGGATGTTAGGAAGAAGTTCTTCACAGAGAGAGTGATTTCCCATTGGAATGGGCTGCCCATGGAGGTGGTGGAGGCACCGTCCCTGGAGGTCTTCAAGAAAAGCCTGGATGAGGCACTTAGTGCCATGGTCTAGTTGATTGGATAGGGCAGGGGGATAGGTTGGACTGGATGATCTTGGAGGTCTCTTCCAACCTGGTTGATTCTATGATTCTATGATTCTAAGGTTTAAAGTAAGCAGTGGTGAAGTAAACACAGTTGTGGACTCTGGACCCTTGGTAGGTATCCAGAGGAGGTATACAGAACTCAGCTCAAATAAGGCATTATTGTCCCTGAGTCAATTTTCTTTCATTTCTTTTTAAAAATAATTCTGCCCAAGCATGTCTGTAAAACAGTTTTTCAGCATAAAAAATGAGCACCTGTACTCTGCATGCTTTCAATTTTGTTAATTGTGAGGATACATGGACACCAGAATCAACAAGATGTTACCACATCCCTTGCTTAGTGCTCTCATAGTTAACTTTTCCTAAAGAGCAGATGAGATACCAAGACTTGTTTTTCACAGATTTCATCCTACTTGCATCCTTTGTGACCTGAACTGGTATGGGAAACTTCCACAAGTACACTTATATTGTACTACCAGCTCTGAGATTCCAAACGAGAGGACACAGCCTCAGGCTGCACCAGGGGAAATTTAGGCTGGAAGTGAGGAGAAAGTTCTTCACTGAGAGAGTCATTGGACACTGGAATGGGCTGCCCGGGGAGGTGGTGGAGTCGCCGTCCCTGGGGCAGTTCAAGGCAGGACTGGACGTGGCACTTGGTGCCATGGTCTAGCCTTGAGCTCTGTGGTAAAGGGTTGGACTTGATGATCTGTGAGGTCTCTTCCAATCCTGATGATACTGTGATACTGTGAAATCAATGATGACTTACTGTTGTAGTATGGAGCTGTGAAAATATAGTTGTCATTATCCAAACTCCGTTTGTAGAAGCTGACTTCGTAAGTTTCAGCATTTTCCAGCCAATCTTCTCCTGCCCTAATAAAAACAGTGGTTAAAAAGAGATAGTTAGAGTATCATTAAAGCTGTGCTGCAGGGTTTTGAAGGTTTAGTTATGTTTTTTTCCATGTTTTTTATTATTCATTTGAAACTAATGTGAGATTCATTTATATAGTACTCAGACTTCGTCAGCTTTCACTCTTTCCTCTGCCCCAACAGCAGCTGCTGCATAGAAGTGTTCCCTGAATACATTTTGCTGTGGAAAAGAGCTTTTTTGTTATTCAGCCTGATTTCTGTCCTCGCTTGGTCTGAGGCCACCTTTAGTGCCATTGTGGAAATATCTGAGGTGGTGGTTTGGTCTCTGCTCTTTATGAAGGCTTTTACAGGTTTTACAACCTCTTCCCATCCTACTGGTGTGCACAACTCTTGTCTGTGAGCATTTTTATTGTGGCCATGGGGGTGATGAGATCTACTAAAATAGCAAGTGATCACTTCAACCACCACCAAATTACAGCCACGCCTAAGGCAAATTACAACAGCCTTCTGACAGTGTCACTATGCTATCTTTGTGACAGAGATGGAGATAATGAGAATTAATTAATCAGTCTTTGATTAGAAAAAAGAGGGGCGGAGGGGGGGAAATCCTTCTGCTGTGATTCCACTACAAAACACATGAAACTGGTGAGGCTTTATTTTGATGTTGCTTCTCAAACACAGGGTAGGCATTTGTAATGTGGTGCTCAGGACTGCATGGCTACCTTTAGCCTTCCAAACCATTTGCTGGTGGACCAAAGGGGCGAGAGGTCCTCGTGTTGAGAATAAATATACCTTAAACACTAGCACCACGAGGCTTAAGCAGGTGCTCTTCTTCTTACATTGAGAAAACTCCCACTTACTGAAAGATTTTGAGTGAAGTCCCAGGTATGCCCCAGCTTACTAGAGCCAAATTTGCTTTCTCGGCAGCGTTTGGGGGTGAGATTTTGTGTTGCACTCTTTAGAATGATGTCTCAGTCTTAGAAATTTGCCTCTTATGACAAAACATGAACTACATGGTGCCAGTGTCTGACTGGTTAACAGTGTCTTTCACTGGTTAACTGCCATGTGTAATTAGTAAAAAAAAAAAATCCCTTTGGAATTTAAAAAACCAAAACCAAACCCCAAAGAAAATAGTATTCTTGAGATAACACAGATCTTGTCTCACCATTTTTAGATATGCTGAGAGAAATACAACTGTAACAGTGCTTGCTAGGAAAAAAAAAAACTTTCTAGCATGTGCTATCTCTTCAGAAATCATTCAAAAATATTTTACCTATCATTCATAACATCAAAACACAAAAAGAACTGGTTTGGGAAGTAAAATTCATTGTCACTATCCCATTTTAGGGACACACTGAATAACCTAAGAAAAAAGATTGATCTGTCTTTACTGGAATGGTACCCTCATTATTCTCAGTCACTGATGGGAGATGTCTAGCTTATTATATGATCATTTTCTCATTCCCTTTTTGCCCTCTGATAATGATACATTTTTCTCTCTTCAAGTCCCTGAACTATTTGGTCTGCTCTTTATTAGTCTTAAAAAAAACCCAAAAAATCTACTGCTTTACAGTATTTGCAATCTGCCAGCCTAACAAACAAACAAACAAGCTCTTAGGAGTAATCAGGGATTACCATGGCCCCACTAGAAGAGAACTGCTTTTACTGCTAATATACACTGATTAGAAACTTGGACTACAAGGGCGTTTCATGGAAGTAACGCTACAGATCAGACACACTTAAAACCAGAGCAAATTAAGACATTCCATTCATTTCATAGTTATCAGGAACAATTAGTCTGGAGGGAAAGTTGCTTCTCTTTCGATAAATCCATTATTTAACACTCAAGTTTTAAAATGATCAGATTATACTGTTACCTTTTTGGGTATACTCTAGTAATTCCACCATCTGTAACAACGAATTGTGCAACAACACCATCACTGTAAACAAAAAGTAAGATTTAAAATGAAAACTGACTGCAATTCTCACAAATTCCTAGGTCAAGAGTTAAGTGCATAATTATGAATTAAAGATCTATCCTGTGTAAATATTAATCGTATATCTGAACACACATGTACAGTATTTTATTGCCAAACTTAGAAATGCATTAAAAAAAATCACAGTCAACAAAAAGAGTACTTACAGAGACATTTTACTCCAATAATTTTGGGCAAGGTCATTTGTAAATCCTGCATCCAGCAAAACTCTAATGACCATATCATTATTACCTATCAAAAGAATTTAGACATTTGTCTGAAATCATATGACATGGAGTTGCAATAAACAACTAAAATTAAATTCCATTTTAAGATGCTACCACCACAAAATTGTGATATTTTTATTGGATATACTGTCTAAATTCACAGTACATCAAGTACTTACTTCTGACTAGATTCCTCTCATACTGTTGACTTCTTTTAAACCTTCTTTATTGTATCCTAAAAAAAGCTATCATAGAATCATAGAATGGTTTGGCTTGGAAGGGAAGTCTAAAGGTCACCTAGTCCAACCCCCTATCATTGTGTCATAGGAGAAAGCAAGATGATAAAGGTATAGGTCCCAACTTTGACAAACCTCTATATAAATTTACAAGTAAACCTATTTTTAAAGCATATTTTCATTCAGACACTTCTTATTTCAGGTGCCGCAATAAAACAGTATATAATTTTTTAGTTATGCTTATGTGCCACAAAATCAGAATCATAGAATAGAATCATAGAATCAACCAGGTTAGAAGAGACCTCGAAGATCATCCAGTCCAACCTAGCACCCAGCCCTATCCAGTTAAGTTCTTTATTTACTAAGCCACACTGGATACTGCAATATTACTAAATGTGTCCTCAATATTCACATACACAACTAGTGAAAATTAAACTAGAATGTTATTTTATTAAATGAGCTTATCATTTCAGGTGAATACTTTTACTTCCAAGGCTGAATCAAGAAACTTGGAGTAAAATTTTGGTCAGGCAGAAATGTGTCAGTGAATAGAATCATTCTGTTTAAAAAAAAAAAACAACCAAACAACAAACCAACTGCCCAAACTTGCACATAAAACCAGACTTTTGTGGGAAGATCTTATATTTTAGTGTACATTCTTTCAGTTATACAATCTAGCAGAGAGATTCTTATTGAACTAATCTGTGATTCCTGGCAGCAGCATGTTAAAAAGACTTGGAGAACGCAAGATGAAAAAAAAAGGTTATTCCAACTTTTTATAAGCTATTAAAAATGCTAAATAGATTTGTGTGGATAAACAAACAAATCCAAATATTGATTTTTTTTCATGAGAACCAGATTGATGGTTTGTTTTAAAGTGTTAACTTCTCGTTTATTCTCAATGGAGTTGAAAGCCTCATTTCCAAATGTGAATACCTTCAGAAAGTCCTGTGCTCACCACTGCAGCAGTTACATGAATCTGTGGTCTTAAACAACTCAAGACCAAGTGAGATCTCCTTAACCAATTCGTGAATCAGTAATCAACCTTACTTATATTTTATTGTGCTTACTGGTTACTTCAGCTCTTGACTTCTTTAATTATTTTGGTTATATAAAGTGTCAAGAAAAGAGAGTCAAGATTTCATTACAAGATTTTAAAATCTATTTGAGGTTTCAGCTGATATGCTTAGCAAAAAAATTCTCTTTCAAAACACCTGGAGTAGATTAAAACAAACTGGTAGTTATTTGCTGCTAGAACAGAATGCTAAGAGGAATTGTGGAAAATATTGAATGCACAAGGCCCTCCAAAAAAGTGAAACCCAATTTTAAAATCTCTACCTTGGGTAGATAATCCCAACACTAGATGTGACTTTTACTATAAAAAAATAATTAAGATAAAGCCCAAAAGTACATGATTTGGGCATAAAATCACAGAATCACAGAATTAACCAGGTTGGAAAAGACCTCCAAGATCATCGAGTCCAACCTATCACCTAACCCTTCTATTAACTAACCCACGCCACTAAGTGCCTCATCCAACCTCCTCTTAAACACCTCCATTTCCTCTTGTCCTGTTGTTAATTACTTGGGAAAAGAGGCCAATACTAACCTCATTACTACCTCTTTTTAGGTACGTCTAGAGAGATAATAGTGAAAATAAAACATAGATGAAAGCTGCATTAACTCCATCAGCCATGCCAGTTTCTAAGCACAGGATAGAAAGTGTTAGAATATAGAATTCCATAGAATATAGAATCATAGAATCAATCAGGTTGGAAGAGACCTCCAAGATCATCCAGTCCAACCTATGCCCCAGCTCTATCCAGTCAACTAGACCACGGCACTAAGTGCCTCATCCAGGCTTTTCCTGAACACCTCCAGGGATGGTGACTCCACCACCTCCCTGTGCAACCCATTCCAATGGGAAATCACTCTCTCTGGGAAGAACTTCTTCCTAACATCAAAAGTTGTGATTCTGACTATTTCTTATTTGCAAGTATTTTTCAAAGGAAAATAAAACAGTTAAGTGAAAAGAATACTTACACGATGGACTGCTTGGAGTGTATCTGTCAATAAATTCATTGAAATTTAATAGAAATTCAGTGTTGTTTTCTGATTTTTTTACATCATTACAGTATTCTCTGAAAAAAAAAAAAAGAATCACAACAACAGATTTATGTCTTTTTTTTTTTTTTAGCTGAAGTGCATAAATATTGCTCAGCAGTTTTAAAGTCCAGGCAGAATTCTCTTGCTACAGTGGTGTGGCTGGCACTACTACACAAACTGACGACCATGGTCAATACTGAATGTTGACTATATTGAATATTTCAAGCATCTATGGGAAATAAAGTGTATGGCTATATCTGAATTATAGGAAAATTCCTACATGGCACAGATTCCCAGAAAAATAATTCAGAAATAGTGCAGGCCTTGAAATTAGGAGATCATAGAGTCAGTAAAATAAACCAGAAAATGCCCAGTAAATTTAGATTGCTCCTGTCTTAAATTGTAATGGAAAGTACATAGACTTATGATTAAAACATAGTCACTTCATGCTCAACTAAGGTTGGATTTATTTCAGGTCCCATACTCTGGAAAGTCTTAAAGGCCATTTTAAAAGGGTACACACCACATGAGCATACAAACACTTTTTGTTGTGACATATGCAAACCAGATAAACATTAAACTGCTGTCCTTTACATATGTAATAAAATTGAGGAATATATCATTGAGCCAGTCACCGAATGCCAGCGAGCGCAATAAAAGTCAGTAGGCATTTGGAAGACAAATATTAGATGGTAAGTGGCATAAAATAACTTTAATGAAAATGCAGAGAGGATACAGTACTGAAACAGGGAGCCCTTTTTTTTTCAAATGAGCTTTTTATATTAATTTTATGAACAAAAGAAGTCTATTCAAGTATTTCATATCAATAAGATATCTTATTAACTTGTACTTTACCATGATTCCCAAAGACTAGAGGCAGAATTTGCTTTGCTATGCCAACATTCACATTTATACAGAGCTGCTCTCTATCAAACAGGCTTTGTTCGTGTAGATCAAGCTAACAGCTAGGGACTTGCTGGTAGCTGCTAACTGGCACAACTGATTATCAATAACTTTGGACCTTCAGAAAAATTCAATTAAATTGTTAAGATGAGAATACATTCAAAGATAGAAATCTGTTTTGCATATGAATCAGTCTATTAATTGGAACGAAGCTATTAATGAACATTTAAAAAGATACAGTCATAAATAAGAAACGCAACAATCCTTAACTGATTGTGATAGTATAGCATTTCCTTTTTAAGGACTATCTCTTAAAGGAACTTAATTTTAAAGGACTCTTTAACACACTGTATTGTTCTTGCAAGCCGACATTTACAAGGGCAGCAATGACTACACAATTTCACATGCAAAAAAATAATGAACTTATTTGATCAGTTTTCAATGACTCCATTTTTTTTTTCATGTGTCCTTAAGTGTCAGAGAGCTTTGAAACACTTTGTCTTGAGGTCAGAAAATGTCTTGAGGGTAGTATTATGGTACCTATTTTACAAATGAGAAGCTAAGGTACAAAGCTGCAAAATCCTAAGCGTCACAATCGTAAGAAGATTTTTCATGAAAGCAACAATGTCAGATTTTGGAGCTCTCCTTGATTATTATAAACAGGAATCAGAATCTAAATATGCTATTTGCACTCGAGCAAGAAGACTGATGTTCTAAAATGTGAATTTAAATTAATAACTTCTAATTCACTTAATATCCATTTTAACAACATGAAACTTTATTGGTGAAGTTGGAATTTTGTAAATGTCATTAATCTTATCAAATGCCTATTTATTGCTGAGATCAAACTTATTAATGGGAAATTAACCAACCTTGGTGCTATAAATGTATAGCCAGCTTCATCAAAACGATCCAGCTTCAGTGTCTCTGAATCTACAAAGTTGAAGAGTAAACATCAAGTAAGCAAACTGGGCTTTTTAACCATCATTTTTCTTCTCAGAATGTTTGACTGGCTTTTGCATGCATCCATGAATTTAGAAAGAAATGTTTATCCTGAGACACTTTCCTACTGACATACTGTATACTTCTCAGTACTTCACAATACAGGAAGAAATTACTGATTATATAAAACATATTCTTAGCAATAAGGTATTTAAAAACTTACTTAGAGGAGATATTTCATTAGCATGAAAACATAGGAGGTATTTCCATTAGAATTACAATCTGACCCAAAGAAATATTTTGGACACCAAGTTGTAAGAACATGAAGGAAAATGCTTCTAGTATTTTCTGAAATAAAGGTTAATAACCTCGTGTGTGTAAGCATCACTTCCATGATACTAAAAAGAATGGCTCTAAAAGCTGGTATCACTGAACATTGATAGGTCCAGACAAAGGATTACAGATTAGCAACATATTAAAATGTGCATGAAAACAGAAAAAAGCCCCAACATTTCACATCCTTTTTTCTTTTTTTTTTTTTCTTTCTATTGCTATGGTACCAAATGAACATGGGAAGAGTCCTGAGATGAGGAATACAGAGGAGAATATCCAGTAGGAATAGAAATACAAGTGAAAAATATCAACTGCAGTAAACAGAAGGAAATTGAGCAACAAGAATATACTTGCCCTTTTTCATTGCCACTATCCATCAGAAAGAGAAAGCAGGGAAACAGAAAAAAACAGGGTAAAGCAAAAGGGGTCACAAACCAATATTTTATTCAAACAGCCCCTTGAATAAAAATATTGTGCATAGATAGATCAAAGGTTCAATTTACATACAGCTGTAGTCTGGAAAAAAGACAAACATCTTTGAAGACTGAAGAACACGTCCTTTTCAATTAATTCTCAAGTACCTTCTATATACTGTGGCTATTTCAAGGGTCTGTTTTGCATGTTGTATTGATCTAACCAATCGAGAGAAGCATATTCACTCACTAAAACTTTATTTTAAACTACTTACTGTTTAACAGATTTAAGAAATAAATCACTGATTATTATCCTACTTCATGAGCAGGAGATGAGGGCAGAAAACAGTGATCTAGTGCTAACCCACTTTTTTGCTAAAGAAATAGTAACTATGTCTGTCATATAGATGCAGAGTGGTCTTCTAGCTTTCTGCTTAACTGCATATTTGTTCAAGTTTATTGTAACACTTGGATAAAGTTAAAAGGATGTGATGGATTCTATTTTGTCTACTATCTAGACTGCAGTTAGGCTACATCTAATAAATAAAAAGCATCTGAATACTCACAAGTATCATTTCCACTTATCTCTCCAGAATCTGTACATGGCTTGAAATTAGTCTAATTCAAAAACACATTACAAACGTCCTCTAAAGCTATTTGTAAAATGCAAAACAAAAGCCTAGCTGCAAGCTAAACTAAGCAATGTTTTCAGATTCATCTATCTCTATGGGCAGCAGAGGTAATTTGCCAAATATTACACTCTAACTACTGCAAAAATTACCCCCAAAAATGTTTTACTATCACATTCTGTATCACAGCATTTAGTTAACAGAATGAAAAAGAAATAGTATCCAGACCCTTAAAATGACAGCAACAGAGGATACACAAAGCAATGATTCCACAGGCACAGAGCAAGGGGGAAGGGATTGTCAGTGGAACTGGGGTACCTGCACATATTCTATCTTTATAGAATATTTCTTGTACCTTGGATGTTACGATGGGTTGGAATCATTGCTGCAGATTTTGGGTACATCATGATAACGTCAGTGAATTTCACACAATTTATGAATTTTAAACACTGCTTTTTTTGGTTTTTTTTAATAAGAGGATTAATCCTGAGACTTGCCAACACAGGACAAAACCGCGGAACCTTCACAGTACTTACATCTGGCTTGTATTATTGGTTCATCAATTTTGGCTTTAATATAATAAAAGCTGTATGATGGTAACACCAATGCCAAACTGCAACAGAAATGAGAGAAATAAAACAATTATAGTATTTGGGGCAGTTTTCCATTTTCAGCTTCTATGTGTTTTGAAAGCAATTAACAGGTTTGGAAGTTGGATCATCATGAGACAAAACAGATATATATGGACATACCAGCCTCACACTCTCTAAAACCTGTTTCACAAGTAGGTTCATGCTGGTCCTGAAGTCCTCTATATTAATTCTTATTTAAACTTTTCAGCACAAGTGCAATTTTAAATGGAGAAGTAAGGACTTTTCAAATAATTGTAAATACTAAAATATATGACTTCTTATATATTTCTCTTACTCACATAGCATCCCAGTGTAACACATTTAAAAGTGATCACTGATTGCCTTAAGCGGCATGTAATGATCTGCAAGCATCTTACAATGACAGACTCTCCTTTAGTAATAAAACTGGAGGTATTCATTAAGAAGGGTATCTGACAAACTTGAATTCAAGATGAGAAATTACATTCAAGATGAGAAATACTTCCTTCAGGTCTTTCAGTCAGAACATTTTCAGAGTCACAAAGCGTTTGCAATGTATTTTCTTTGAGATTATGTTTGCTATTGTTAAAAATATATAGGGCTTTGCAAATAAGTTCAATAAATGTGTAGAAAGGCTCACTTCTAGAAAGGTATCTAAAAAAGAAGAGGTTTGAGTAACCATTAAAAAGTCATCATCGTCTTCCACATCACATTCTTAATTTTTGCACTTGGATTTCATCACAACATAATTGCAAAGGTTTCTAATGGATATCTGTGGAAATTAACATTAAAAAAGTTGAACAATTGAGCCATAAATGAGATGACCTTTAATGATGCACTTGCCATTTAAACAGAATGTGAGATTGGTAGAAGGCTATCACTAAATATTCAGCAATTCTCCTCCAGGGAAATCAGTAGCAGTTTACCTGCAGTTTACCTGTGATTAACTGCTAGCAGAAATTGCTCATTAAAATTTATAATTTTATGTTTAATAGGTTTTATGTAATGTGGATCCATGGATTTATTGCTGTATCTCACGCCAGGGAGCTCAGCAAGAATTAAGACGTCAAATAAATCAAATGCAATTATTTTACCGATTGCTCAATGTCATAGCCTGATCAAAAAGTTTCTTTTCTCACAGAGCATAAAAACAGAGGCAGTTCAACAGAAAAATGGGATGATGAATCCTATATTCTCTTGTTAAAATTATTTGTTTTGTTGTACATACAAATTAATGTTTGCATACTCATTGGCTGTACATCTGTGCAGAGTGTAACAGAAAATGGGAACCAGCTTGGCTGAGGACTACTGTAATTCACTACAATAAAAGTATTGTTTTGGTAAAAAATTGACTCAATATATTCCCATCTTGTTTTGAACCCCAGCAGTTTAACTTTTCCATGACTTCATTTGTTTTAGATAATGCCAAGTTTCTACATTCCTTCTAATATTACAAAGCTCTGTGCTTAAATGAGGTTGTAATAACATACACACCAAAGATGCATTCAAGGTGGGATGCGCTCTTACCCATTACTTGATTTGTTCCTGCTTCCATTCATCAAATAATTTTTTACATACAAAGCAGTATTGGTGCTAATCAGTTAAAACATGTAAAAAATAGATATGGATTTCAGAGATAAATAGTAACATGATTCCTGCCCCTAAGAACAGGCATGAAGGTAGGCAAAGTCATGATGTAAGTAATGATGGTAACTAAAATATATTTGCAAAACATGTCACATCTTTATTTATACTAAAATACAGCATCTTCCTTTTTAACATGCATTTAACAAGAACATAGAGACAAAGCAAAGAAAAAAATAAGGAGAGATCCAAGAAAAAGTGTACAATTAAAGGTCTAAGTATACTACAATACAAGAAAACACGAGTGCCAAAATAGAAAGAAATGTGTTTTTTCCTGAATGCAAAAATACACTTGTGATAAATCTTGACAGATGGATGGAAGACTGAAGTTCTAGTCCCTGCATAGAGCAAAAAATTCTGAGCTCTAAATCTGTAAAGGAACCTAGAAAATCCTGCAGGCATGGACACAAGATATGGTTTGGACTCAGCAAAAAATTGCAATATCAACAATATTTAAAAAATGAAACAGCTATGTGAAGTCACTACTCTAAAGAAGGTGGAGTGGGTCTAGAGAGGGCCACAGAAACGATCAGGAGACTGGAACACCTCTCCTACAAGGACAAGCTGCAGGAGCTGGGGCTGTTCAGTCTGAAGAAGAAAAGACTCAGGGGAGACCTAACAGCAGCCTTCCAGTATCTGAAGAGAGGCTACAAGAAGGCTTCAGGGGGACTTTTTTCAAAGGCCTGCAGTGATAAGATGAGAGGAAATGGTTTGAAAGTAGAGGAGTTTTAGAGTGGATGTTAGAAACAAGTTCTTTGTTATGAGGGTGGTGGAACACTGGAACAGGTTGCCCAGGGCGGTAGTTGAGACCCCATCCCTGGAAATATTCAAGGTGAGGCTCACCAGGGATCTGAAAAACTTAATCTAGTGGAGGATGTCCCTGCTTAGTGCAAGATGCTTGGACTAGCTGACCTTTGGAGCTCCCTTCCAACCCAAACTATTCAATAATTCTGTAAGTCAGAAAGGAGAAATCAGTTACCTGTAATCCGTGCCATTCACAGCAGTCCATGTATACGTTCTGTTTCCTTTATCAATATATCTCTACAAAGAGATATTGATGAAAAGATAAATTATTCTATGGGGTTTCCACAAGCATGACCTTTTCTTGCAAAACAATTTTAAATCAAGTATAAATCTGTTGGAATTCTACTTATTTTTTGCTAATAAGTACAGTAGTGAGTTGAGTTTCAACTCCTTTTCTTAAGCATGTTCCAAACACATTATGTAGAAGAATCACCCATGTCTTTTCTATTGAATATTAAAGAAATGCAAATTAAATAAAGCCAGATAAACATGACCTACCATTTTCCTTTTAACATTCATTAGCCAAGGCTATGCAACATTTCTTTTTCTATATCAATTAAATGTGATGAAAGGTCTTGTCCCTTTTTTTGTACCATTTTACAGTTAAAATATGAAAAGAAAAAATCTCAGTAATAAAAAGACTTTTCAGGTAACTCTAAGAACAAAACAACCCAGTCTTTGTACATCTGAGTTGCAGTACCACTGACTAAATGTGTTTTGAGTCACACCTACAGGCAGAGCTAGGCACTTGTGACCGTAAAGGCACTCCATGCTGAACTTACATGTGTTTTTAATCTCATCAGGAGGGGCCTCAACTCTTTGAAAAAAATCAGCATTGAAGTAAATGTTTATTTTTAAACAACTGAATCCATCAGGACAAACTTTACCATTTGTTTCCTTTTGTGTATGAATAATAACAGGATAGACATAGTCCCACAGTTGCCCCTAGATTTAATGATTGATGTACCTGGCTGACATGATTTTACTCAGTTCCCCACTACAGGTTTATTCCAGCTGCACTATATTATCATTCTACAATCAGAGATCTGTAACTATGCCAGCAAGGTAGTCTGTGCAGCTGTTGCACTGCAGTATTACAAACATTGGTAAGAAGTATTGCAGGTATATTTTTATATCAAGTGTGAAAAATCACTATGGTTATGAAAAAAGAGATGTCTTCTTTTTTTTATTCTTACACTTATAATTTGAGACCTTCTCATTATCTGGATGCTGTTTTTCAGTACAGCATGACAGTATAAGTAATTTCATAGTGAAAAAGAAAATCTAGTTGACTGGATAGGGCTGGGTGCTAGGTTGGAGTGGATGATCTTGGAGGTCTCTTCCAACCTGGTTCATTCTATGAAATAGAAAACATTTGCATATATCAGTGTCTAAAAGTTTGACATATTTAAGGTAAAATATGAATGAAGAGATTCCTATCAAGTCTGTTTATATATAATAACACGTCTATGTTATTATTTTTTTTAGCTGAAGAATAAGTAAACACTTGAATGTAGTATTGGCAGTTCTTCCAAATCAGGTGCAGTGCCATAGGTTGCACACTTCTGTGTGTTGGCAAAGTGGGAAGGAAGGAAGAACTGGGCTTATTGAACCCTGTTGCCACTTTGCTTGAAAACAAATTGACTGAAATCCCTCTTCCAAGATAACCATCAGATCATACTTTCTCATGCATCAGCTCCCATTTACCTTTGCCTACCTCATTATTGATTGGTCTGAAATCATCTCATGCTCATGTGGTCACTGCCAAAGAACCTACTACACATTACTGCAGCTTTTGTGACTCTCTCATTTTTATGTTGCACCCTTCACTTCCCACCCTGACTGTGTCAATGTGGCAATGCTTTTGTTCCTATGGCATCTTCTCTGTTAGCTGGAAAGCCCCTGAGGCCTAGAGAGACTCCAGCACACCCCACCCACACTTGCCACAAATCCAGTCTCTATGCTGTAGTATGAGGTCATCTCCCAAGACACTGCTAAGGCCAGCTGCAATATGAAAGGAAGGCGATGCATGCTTAGAGCAAACAGCAAAACAAAAAGGACATAAATTTTAAGTCTTCAGACTGCAACTGTCAGTTCAGAGCAACTGACCACATCAACCCTCTTTATATGAAAATATAAGAAGCTATGAAGTCCTAAGTAGTGCATAGCTCATGCATGGCCCATGATCTGAAGAAGTTTTATTCTGGTTGTAGCAGCCTGAAGCTGAGAGGACACAATGCCTTCAAGTAGTCATCACTGCCAGCCACCTCTATCTGCTCTTTTCTTCTCACAGAGAGGTTTGAGTAGACAAGGACATCTTGAACCATGATGCAAGGGAACTAAGGGGAAAAATATTTTCACTGGGGATTTAAACCATCTAGAACCAAAAGACTTGGGATATTCTATCCAAATAACAGACTAGAATCTGGCATCCCCACTTCCTAATGCTGTAGCTGACTCCAGAATTCACAAGTGTAAATTCTTCACCTCCTGCTTTGAGCAAACAGGTGCAGGACCAGGTACTTCAGGTCTCTTTTACCACAGACTGAGAAATGCATGCACAGCCTAAGATCTCTTCAATAACTTTCCTATGAATGCAATTTCTTGTATAATTCCAATGGTTCCACTGCATTTTTGTCACGTTCTAGTTATCCCTCTTCTAGCTGCCTCTAATTGACCTCATCAATGTTTATAAAGATGTAAAGGGTGAGAGCCAGGAGGATGGAGCCAGTGTTTTCTAGGTGATGCCCAAAGGCAGGACAAGGGGCAATGGGTGGAAGCTGAGACACAGGAAGCTTCACTTAAACATGAGGAGGAATGTTTTCACTGTGAGGGTGACAGAACACTGGAGCAGGCTGCCATGGGGTGTTATGGAGTGTCCCTCTCTGGAGATATTCAAAACCTGCCTGGCAGGGGGGTTGGACTAGAGGATCTGATCTTTTGAGGTCCCTTCCAGCCCCTGACATCCTGTGATTCTCTGCCGTTCAGAGCCCTCTTCACTCATTGGCTTGGAAAGGCACTCCTTAAACAAAACAAGTCTGAAAATGTCCCAGTTCCTCCCTTCAGTGGCAGCTTACTCTCAACATGGTAGAAGGATCTTGGAGCTCTGAGCAACCTGACCTCATTGAAGATGTCCCTGCTTCTTGTATGGGAGTGGACTAGATGAATTTTCATGGTCCCTTCCAACACAAGCTATTCTATAACATATGTTCCCAAAGGTCTTTTGTGAAACCAAGTGACCATAAGATTCATATTGTGAAATCACAGCATGGACGGAGGATTGAGACATGCTTCAGAAGAATTCAGCTCCATTCCGAGCTTCATCTAGAAAGGGTAATATGAATTGCCACTGATTTTCACCCACAAGGACAAGCAAGTTTCTCCCATGTTTAAAGCAAAACTAGACTAGGATTATTTTTTTCTTTATCAATGTGAGACTAGTTACATAAAAATCTTCCCTCAATGCAAAACTGAGTCAGAGAACTACTCAGTATTGAGCATCACTTTGTGTAGTCTGGCCAAAATGTAAAGCAGAGTTTGAAAATTGCTGCTATTAGATGTTGAATGAACAGAAATAAGGAATGTGCTGGTTGAACAGAATAAAAATCTTTGAAACTCTGAGGCCTGACTTCCTGTCGATTTAACTTGATTAGATTCTGTAGCATATATGTTGTGAGAAGGATGACCTCTTCAATGAACCATTCTGGCATTTAAATGCACACAGCAGAGCCATTTCTGAGATACCAAAGCTACAGGGCATCAGCAGCAGAGGGCAGCCAATATTACACATGAAAAATTAACTACACAGTCTCAAGTAATTCTGCTGAGTATTGTTATGCTGTGCTTATATATATATTCTTCTGCTAAGGCATTAAACTGGCTTTTAAAAAATTGTGTTACATTCCAAGTAGAAGTCCCACAAAGCTGTTGTAGTATCGTAATTGTGAGGCACCCTCTGACCAGAACCGCTCCTTTGGCACACCAGTCAGAATTTACTCCTGTTGAGATCTCCAAGAAGTAGATCCATACAAAATCTGAGTATTTCATATTGCTAGGAAGTATGTCTGATGAGTTAGAAAAAAAACAATCTTTAGTAGGAATTAGCATTTTGGACAATAAAATAAAGAACTCATCAGGCTGTTCAGAAAGCAGGAGCACATAATATAAGATGAATTTGCTTATCCCAGATAGTCTTCATTTATGGCATATGAATGCCATATTTTTTTCTCACTATTTTCTTCCCATTCAACCACAACATAAACTACCAAACCCAGCTCCTCACATGCCTGCAAGCAAATTAAGTATTTTGTTTGGGAATTCATGCGCTGAAGTAGGCTGGGTCTATTTCCTGGTTAACAGAATGTAAGACCTCATCAACAACTGCTTGATTAATGATGCACCAAAGAAACTAAGAAACAAAACAATTATTCTTTTTCATAAGTGCATAATTTCTTTTACTATAAGCCAGTTAAGCTAGCAGTCTGGAGGAAAATAAATATACAAAGTGACAGTATAAAATGAACATCTTTTCACTGTTTCACAGCTTTGTTTTGTTTTGTGCTTCAGTTTTGTTAGTTCCTGTAAAGGTAATTGCCTGTGTTCCTATCTTACCTCATCTTGGGACTTGACCAGTGTTTCAAATGTTTTTTCTCCACTTTCTCCATCTATCATTTTTTTCCGAATCTATTGGCAAGGAAGAAGAAAGAAAAAGAAACAAAGGAAAAGAACTAGCACTGCATGTAACAAGAATAATCTTCCCAGCGATTCGAAACGTTTTGTAGGAGCACAGAAAATAGTGATGCATCTGAAAGTCATAGCTCTTAAAAAGAAGTGAAGCTTACAGTTTTCAGACTTTTATAATTAGAAGTTGGTTTATCCAAATACCTACTGAATCAACATTGAGGAACAACTATTGTGGTATACTTTGCATAGCAAGATCATCTCCCACAAAACTCCTTGATGTTGGGCAATAGCGAGAGCATGAGTTTGGTGTGGATCAGAAGGAGTTTTGTCCAGCATTTTTTGTGCTTTGCAGTATGATTCTGGTAGCAGCAGTGAGTCACAAAAGCAATTAATTTTTTTTTTAATTGGTCTGAGAGTAATTCCTCTCTGAAGCAGGCATTTCAAAGAAACTTAAGGCAGAATTGAATAGATACCAAGAAATGCTGATCAGTGTAATTTTGAAAGAACAATTTAAAGCAAAGTGGAAAAAAAACTATGATCAAAGAAGGTAACATGTTCAAAACATCTCCTTTTCATTGCACAAGCTAACAATCTATTAAAACAAATCTGATGGCTCAATGTATAAATTAAAATTAGCAATAAAAAATATACTAAGGAATTAATTTGTTGTCAATACTAAACTTTTTCAGTTCTCTCACCACAGCAGTAAACTTGCTTTAGTAAGAGACAAATACTTTTAAAATAGTTCAGGTAATACATTAATGCCATATAAAAAAGTATTCTGCTCTGAACAAATTCACAAGCCTCCTCCCCAGGAATTGTGACTTCATAAGGAAAAAAGAAAATTAAATAGCAGTCATGGTGTCTTAAAATCAAAGGAATTATAACACTTTGCCTACAAATAATAATAGGTTTCAGTTTGTTTCACTATAACTTTCTCTATCTATAAAGTCATTATCTTTACAGATTTAAAATCAAAATTTATAGTGAAATAGTTCCCCATCCAAAACATAGACCATTTATGGGTTTAAAGTTATTATACAGTGAAATACAAGCAGCAACAGGTACTAAGGAACTGAGTAATCTCACCTCAACTTTAATATCATTTTCCAATTCAGCATCTAGAAAATCCAGCGTGACGGGCTCCTGGGATTTGGGATTCTGAAGCAGAAGATAGTGAATGATCAAGTAATAAAGACAGAGTACTGTAATGTACAAATCATTCTAAAGCCTTCATTTCAAAGTAAACTGCTTAACTGGGTTTACTTACCTATCTGTTTTAATTTCTCACAGCATGATTAATTACTAGTGGCCCTTTCTCACTCATGTTACTTCATCAGAAAGGTTAACTGGGGAAGTGAAAATCAAACTAACACTAATGGCCAATGTCAGCCCCCAGTCTGTCATGTGTGATCGTTCTGGGAAGCTGCCTCCCTTACTGTGGGTATATCACAGATGGTAGGAGTGGGAGAAGATGCATCAGAGGAAGATTCAGATATTAATCCCTCATTAGGTGTCCTGCCTCCAAGAAGCAAAGGAGGAGTCTGGGCAAGTTTTCCAATTGACCAGTAACATGGGGTCACTGAACTCTGTTGCAGTTTTGCCAAAAGCAGACTACAGGCTTGCTGTGAAGAGGTGGAAAAGGACTTCAGCTCAAGATTCAAAGAGGTAGTAATTATAGTGAACGATTTCTTTGTTATAAAAATTAATCTGTTACGACCAGCATTACAGGACTTCTCAGAACACCTAGCAGTTTCAACATCAGTAATTTTCTCAATTAAGAGATATCAATCTGTAGCACAGAAACCTTGTGACTCAACAGCTTCACTATGGAGCACAGAGAAGTTTGGTGATCTGCATCTGTAGTAATACTGTCTCATAGGAGTATGGGAAAGCCGTTGTAGCTCTGCCAAACTAGCTCAGATCACTCTTCAACCTCTGCTCTTATCTAGGCAATGTGCCCTTGTGGCCAAGAGGACCAATGGGATCCTGGAAGGCATTAAAAAGAGTGAGTCCAGCAGATCAAGGGAAATTCCCCTCTGCCTCTATTTTGCCCGGTAAGACCCCATCTTGAGTACTGTGTTCAGTTTTGGGCTCCCCAGTTTAAGAATCATAAGGACAGGGATCTACTGGAGAAGGCCCAGTGGAGGGCTAGGAGCATGATTAGGGGACTGGAGCACTGCCGTATGAGGAGAGGCTGAGGGATCTGGGGCTTTTTAGTCTGGAGAAGAGAAGACAGAGGAGATCTAATAAATGTTTAAAAATATCTGAGGGCTGGGTGTCTGGAGTTGGGGGGGGGACAGGCTCTGCTCACTTGTTCCTTG
Source organism: Pogoniulus pusillus (assembly GCF_015220805.1). Classification (NCBI taxonomy): domain Eukaryota; kingdom Metazoa; phylum Chordata; class Aves; order Piciformes; family Lybiidae; genus Pogoniulus; species Pogoniulus pusillus. Next base: position 35,768,052 of record NC_087267.1, read on the forward strand.
TGGTAGGACAAGGAGCAATGGATGTAAGCTGCAGCACAAGAGGTTCCATGTCAACACAAGAGAGAACTTCTTTACTGTAAGGGTCACAGAGCACTGGAACAGGCTCCTCAGTGGGGTTGTGGAGTCTCCTTCTCTGGAGATTTTCACAGCCCATCTGGATGTGTTCCTCTGTGACCTAAGATAGATTGTATGGTCCTGCTCTGGCAAGGGGATTGGACTCAATAATCTCTTTGAGACTCTTCCAAACTGTAACATCCTGTGGTCCTGTGATCTCCATTTACATGGACGTCAACATCTTCCATGCAAGTTGTTAGGAACCTATCTCACAGAATCACAGAATTAAATAGGTTGGAAAAGACCTTTGAGATCATCAAGTTCAAGTTATCATTTAACTCTTCTAATTAACTAAACCATGGCACTAAGTACCTCATCCAGTCTCCTTTTAAACACCTCCAGGAACAATGACTCCACCACCTCCCTGAGCAGCCCATTCCAATGACCAATCACTCTTGTTTTGAGTGGTTTTGACTAAGCCCCATTGACTTTTTATTTTGTGGTGTAGAAATCCTCAATCCTCCTCACTCAGTAGTTACTTAATGCACCCTCTCTAACGAAGGATCTTTAGAAAAAATAGTATAGTGATATATTATTTAACCATTTAAACATGATAATTTAGAATAGCAGATTTTAAAAGTACAGGTTTATTACTGTTGTTGAATTGATAATAATTTGCTTTGTGTAAGAGGACAATTCATACATGAAAGGATTCCAAGGCCTAGTTCTCTTGGTAACAATCAGCAACACAAAAATTGTCATTAGCAGATACTATTGTTTCAAGACTAGTGTAGTTTCTGATAATGATATTTTTAGTGGATTTCAGCTATACTAATATGTTTACAGGGTAGACTAAGGTTCCTTCTTTCAAAATGATTGCTATATTTCTTCTAACACTGGCAAAGTTACATGACAGATACACTGCCCCTGTACTCTGCACTGGTTAGACCACAACTTGAGTTCTGTGTTCAGTTCTGGGCCCCCCAGTTTAGAAGGGACGTTGAGATGCTTGAGCGTGTCCAGAGAAGGACGACGAGGCTGGGGAGAGGCCTTGAGCACAGCCCTACGAGGAGAGGCTGAGGGAGCTGGGATTGTTTAGCCTGGAGAAGAGGAGGCTCAGGGGTGACCTTATTGCTGTCTACAACTACCTGAGGGGTGGTTGTGGCCAGGAGGAGGTTGCTCTCTTCTCTCAGGTGGCCAGCACCAGAACAAGAGGACACAGCCTCAGGCTGCACCAGGGGAGATTTAGGCTCGAGGTGAGGAGAAAGTTCTTCACTGAGAGAGTCATTGGACACTAGAATGGGCTGCCCGGGGAGGTGGTGGAGTCGCCGTCCCTGGGGCAGTTCAAGGCAAGGTTGGACGTGGCACTTGGTGCCATGGTCTAGCCTTGAGGTCTGTGGTAAAGGGTTGGACTTGATGATCTGTGAGGTCTCTTCCAACCCTGATGATACTGTGAAACTGTAAATACTGTGAAACTTGTGACTACTCTATCGAAGAATGTGTTTCATCCATCCTGTTATCATCCTGGTAAAAGATGCCTTCATGTAATAGTGTAAAGCATTAAGATCTTAATAGTAGCCCTTATTTTTGATATTGTAATATAGAATAGTGTTAGAAGACAAAGGATTATTCCTTCATAATCTTGAGGAACAAATGTATATATTTCTGAGTATTTGGAATCTTTCCTGTTCCTGTCAAGTAAGACTTACTAAGTGAAAAGTCATTGAATCTATCCTCAGAAAGGGAATATGGAAAGATTACAGGTGTTTCTTTTAAATGTCTCCTGATAACTTCTAAGAAATATTCACGTTCTTCTTTGTGTAGGACAGACAAAACTATCAACTTTAACACAGTGCTATTAACATACACTCTCTACTACTTGTAAAAAATTGAAATACTGTTATGCAAATGTTTCTCTCCCCCCCCGCCCCCAACAAACCCATATTCTCAAAACCAACAGCAAAAGGCTAAAATGTAAAACCAAAATTAAAAAAAAGTATTTTCTTACATGCAATGGATAATGAATAGCATGGTCAAACCCAAACAGCATGCATGAAGCCATTGGCATGGCAGAGGAGGCATTTATGAAGTTCGCATTCCATTTCAATACACAAAGGAACAGAGAAGAAACGAAATGGTAAAAAAAAAAATAAAGAAAAAAAGAAGCCATCACATCAAATCAAGGTCAAGATTCATTTCAAATGATAACCCAGGCTAGTCATAGTTAAGGAGTCCCAAAGACAAAATAGTCAGCGTTAAAAGTCCGTCACAGTACAAGTACGTATTAACTCTTCTTGCTCCTTTCACCACACATTCTTTATAAGGTATTTAATGATGACTTTTAACAGATGAAAAAGCTAAACACGTATAGATACATTATACAATGTGTCTGAGGCACAAAGAAATCCATTATAAATTAGAACAGAAAATTCTTAGCCTCATACTTTAAATGGAAGACAATTTCCCACTCTATTTTCCTCCCAAGAATGTGTTTTTTACCAGTATTTGGGCTCCATATTTTTTTTTTCTTCCAAGGTTGCCATTTAGTGGGGTTTATTCTGAGCCGGGAAGAAACAAACTTGCTGTTCAGTTTGCTCTTCTCTTTATCCAGTCATGCACACAGCATGACTAGAATAAGCACAACACCACCACATTCACTAGCACAACTTAATAAAACAAAACAGAAGTTAATAAGTAGCAATGAAGCATGCGAATAAAGGGAGCACAATCTATTTTCAGTCTGGCAAATAAAGGCAAAGATCTATTATTTCAATGCAAAATCAAAGAGGAAACAAAGAAAGAAAGAACTGGTGCAGCAACACAAAGTATTGTTCACTAAAAGGTCATGTGTCTTGGGAGGTCAGTATTCTCACACACCCTACAGAAGGCCTTCTCTGCTGAATTGCACGGACGTAGTTCCTACTCATACTTGCCACTACTAACAAAATCACAGGCTGTTAGGCTTTTGAAATAAGATGCTGGTAAGATGGTAGCCAAATCCTGGAACCCAGAAGGAGATCCAGGAACATCTGTAGTGGATGGGAGCCGCGAGCTTTTCCAGACCTTGCATTTCTGGGCAGCCAGCAACGCCAGGCAAACCCAGCAACAGTTATATCACAGCGTGTAGAGAAGCCAGGAGTGCCCAGAAAACTGAGACTTTTGTATTTTCCAGAGCTACTTTATGCAGTGCAAAACCAGAGTATCTTGCTCTTCTACATGTGGTATAAATGGAGCACTTGACACTCAGTAAAATCACTGACTTGAAATAGATTAGGATTTTATACCAATTTTTATAGGTGGTGTTATGCAAGACACCAGTTTTACATCGTATATTCTAATATGTGTAAGAATTCACATGGAATACTGTACCTAATCTTGTTATTTTTCTAGTGACACAGTTATTCTATTTCTTCATGGATTTTTAAGTTTCCATTTAATGTTTTGTGCTCAGGGACTGCATTATACAAATGTTACTAATTTCCTTTTTCTTGTACAAGTTAATGGCAGCTAATTCTCTGGAGCTCGGTGTGCTACACCAAGAAACTGATGTAAATGGCAGATAAAACATATGCCCTACTCTGACTTCCCTGGGACAACAACTGAACAGCTCATTCAAATGCTGTAGACAGCATACACTGTACAATAAAGCTTGGCAACCGTGTCATAAGAAAGATCTTATCTTGACTTTTGGTTAATGCAAGTAAAATCAGCACAAGTAGTCTCTCTCTCTCTCTCTCTCTTTTTTTTTTCAGTCTTCAAACTAATTTCAAAAGCTGAAGAGTAATTTTTACAGCACATCTCTTATTAGCACCTATTAGTAAAGCACTATAATTTAATGGAATGCCCTTCACCACAGCCAATAACATGTTTTCTATTATTTAAACAAGGAAAGATGCAAGCTTCATGCTTTGGAAGCTGTTTGTCAAAATAAACAGTTCTCTAGTTAGATTTTTCCTAGTAAGCAGGGCAGAAGCTTTCTATTGGTATTTTCAAGTCTATGCAGTCTAATGCACTAATCACCTCCATCCAAAGTTACCTGTACATTTGGTCTCCTTTTTCTCAGTTTAACTTTTGGTATGCCCACACCAATTTGCTGAAGTAATAAAAAAGCAGTAATTTGTATTGTTACACTATAAGTAAACAGTCTACTTGCAGAATGGAAGTCTTCCCTCAACATCTACACTCTCCATTTACTGGAAGCACAGAGTAGCCCTCACTCCACTCAAGAGTTCGGAGCATTCTGTAAGACTTACAAACAGGTTTTGTCTACTGAAACAAAACACAGAATGTGAATTAAGGTAACAGAGAGGTCTGTTTAAAATATAGTAAGAGAAGAATTTAACTTTTTAATTTACTTTATATCTGCTCTGAAAAACATCTATTTCTTTCAACACCATAAACCATCAGACAAAATAGTGGACACTATTGAAGGCACCTGGAGTTTTAGAACTACCATAAAATGGATTTTGATCACAGCCATAAAAAAAAATTAGGAGGATACTAATATTTAGAATAGATTCAGAAGTTGAACTATTCACTGCTTTCAACTCTTCTCTAATTAAGATTAATCCTGTCAAAACATGCTTGATGCATTTCAGTGAATACGTTCATTGGATGATTCCTGTGTCCTCTCTAAGATAATGGGGAAAATACAGGCACATACACACATACACACAAAGAGAACTGGCAATAAAACATAAAATGAAGTACTTGTTTAAGTATGTAAAATAAATAACTACAGATGCTTGGAAAATGGTATTCTAAGCTGTTTAAAAATATCTTAGAAAGAAAAAAAGGCTGTCAGTGTAGTTTTCATGTGCAGATAAGGACATAACAGAAAAATTCTTTGTGATTTTTACATAGTTTTTGAACCTGCCTCTTGTTAAGTTTTCTCACTTATGCAAACAGCTTTGCAAATTCTATATTTCATGGGATTTCTTTTGTGAGATGGTAGTGCAAGATTATTTTTTAAAAATACTGTGTTGAACCAGTTGTGATTCGAGGTTGCAGATAATCAGAAGGAAAGCAGAAGACATTCAGAAGAAGGATTTGTTGGAAATTTAATACACCCTCACCTTTTCAAAGGTAAAGATGTAGTGATGTTTTAGATTACATCTACTGTAAAATTGCTAGCAAAGAGGGTTAAGACGTTGTTTGTTAGTAAGTTAATGTTACCAGGAGGTTCAGCTAAAATTAATATGACATGTTAAATAAAGTCCAGGAGTTCTAAATAGATCTGTCTTTGAAGTGTACCTTAGTTTTAAAACGTAGTTCTGGTATCACTCAGAATAGCATGCACCACCCAAAACAAACTGGGAATGAAAATGTCTAGTCTGTGTAACTGTTAATAACAACAATAACAATCATAATAATGTATATGCTTAATATTGCATTTAGACATTCTATAACATATAACACATCACTGATTTTTTAACCATACTCTAAACCAAACATTTTAGCAGTGTGTGAAAACATCTCTGGACTTCCATATCCACAACCATGACACGTAGTATCCTAATAATCTCTTGGTCTGCCAAGATTTAGTTGGGTGGAGTGGTTACTCACTCTCTAATAAAGGTTCTTTATTCTCCACCATGACAAGTTTACACTCCAGTGTGAGATGAACAGAATCTGCAGCCATGAGTTTCTCACAGGAATGTGCCTAAAGCAAGAACACTACATTGCTTCCTTTTATACTTCTGTTAGCAAAAAGAAAAATTTCATTTGCATATGAGGAAAAAAGGTAAAGAGACCACTTCCCATCATCTGAATTCCTAATGATGTCTAATGAAATGGTCAGCAGTGACGCATCTATTCGTTGAATAATTCAACAAAAAAAAAAGCAAATCAAAGCTTTCAATTTTTAACATGTGAAAACTTAATGCACATATCCAGAAACTGAAGTCCTAAACTGATGAAGACTATACTGAAATCTTCTTATCTTCTTTTCTTTTCTTTTTAAAAGGGTTCTTTCAACATAAATCAAAAGGAATATTTAATTTTTTTAGTCAATAATTAAGATCAAGCTGTTCTTTCTCTTCTTCAGAAGACTTTTTTCCCCCTTTTTTTCTTTTGTTACACACTTTGCAAAAGATTTAAAATATATTCATTACTTCATCAGGAAATTAATTCAAATATTCATGATGCAGACTTCCCCCAGCTTAAGAATTAAATGAAGCACTAAAATATGTAGATTAATTCTCTATTTCTCTTTCTTCCTTTTACAGATAAAAATAGTGAAATAATTACATAAGGGGTCTGCTGTCCTTCTTGTAGCTATGAAAGGACTTCATGGTGAAGAAGCAAGAGAGGACAGCTGCACAATCAAGAGGTCAATGACTTGCTACTCTTCTGCCACATGAATATGACTGGGAGGAAAAAAAGTGATGGATATGCATGCAATGTAGAAAGCCCCAGTATTTCCATGTCTACATTTAAGCAGCATCTCTAAATTGCACTGAATGCTAAAAAATAACCTAGAAGTATGATGCCACTAAGGCTTAAAAGCCTTGTCTATGTATTGACTGCTTGCATTTACCTTGGCCACACATTGCTCAAGTAATTTTAGTAACAATTTTCAATATTGACAAAACTGAACTACAGGGATATATTGTTTGGTCTTCAATCTTCTGGTGATTCATTATTATTTCTAACTTTTTAAAGTGTAAATAATCCATATATTTCTCACACTCTGGAGTGATATTTCAATTATTTTGAGCTAACGGAATTTTAACTTTATCATTTATGTAACTCTGTATTTGTGCAGTGTGAAATTAAACACAATACAGGAATGGCATGGATCAGATGGCAAAGGTCCAGGGGAGGGACATGAAAATAATCAGCCAGCTGGAAGAGCTCTGCGACAAGGACAGGCTGAGGGAGCTGGGCTTGTTTAGACTGCAGAAGAGAAGGCTCCAGGCAAACCTAATAGCAGCCTTCCAGTACCCGAAGAGAGGCTACAAGAAGGCTGCAGAGGGACTGTTTCCAAAGGCCTGAACTGATAGGATGAAGGACAATAGGTTTTAAATTAGATGAGACTTAGGTTGAAGGTTAGGAATAAGTTCTTTGCTATGAGGGTGGTGGGACATTGGAACCGGTTGCCCAGGGAGGTAGTTGAGGCTCCACCCCTGGAGATATACTAGGTCAGGTTTTACAAAGCTCTGAACAACCTGATCTAGTGGAGGATGCTCCTGCTGACTGCAGCGAGATTGGACTAGATGACCTTTAGAGGTCCCATCCAATCCACCCCCTTCTATGATTATATGAATCTATGAAAATCACTAAAATTATGGTTCTAATGGAATTAATATATATGCTTTTTGAAATATTACAGGAGATTGTTTGATCTGAAACAACCCTTCACCATAAGAAAGATTAAAATTTTGATTTCTGGAAAAAAAAATCATCCTTTCATGTTGAAATATTTAATGCAGCAGTCTGTGCAGGGTCAGGACTATAGGTAATGGATATAAAGCTAGATTGAAATATTGAGATTAAATTTTCCTGATTTATCTAGATAAATATTTAAAGTTTAAAGATGAAAGAACTTTCTCAAATTGAACTGTTTAAAAAATCTCAGCAAGATCCATCCCAACTCTGCAACTTGAGTTTCGGCTCTGGTAAACAGAAAACAGGCAACAGATTTCTGTGATTTTGTAATTATGAATGTTTCAATTTCTGAAATGAAGAAGCATCACAAAGTAAGCATGTGCACTAGTAAATTCCTTTCTTTGTGCAAAAACATCTGGTAACACACTACTGAGTTTTTTTTTCAGAATGATATTACAGCTACCACGAGATGTTTGGATATTACTATGTAGATATATAGATAAGTTTCTATATCAATATAGGTATACAGATAAGATATATAGATAAGTGTGCATGTAAAATATTGATTTATACTTATTATAGAAATATTTATTTAATTGGTAGCCAAGTTCACTGATAGCCAATGCTGGACTTTGTGCTGATTAAGGCAGATTTGGGTGAAACCATATGTTCAGCATGGATTTTTCCTGACACCCCCACAGCTGAGACTTCTTTACTATTTCTCTTTAATGTTTTCAGTAGATGTTATTTTCTGTTGTTTCTGATTATGATGATGATGTGATTTCTGAGGGGTTTTCATACCTTTGGTTGGAGATTTGGGTGAAGTAGCACATACCCGTTAGGATCAATTGCAAAATAGTATCCATTTGGACAGAGCTGAAAGAAACAAATTCAGTTTATCATTATAGAGTTATGAGTAACAAAGTAAAAATTAACCATTTTCAAGCAGTGGTCATATTGAGGAAAACACATTGCCTCAGGCATCAAGAAATAAGAGACATACTCCTTTACATTCATAAACTTGAAGCATAATTTAGACTGGTAGGATATATAAAGGTCATCTGCAACAACCCTCACTAAAAGCTGAGCTAACTTCACTGTTGGACTAGGTTTCAAAGGATCTTTGACTGTCTCTGTTGGTGATACTACAGCTTTTTTAGACAACCTGCTGCAGTGTTTAATCACCCTTCTAATATTTTTTTCCTAATTTTCAGCTGGATTTTCTGATACCACAACTATGTCAGCTGCTTCTTGTCATTTGCTACAATTCTTTCAAGACATGTTCACAGGATCACAGGATGTTAGGGGATGGAAGGCAGAGGAAAACCGTATAATCTAGTGCAGGTAGCACAGAAACTCATCCAGACAGGTCTTGAAAGTCTCCAGAGAAGGAGATTCCACAACTTCTCTGAGTAGCCTGTTCCAGTGCTCTGTGACTGTTACAGTAAAAAAGTTCTTCCTCATGCTGAGGTGAAACTTCCTGTGCTTCAGTTTACATCCATTGTCCCTTGTCCGATCACAGGGCACAAGTGGGAAAAGCTGACCCTTCCTTCTTGACACCCAGCCCTCATCTATTTATACACATTTATTAGATCCCCTCTCAGTCTTCTTTCAGGACTAAAAAACCTCAAGTCTCTCAGCCTTCTCTCATACAGCATGTACTAGGGTCCCTTAATTATCCCTATAACCATCTGCTGGACTCTTATCAAGCAGACCTCTGTCCTTCTAGAAGTTCATTTTCTCTGTATTTCCCATTAGGTAGCCCATTAGGTTCATTCTTCAATCTGAACAAACTGATCTCTCTCAATCTTATGTGTAATTGAACGACTTGTCCAACCTAGTGACTCTGCACTAGAGTGTGCCTAGCCCCTCAGCTTATTTCTTACACTGAAAACACCAAAGTTGTACACAGTACTCCTGATGCAGGTGTTCACTGTATAGTTAGTCTTCTTTCCTACAAGGTCACACTGCTAATCTATGTTCAGCTTCTCCTCCCCCATGGCTCTCAGGCCTGTTGCTGCCTCTTAAAGCAGTCTGTCCCAGTCTGTACTGTGGCATGGGAAAGTTTCATTGTAGATGGAGGATTTTGCATTGGCCCTCAGTTAAATTTGTGATGTTCCTTTGCTTCCTCAGCTGTTGTTTTCCACAGTACTAGTCATTTTCTTAGAAATTCTCCAGCTAGATGTCTAGATATATAAATTAATCACATTAAGTGGGGAACAGACAGACATGTATATTAAAGAACATTTCTATATGGCTGGAGAGAAAAATCACCAGAAAATTTACAACAATGGAAAAGAATGTAGGAAAAGAATTCTGATGGTATTTTGGTTCACATCCAGTTATTGGTGTATGACTTCTGAAAGAGTATGCACAGAAACTGCATATAAATGAGACATAAAGAGAAACCACCAATGTAAGCAACTTACTGTAAATCGTGGTGTTAGTTTTTTTATGTCCTCCAAAGAGACATCAACTCCCATGACTCCAAGGATCAGCTGGTTCTGTTAAGATTCCAAAATGTCAGAATAGGTTTGACACATTCACAATGCAGAATAACTGCAAACAGTCAGTGAATTAGGATTTGACAAATAATGGTTGGAGAAGCTGCCCATTTACTTAGGTATCTGTTCTAAATATTTTAAACTGGCCCAGGGATTCAAAATAGCATTCAACAGATTCATAACCTAGGATAGAATATGAACATTGTTTACGAAAATTAATAGGGAGGTTTTCATGGATGAAATATACCATATATATAAGAATAAAAAGTAGAAAGTGATGCAGTAATATTGCCAGTAGATACTAAATTCAGAGCACCAACATAGAGCTACTATTGCATGCCTAATTTGGACAACTGATAAGTAAGGCTCCAAAAGAATGAAACTATTTTGGACACAGTATCATGTTAAATGAAATAAATTGAAAAAAAAACCAAACCAAGAAGAACAAACAACCCAAAAAAACCCCAAAAAACCAAGAGACAGCTACTATAACAATAATCAGAATTTGAAATCAGAGACTCCTTTGCAGAATCATAGAATGCTTTAGGTTGGAAGGGAACTTAAAGATCATTTAGTTCTACCCTCCCTGCCATGGGCAGGGACACCTCCCTCTATAATAGGTTGCTCAAGAGCTAATCCTATCCAACTTTGAACATCTCCAGGGGTGAGGCATACACAAGCTCCCTGGGCAACCTGTTGGAACTCTCTCCTCCTACATCAATGGCAGTGTTTTATTGTTCCTTCAGCAGTTCTGACATAGGATGTTCTGCCTTAAATCAAGACCCTTCCTAGGCAGGTCTACCCACACAGTCAGAGGCTTCCCTGCTAAAGCAATGCTCCCTTTTGTTCTCCTCCCATTACTGCATCTCAGAATTTCAGTAGGGATTTTTTTCCCTCTTTATATATTCTCCAAGGAAAACAAAGATTTATTCTCCTATACAGAACAGAAGGACAGCCATTTACATGGTATCACATCTCTCCATACAGGGAGAAAGAATTCATAACCCATACAACACAGCTTAGTCTAGAGAAGTCAAGGCTGAGGGGATGTCATCAATGTCTATGAATAAAAATACCTTAGGGATGGGTGTCAAGATGAAGGTGCCAGCTTCTTTTAGGTGGTGCCCAGTGATAGGACAAGGAACAATGGGTACAGGCTAGAACATAGGAGTTTCCACCTCCATACAAGGAGATACTTCTTTATGGTTGACAGCACTGGAACAGGCTGCCCAGAGAAGCTGTGAAGTCTTTTTCTCTGGAGACTTTCAAAATTCATTCAGATGCATTCCTGTACGACCTACTCTAGGTGATCCTGCTCTGACAGGGTGTTTGGACTGGATGATCTTTCAAGGTCCCTTCCAACTTTTAACATGCCGTGATATTAAATAAATTTGAAATACATGTTGGAAAATGCAGTCTACAACGTCAAATTCAGGTAGAGATGTAAGTTAAGCAAATTCAAGTTCTCCTCTTATTTCTCTATGCAGAACTACAACTCTTTCACTTCTTAGAAAGACACCCTTTGATAATCATGAATCTCCCCTTTTGGAACCAGGCCGAGTGAAATCCAGGCATTGTCATTCATATAAGATTATTAAACCCATGTTTTACTTCATTTTTTAAAGGGAAATGATGACAACTGTTTTGAAAGTAAATAAAAGCCATGGTAGTGACAACATCTGTATCTATTCATTCTGAGTCTACCTAATACCTGAGAAACTAAAACAAATACCTTGCCTAAGTATCTATATATTTTAACCTGAATACCACATTGAACTTTCATCATTTACTGAGCATATTCTAGGTTTGATTAAACAAATAAACAAACAAAACCCAAACAGAACAAAACCACAAAACCCCATAAATATTTAGTGATGAGGACATAAATTCCCTTCATATGAGAGAAGAATAGGTATGGACAATTGTATTTATTTAATATTTAGACTTCAATATAAGTATACAGTGCTCTTTTTAATTATCATTAAAACCAACTAATTCATATTCTCTATAGCATTACTTTTCACCCTAAAATGTCAGAGCTTCACATATTCATTATAAAATTATCTGAACATTTCTTTTTTTTTTTTGGCAAGGCCTAAATAATATAATCTATTTCTCATCTATTGAGTGCTTCAAGCATTCCCAGTGCCACCAGGTCACAGAGACAGATCAAGGAATGGCATGACCTGTGAAACTCAAAACTACAGAAAGGGTGATACACATTTTTCTTCTTCCCAGGAGGTTATCATGAAAATAGGTGACCTGTTTTTATCAGATGTAAAAGACAATTAAACTGCAAAAAGCTTTATGGAAAAACACATTTTCAAGAAGTTTAATTATAAATTTAATTTTTAAATGAAACAAAACTTTTTCTTTTTTTTTTTTTCTTGCAGTAACAGCTTACTATTTTGCCATTTTGTTCCTTTGTTAGGTTGAAGACAGGTAGGGTTCCTGTGATCACAAGGCCCAGCTCCTAGGAAATAACCACAGGCAGAGGGGTGAAAAATACTTTTTAGTTCAATAACAAATGCTGAACCATAATATATCAGAAGAATTTGGGGATTATTGCAGCTAAACATTATGTTAAAGTACTGACTTTAGTTTGCAAAAAGAAAAGGACAAAATACTTCTATTTAACTGATGTTATAATAAGTTAAAACTAATTTTTTTGTGTCCATGTGATAATGATCTATAAATTAGTTTTTTAAAAGAACAGATGGTGTGCAACCCTTAAGATATAATAAACCCCCTTAAAACAAAACAACCCAACCAAGCAACCAAAAACCACACACACACAAAAAACCAACAACAAAAAACAACAACAAAAAGAAAGAAAAATCAAAGTTCAGATGGTAAGCAACAAAAATATACAAGATATAGGATATGTCAGCAGAAAATTCCTACTATTTTCCTTGCATCAGCCTTTTTCACTGGCTTGCAAAAATGGCCATCATCAATTCTGCAAAATCACAGTCTCTTGTTGAACAGAGGCAAAGAATCTGCACTTACTTGTGAAAATGCAAGAAATTTGATTTTCCTTTCTTAACAGTCACAACTCATATTTGAAATAGGATCCAGAAAACCATACTTTTAGATAGACAGGACATTTTGGGTTCCATTCTAAATTGTCTGCTGGGAGATTTCCTTTTTCCCTATTTTTTTTCTTTTTTTATTTTAATGTTTGGGGTTTATTTCAACTTCTTGTCACCTCACTGATACTTCCCCCCTTCCATATATTCTGCTGAGGAGCCATAGCATCTTTTTCCTCTTTGTTTCCTTAAAAATATAAGCTAAAACACTCTATTAATCCACTCTGATGAAATCTGTTCTCCATTCTCTCATTTCTCCATTTCATTTAAATTGAACTTTAAATTATCCTTCATAAGCCAAAGTTCATGTATCTAGTAGAAAGTGATGAGATTGGATTTAGTAACATTACAAGCAAGGTGAAGAGAAGTCTGTGTTATACAACAAATAAAAAGGGAAAAGCTTGAAAGAAAGACTGGCTGAGCCCACTGAAAATACAAAGTACTACAACAGAAGCTTGCAGGTATCACTTGTTTTACTTCATTGAACGGATCACTTTCTATCCCTGATTACAAATTGAGCTTTGACTCTACAACTGTCATAGAACAGAGGAAATTTTGACATAACATCCTTTATGTTTCCAGTAAGTACCTCTACAGAAATCAAGAAAACATGGTTAATGAACTTCTGGCCATTGAAATTCCAAAGAAAAACTAGTTCCTCTGTGTCACATGATGTGTTGATAAAAAATTTACTGTAATGCTGACTGACAGGAAGAAGTGGATTTTGACATGGCATTAGATGACCATGTGAACTTGGACAAATACACGATTCCAGATGACCATTTTGCAGTAATGCTTGCCTAGTTAAAGTTACTCAGAAAAAGGTTATCTAGAGTAACAGATTTGATTGCTGCTAATAATACTTTGTGTTTCGTAGCTTCCTGAATATGTTTGTTTTACGAGACTGAAGCGATAAATGTAGCAGCAAGGAAAGCACTTCATATATCTTTTTATTTCCCTATTACATGCACTGACAAATTAAATATATCATTACCTTGAGATATTTAATTTGCAAGCAATTACAGAAACATGATAGCTCAAAGATCCAAGTTCAGAATCTGTACAAATTCCCAGTAACATTGGCAGGTTTCATTCTGCCTGAAATACTTCTGGGAAATGAAACAAACCAAACTAAAAACGCTCAAACAAACAAATGAACAAAAAAAAATAACTCCTGACTAGAAACATAAGATATAACCTTTAGCACAGCACAGGTACAACACTGCAAAACTATTTGCTTCGTTGTTCTTCTGTTTAATTGAGGACAGCAATAACCTATACTTAAAGATCTGTGTGGAAAATTATTGTTTCTTCCTCTCTGTTACAGGTCAGGACACTTAAGAGCCTAGTAGATGCAAGTATTAGAAATGGCTGTATGGAAAATTGCTCTATTCAAATGTGTAGATGTAGTAAATATAAAATATTATGTCTGGAACAATAGGACATTGAGTCCTCAGTACTGTGAAAAATGGACCCCTATAGTTACTAATTTGATAAAGTTGTTTCTTTGCTAAAGATAAATACAAGCCATACCAGAGCATCCAGATAGACATTTGTCCATTGAACTTGTTTGGCTTTCTCTCCAGCTAAAACCATTGGTCTTCCCAAAACATCCAGATATTCCTGCCAAAAAGTGTAATAAGCTCATCAGAAGGCACAAAGTCCAGAAACAGCACTAAAAAAAAACTTCAATAATCAAACAGAAACAATTACAGTATCAGAAAGAAAACAGTAAAAATTCACCACTAAATCATGAGTAGTATTTATTTAATTACCTACAATTATACTACCCAAGAATTCAGTCTTCACTTTGCAGTATTTACTGTCAAGGCAATTCCTGTGTTTCAGTTTTGGTCCCATGGACCTTAGTCACCCATAACCACTGCTCTCTTTCTGTGAAGCGGTAATTTGAGCTATTTTTGATCCAAAATGAATTGTTAATGATGTAATGAAATTACAAACAGATCACAGAACCTTCAATCCAGAAGAGAGTGTGGGAGATGGAGGGTGAGTGCTGCAACAGCTGGGTATGTTAAGCTCCTACAGAGCATCAACTTGCATAACTTCTATTGAAACAAAAAAAAAAAATCAGGGTAATAAAACCTTCCAGCATCTTTCTGCCTTCAGTTTAGGAGTATGACTAAATCTGGTGATCTTATGATATGTCAGATTTCTGGTCAGTTTGGGAGCAGGTGCCATCAAACTTGTTTCAGTCTTCAACATTTTCAATTTGTCAGATCATATTTGGGATAAATCTTGCCAGATACTATCTGGAAGAGTTTAACAGAATCAAAGGATATTTTCTCAAGCCAGAGGAAGGACTCATTGCCAAAAAGAAAAAAGTCATGCTTAGTCTTGGAAGGACAAAGAACTGTCATGATATTTCTCTACTTTTCTGGACACACAAATACATGGATTTTCAGGCAACTTACTGTAACATCTCGTCCTCTACACTGTAAGCTTACATGACACCATATAATTCCACGGTCCTGTGCTCTTAATTATCTACATGCATGCCTGCTAAAATGCTACCAAATCTTCTTTTGGAAGGAAAAAAGTAATTTCTCCCAGACTAGATGGATTAATCCTAGAAGCCAGACAGTACCAGGTCACTGTTTCCACCCAGCTGAGTTCAGATACTCCACAGCAGAGCTTGACACCCATCTACAACCTTCTCCACATAAAATATGAACCCTCAGGATCATGCTACAAGGCAGGAGACATATTATGAATGCTTTGAGGTGTTAAAAAAAATTCTGGGTTTATAGAACTTGATTAAAAAATTGCTGCTGTGTCTCTAGATTATAGTGACCATATGAGGTGAGGAGGAAAATTGAGCCCAAAATACAGTCCTTGTGCAGCAGTCTGAAGGATACAGGTCACTTCAAACATGATGATGTGTGCATGCGGGCAGCCTGCTTCAGAGGGTGCTAATATGACCAGTGTGCATGAAAGCTTCTGTGAGCCAGCTGGCCAGGGAAACAGGGATCACACTGTGAATTGGCTCACTACAACTAATAAAAAGGGGGAAAAATAGAATATTATACCAGAATATTTCCTCATACATAAAAGAAAGCCTTTTTTGCTCCATTCTTAATGTAGAGTATCTTAAAATCTAACTGATGCAAACAGATGTGAAATACAACAGATTCAGGAGTGTCGATTACTCCACTTTGTGTTTTAACTGTACATGGATCTGGCCACAACACTTACCTGGGTATTTATTCTTATGGCTCCAATGGATGGAATTTCATAATAATAACCTAAAATTTAGAACAAAAAGAACCTCAACTTACTATCATACATTGCTAATATCTTAGTCTTCAGGAATTTTATTTAGCTCATAATTGCTAATTTATTTTTATAGAAATTGTCAGGTATAAATGGAATACTGCTTTAGTAGATGTGCAAGTTTGAGCCAAGATAGAATGTTTTGGTGAGAAAAATTAGATTATAGGCTGTGAAAAGGAAAAAATGGTGATGGCTGCTTCACTCATAGGCTTGCTGAGATGTATAAGAACAAGAACATAAATATAGATGACAGAGTCGCTCTCTGTCTCTTGGGGCTGCATGAACTTCTCTATCTAATCTGCCTGACTAATCCATTTGCTTCCTAATCCCCCTGGATGACCCTCCAAACTACCTTAAGGCAAAGTCTGGGGTAAGGTAGAGGGGTGAGAGAAGGAAGGGTGGTCGAGAGCCCCTCCTGGGGACTCTGGTTTCTGGGAGGGCTGTTGTGTTTCTGTATTACTTTTTAACTTGTATATTTCTGTATATATTGTAAATATCTCCTTGTATATTATGCTAAACTGTAAATATGAAGATTCATTCTTTAATGTCCAGCTTGGCTAAGTCTAGTCTGGGTGATTTTCCAAAATGGGGGGGGGGGGGGGGGAGGGGGGTGTGTGTGTCAGGTAACACCCAAACCATTACAGTAGGTGCCACCACAACGAATGACCATGTATTACATGTTACCATGCCACCATAGGCCAAGCTAGCTACTCCCAAGGAGCGAGAGTATATAGTGTATACTTCTATCTGATTCTTTAAAGATGAGATCATGCACTGACTTGGTACTCCTGAAATCCCAATTACTCTGATATGCAAGGATATTTAATGGCTATTTTAATATGCTGTGACAGCAACATAATTATATGCTGAATGCATATAGGAATGCAAGTGTATCTACAATCCGCCACAACAGTAAAGCTCATAGCATAAAGAATATAAAGTGATCTGTGGAAATGATGAAAAAAAATCTAATGGATATTTCTTCTAATTAACCATCAGAAATATCTTTATTCAGCATTGATTCCATTATATATTTGTTTGAATAAAAAAAAAACACCTTATAGAATCATAGAATCATAGAATCAACCAGGTTGGAAGAGATCTCCAACATCATCTTCAAAAAAAGACTGGATGAGGCACTCGGTGCCATGCTCTAGTTGACTGGCTAGGGCTGGGTGCTAGGTTGGACTGGATGATCTTGGAGGTCTCTTCCAACCTGGTTGATTCTATGACCCAGTCTATGAACCAGGCCAACCTAGCACCCAGCCCTATCCAGTCAACTAGACCATGGCTCTAAGTGCCTCGTCCAGGCTTTTCTTCAACACCTCCAGGGACGGTGATTCCACTACCTCCCTGGGCAGCCCATTCCAATGCCAATCACTCTCTCTGGCAACAACTTCCTCCTAACATCCAGCTGATATCTCCCCCGGCACAACTTGAGACTGTGTCCCCTTGTTCTGTTGCTGGTTGCCTGGGAGAAGAGACCAACCCCCACCTGGCTACAATGCCCCTTCAGGTAGTTGTAGACAGCAATGAGGTCACCCCTGAGCCTCCTCTTCTCTAGGCCAAACAACCCCAGCCCCCTCAGCCACTCCTCATAGGATTTGTGTTCCAGGCCCCTCACCAGCTTTGTTGCCCTTCTCTGGACACGTTCCAGTACCTCAACATCTCTCTTGAATTGAGGAGCCCAGAACTAGACACAGTACTCAAGGTGTGGCCTGACCAGTGTTGAGTACAGGGGAAGAATAACCTCCCTTGTCCTACTGGCCACACTGTTCCTGATACAGGCCAGGATACCATTGGCTCTCTTGGCCACCTGGGCACACTGCTGGCTCATCTTCAGCTTCTATCTATCAGTACCCCCAGGTCCCTTTCCTCCTGGCTGCTCTCCAGCCACTCCATCCCCAGCCTGTAGCACTGCTTCGGGGTGTTGTGGCCAAAGTGCAGAATCCTGCACTTGGCCTTGTTAAATCTCATCCCATTGGCCTCTGCCCACCCATCCAGCCTGTCCAGGTCCCTCTGCAGGGCTCTCTTACCTTCCAGCCGATCAACACCTGCTCCCAGCTTGTGTCATCTGCAAAGTACAGGCTGGGGACGGAGTGGCTGGAGAGCAGCCAGGAGGAAAGGGACCTGGGGGTACTGGTAGACAGTAGGCTGAAGATGAGCCAGCAGTGTGCCCAGGTGGCCAAGAGAGTCAATGGCATCCTGGCCTGGATCAGGAACAGTGTGGCCAGTAGGACAAGGGAGGTTATTCTTCCCCTGTACTCAACACTGGTCAGGCCACACCTTGAGTCCTGTGTCCAGTTCTGGCCTCCGCAATTCAAGAGAGATGTTGAGGTGCTGGAACATGTCCAGAGAAGGGCAACAAAGCTGGTGAGGGGCCTGGAACACAAATCCTATGAGGAGAGGCTGAGGGAGTTGGGGCTGTTTAGCCTGGAGGAGGCTCAGGGGTGACCTCATTGCTGTCTACAACTACCTGAAGGGGCATTGTAGCCAGGTGGGGGGTAGCCTCTTCTGCCAGGCAACCAGCAATAGAACAAGGGGACACAGTCTCAAGTTGTGCCAGGGTAGGTACAGGCTGGATATTAGGAGGAAGTTCTTCACAAAGAGAGTGATTGGCATTGGAATGGGCTGCCCAGGGAGGTGGTGGAGGCACCGTCCCTGGAGGTCTTCAAGCAAAGACTGGATGGGGCACTTGGTGCCATGGTCTAGTTGGCTGGATAGGGTTGGGTGCTAGGTTGGACTGGATGATCTTGGAGGTCTCTTCCACCCTGGTTGATTCTATGATTCTATGACATGGAATCTCCTATGTCTTAACTTCCACCCCATGCCCTCTATCCTGTCATCACTGAGAAGAGGGTGGTTCCATCGTTCTGGCACTCACCCCTTACATACCTGGACTGTGGCTGATTAGGTTCATACCTGAACCTCTTGGACTGTGTCTGACTAGCTGAGTGGACTAGCTGGGTGGATTAGCTAACTTAAAAATGAGGCTGAAAACAAATAATCTGTGATTTTTAGAGACTAGTAAAGCTATTACCTACCCAAAGCTCTATCAAAGAATAGTTTAATGAAAAAGAAAAATAAGTGTTTAAAAGAAAAACAGAGTACCTTTATTTTCACAGGCCATCCATTGTATGGGTCCTTTGTCATAGTTATGTTGACCAACAGAGAATGTGAACACACGTACCTAGCAAAAATAAAACCAAATGCATATTATTTAATGATACCTGAGGTTTGCATATATTTGAACAGGAAAATAACTGTGAATTTGCCTCAGTTATCACCATACCAGACACATTATTATTACAATATTGGAGTCATCAATTCCCACATTCATAGAATGGGTTGGGTTGGAAGGGATCTTAAAGATCATCTAGTTCCAATCCCCCTTCAATGGACAGGGGCACTTTTTGCTAGACTAGGTTGCTCAAGGGCTCCACCAACTTGGCCATGAACACCTCCAGGAAGGGAGCATTCATGACCTCTGTGACCTGAGCTAGGTTATGGTCCTGTTCTGGCAGGGAGGTTGGACTCAATGAACTCTTTGGGTTCCTTCCAACCCCTGACATTCTGTGATCCAGCGATGACCTCCCTGGGCAACCTCTCCCATTCTCTCGCTACCATCACTGTAAAGAATTTCTTCCTAATATCCAGTCTAAATCTGTCCTATCACTACAAGCCCTTGTAAAAAAGTTCCTTTCTGATTTTCTTGTAGGCTCTCTTCATGTACTGGAAGGCTGCTATGAGGTCTCCCCGGAGCCTTCTCTTCTCCAGGCTGAACAACCCCAGATCCCTCAGCCTGTCCTCATAGAAGAGGAGTTCCAAGGCTCTGACCATTTCAGTGGCCCTCCTCTGGACACACTCCAGCAGCTCCATGTCCCTCTGATGCTGGGTGCACCAGAACTGAATGCATTGCTGTAGGTGGGATCTCACAGTATCAGGGCAGAAACACCTCCCTTGTCCTGTTGGTTACACTGCTTTCAATGCAGTCTGGAACACAGTGGCCTTCTGGGCTGCAAGTGCACACTGCCAGCTCATGATGAGTTTTTCATCAACTAATACTTCCCAAATCCTGCTCATTGAGTCTGCTCTCTAGCCACTCTTTCCTCAGTCTGTGTTTGTGCCCAACCCAGGTGTAAGACCTTGCAGTTGACCTTGTTGAGCTTCATGAGGTTGTCTTGGGCCCATCTCTAAAGCCTGTCCATCAAGTAGAACTCAAGAAGAATGTTCTTTCACGTACTCTTTTCACACTTTAAAGCTTTTACACTGGCTGCATCTATCAGCCATTTTAGTGTCTTTTTTTTGTTTGTTTTTTCCCCCTAAGGTGCCAATTATAACTCTTCAGGTTTTGTTAAATTAGTTTACATAACCTCCTATCACTAATAGATGTTTGCCATCCAACACATGCATGGCAGTAGAATTGACAGCAATGAAAACCACAATTTTTAGGATACAAAATAATTTCATTTAAAAAAAAATCAGATACCACAGAAAACAAATTCTCAGAGTCTTTTCCATGTAAACCCACTAAACTAGTTCAACCAAGTTCCACAGAAAGGGTAAGCTTCTGATATTTCACTTTAAGCCATACTTTATAAGGACTTTTCTGTTTTGTTTCAGCACTGCAACTTCAAACTATCTCATCAGAGCAGGGGAATTACACCTCCACAAGAATTCCAGAATTCACCAAACTCTATCCAAGTTTTGGTCTGAAAAAAAAGTTTTGTAGACAAAATTATTTCCTATTCAGATTGTCTGATCTGAAAAAGAAAAATCTGAACCAAAACCTGGAGGTGTTGTATACGAATTAAAAATCCCACAAAACACAAAGAAAAGTTACATATCTTCTGTTTCAGCTTCTGGTTGAATATTTGGTTCCACAGCAAAGCATTTCTGTAATAGGTGGGAAAAATATTTCCCAAAGAGTTTAACAGCTGTTCATCAGGAATGTCCAAGGACTAGACTGCCTTTCCTTTTTCAGGCATCTCTTTTTGTATCTAACTTTACCTCTTCACTCAAAAATAACTACATGAGATCAAGATACAAATTCTTTTCTCTGAAACTTGATGATCATGTTTTAAATTAAGGCAGAATTAATTTGCATGTAGGCTCTAACTAATATACAAAGTAGTATTTTCTTCAAATCATTTTCACAAAATAAAATTTCAGAGACCCCCAATAAACTCTTGATCATTGCTAATCTTTTAAATGATAACTTACACATATTTTTGTCACATTGTTTAGCACATTTCAATTACTATCCAAACCACCAAATTATGTGACAGCATCAGAGCTACAACCAAGAGTTGTAGGAAAGCTCAAAATCACCAGTCACACAAAATTACAGAACATATCTGGTTGGAAGAGACCTCCAAGATCATCCAGTCCAACCCTTGGCTGAGCACTGAAGGGTCAACACTAAACCACATCCCTGAACATCAGGTCCACACACTGCTTGAAAACTCCCTGGGGATGGTGACTTCACCACTGCCTTGGGCAGACCATTCCAATATTGGACAATATTTCAGTGAAGAAATATTTCCTAATATCCATTCTGAACCTCCTCTGGTGCAGCTTGTAACCATTTCCTCTGGTCCTGTTGCTTGTCATCAAGGAGAAGAGGCTGGGCTCCTCTTGGCTCCAACCTCCCTTCAGGGAGCTGTAGAGAGACGTTAAGTCTCACCTCAGCCTCCTCTTCTCCAGACTGAACAACCTCAGGTGCTCCTCATAGGCCACATGCTAAAGGCCCTTCATGAGCCCCACTGCCCTTCTCTGGACACACTCCAGGACCTCAATGCCCTTCCTGTAGTGAATGGCTCACAACTGAACATGGTACTCAAAGTGTGACCTCAGCAGTGCTAGGTACAAGGTGACAATCACCTCCCTTTTCCTGCAGGCCACAGTGTTTCCAGTACAAAGCAGGATGCCATTGGCAGCTAGCAAACACTGAAAGTTCAATAGTGTTGACCATTATATGCAAGGAAAGCAAACAAAGTTTCTGCTAGATGTCATTTTTAATTAACAGTATGTTGTGATCTGCTTTATCTGTGCAACCACTTTGTCTCTGCAGTTAAAAGTAGAATTAAAGCAAGTATTCTGTTGCAATGAATGCTGCTTCAGGTGCTTCTTCCGTTTGTTTCTTTCTTTCTTTTTTCCCCTTCCCTTAAATGCAGAAATAATTTGAAGTTTTTCTATAAAACTCAGTAATGGCTCAAGCCAGTTACACTTCTAGTTACACAGACAGGCATGGGAATGACAGTACATATAAGATGGTGGCATTTTGTTCTCATCATTCATATCATAGCATCATAGAATCAAGCAGTTTGGAAGAGACCTCCAAGATCATCCAGTCCAGCCTATCACCCTATCCAGTCAACTAGACCATGGCACTAAGTGTCTCAGCCAGGCTTTTTTTGAGCATCCCTAGGGACAGTGACTCCACCATCTCCCTGGGCAGCCCATTCCAATGGCAAATCACTCTCTGGGAAGAACTTCCTCCATACATCCAGCCTATACTTCCCCCGGCACAACTTGAGACTGTGTCCCCTTGTTCTGTTGCTGGTTGCCTGGCAGAAGAGACCAACCCCCATCTGGCTACAATGTCCCTTCAGGTAGTTGTGGACACTATTATCTATATGGATAGAGACAGATGAAAAATGTGTCCTACGACCATGAAAATAGTATTGGTAGTGCAAACATAGAATCTTAGAGCTGTTGAGGCATAGAGCTGTTGGGATTGAAAGAGACCTTTGAGATCATCAAGATAATCTCACAACCTCTTTCTGGTTACTTGTCCCTCCCAGATTCTCACCTTTTATGTCTACAACTCTACTATTTTTTGAATATTGTACCACATTGTAAATTTGAGTTACATTTTCCACCCCCTGTTTGTTCTTGGTCCCTTTTACAAAATGTCCATTTTGTGATGGATCTTTTTGTTTAATTTTGTTTAATTACCATCTGTTTTTTTCCAAGCTGAATATCACAATGCTATTTTCTGTTGGTGTCTCTCAACTGACAATGTCCCTATCTACCATCCTCCTGGGTTGTTTGAACTCACCACTGCTCTCAGTCTCGTGTCCACTGAACACTTGGTTCAGAATGCCATAACCTCAAAAACTCGTGGTGCAATTAGGAAAATCAAAAGCACTGAAAGTCACTGGTTAGATAGCTGAGTGACCTGATGTCTCTTTTGGGTTAGAAGTAACTAATTAACTTCAGACCGAGCCATGTGGGTTTGCTTATGTGCGTATAAAACACGAGCCAATTAGACTGGACTGTCTAGCACTTGATCTCAAATGTAAAAATGAACCACTGCATTGGATTCAAGTTGTGAAATGCTATGTAATTTAGGGAAAAGGAGCAGCATGTTAAATCTGCAACTAATGTGCAAAGAATTTAGAATTTAAATTATTGACAACAAGCAGAGGACAATATATGAGATTTACTGTTCCTTGGATAATTAACAGAGATAAAGAACTGCAATGAAAATAGGAGCTTTTAATTGTTACTTGGTTTTGGCAAGAGGGTGGAACATTCAAAAGAGTTTTCTTTTTCCTATTGCCTCATCTGGAATTGAGTAGAATGACAGACCAGCTGGAAAAATGAGTCAGCAAGTCAAATTAAACAAGCCAATTTTAGCAAAAAAGCCACGCTCTGTGCTAATATATTCTGTGACAGGACCCAGAGTCAGCCAAAGGACTGAGGTGTGTCTGTCTATACCTCTTCCTTACAGACATCTCTCCAAAGAAGACAAAAGACTTTTAAACTTAACGAGACACGTTTAATTACTTTTAATAGGGAATTTATGACTGAGAACACTTGGACTAACTAGATCAGACACAATGACTATGAGCACCTCTCCCTTTGCCTGTTGTTTCTTTTAAGTCTGGTTTCAACCAGCTAAGTGGATTCCTGAACTGAAGCAAACTGCCAAGTAGTCTTTGATCCCAAGAACTTGTTTTCCATAACCACTGAGGTCTGTTTGTTCCTTTGTGCTTCTCTGCAGCCTTGTAGGTTCTGCATACACTATCAGTTGGTAGGTCATTTTACTATGCTCTTTCTGTCCATCACCCACATCAGTGCATGCACACTTCTGTTCCCCAGGCCATTTCTAAGGTAAAGTACAACTTTGCCTCCACACGGAGAAAATCCATTTCTTTTTTTCACGAAGTAACATAACTTTTAAATCAATAAAATCCAATGGAGCAATTGGAAAAACAAAACAGTAGCTGCCACACTTCCTGATTTTCATGGTAAGTACATCTAGAAAACTCATACCCTTGGCTAAGTAGAGACAGGCCTGCTCTGCCAGCCCAGTCAGATACAGCACTGAAACTGTTCTGCACTTTCGCCTCAACAACCCCAAGCAGCACTACAGGCTGGGGACAGAGTGGCTGGAAAGCAGCCAGGAGGAAAGGGACCTGGGGGTACTGGTAGATAGTAGGCTGAAGATGAGCCAGCAGTGTGCCCAGGTGGCCAAGACAGCCAATGGCATTCTGGCCTGGATCAGGAACAGTGTGGCCAGTAGGACAAGGGAGGTTATTCTTCTCCTGTACTCAGCACTGGTCAGACCACACCTTGAGTACTGTGTCCAGTTCTGGGCCTCTCAATTCAAGAGAGATGTTGAGGTGCTGGAATGTGTCCAGAGAAGGGCAACAAAGCTGGTGAGAGGCCTGGAACACAAACCCTATGAGGAGAGGCTGAGGGAGCTGGGGTTGTTTAGCCTGGAGAAGAGGAGGCTCAGGGGGGACCTCATTGCTGTCTACAACTACCTGAAGGGAGGCTGTAGCCAGGTGGGGTTGGTCTCTTCTGCCAGGCAATCAGCAATAGAACAAGGGGACATTTTGTGCTGGGGAAAGTATAGGCTGGATGTAAGGAGGAAGTTCTTGCTAGAGAGAGTGATTTGCCATTGGAATGGGCTGCCCAGGGAGATGGTGGAGGCACCGTCCCTGGAGGTGTTCCAGAAAAGGCTGGATGAGGCACTTAGTGCTGTGGTCTAGCTGACTGGGTAGGGCTGGGGGATAGGTTAGACTGGATGATCTTGGAGGTCTCTTCCAACCTGGTTGATTCTATGATTCTATGATTCAGTGGAGAAACAGAAAAGTCATAATTTCTACTAGGGTTCAAGCCTAGAGCTGTGTTAGTTTTATCAGGAATATACAATGGGTATCTAATGCTCTGTTTTTCTCACTAAAAGTAATCTTGAAGAGAAAACACAAAATCTTCTGTTGTTTGTATTATTAATTTGCTATATACAGCAGAGCAATATACTTATTAACAAACAAAACAAATGTAATATTACCATAAGGATAGTCATAAGTGGCAGAGGCTGCCCAGAAGATTGTAAAGTCTAAATCCTTTGAGGTTTTAAAGAACAGGCTAGAAAAAGCCCTGGGCAACCTGGCTTGATCTTCCTCCTGACATTGGACTAGAGACTTCTGGAGGTCCCTTCAAACCTGATTTATCCTAGGATCCTGTCAAGGACATCAAAGGAAAATAAGGAAAAAACCCAAGTCTTAATCAGAGAAAGTGGTAGACAAGATAAAAAAAGCTACAGAAAATACAGGGGAAAGTACTGTACTGAAGAAAATACAACTGCCTGATTATATAATTAATGTATTTTTATTTTGCATTTCTCTCTGGCAGAAAAAGCTCATTAAACTCAAGTCAAATAGAAGGATTCCGACTGCGACAGATATTGGGGGCCGACGGTACTGGGGAGTTGTGATGAAGAGAGAATGAAGAGCTACCCATGGAAAGGCTGCTCTTCCTACAGATCTCAGGGGATTTTTCTCTATCATGGTTATCAATTTTGCTATTGGAATAAAATAAAAATTCAATTAGACTCTTGCTTTAGGTTTCCCATGCTATGAGTATTAAAGAAAACTAACAGCTTGAGTGAAGTTAATTCAAAGTGGTAACCAAGCACAAAATGAACTTGCTGTTTAGACCACTGCATAGGTATGTAGGGAATGTGTAGGCCTATAAGAATCTGAGAAACTGCAACCACTCTGCATGCAATTCAGAGGGGTGAGCATGCAGAGATTTTGACAGATAAGTGATTTGACTTGAACTTTGCACTGCTGCAGGTAGAGTGGGCATTTCTTAATTTCTCTGTTTAGAATGAGATTCACTGACTTTTGGAGATACATATATGTCTTTATCAGCTGTCAAGAGAGTTACATGACTGATCAGTGCTGGGCCCCATCCTCTTTAACATCTTCATAGATGACCTGGATGAGGGCATGGAGTCAGTCATCAGCAAGTTTGCAGATGACACCAAGCTGGGGGCAGATGTGGCTGGGTTGGAGGGCAGAAGGGCTCTGCAGCAGGACCTTCACCACCTGGACAGATGGGCAGAGTCCAATGGGATGGGGTTCAATAGCTCCAAGTGCAGGGTGATGCACTTTGGCCACAACAACCCCATGGAGAGATACAGGCTGGGGTCGGAGTGGCTGGAGAGCAGCCAAACAGAGAGGGATCTGGGGGTGCTGATTGATACCTGCCTGAACATGAGCCAGCAGTGTGCCCAGGTGGCCAAGAGAGCCAGTGGCATCCTGGCCTGCATCAGGAATGGTGTGGTCAGCAGGAGCAGGGAGGTCATTCTGCCCCTGTACTCTGCACTGGTTAGATCACACCTTGAGTACTGTGTTCAGTTCTGGGCCCCCCAGTTTAGGAGGGACATTGAGATACTTGAGCATGTCCAGAGAAGGGCAATGAGGCTGGTGAGAGGCCTCGAGCACAGCCCTACGAGGAGAGGCTGAGGGAGCTGGGATTGTTTAGCCTGGAGAAGAGGAGGCTCAGGGGTGACCTTATTGCTGTCTACAACTACCTGAGGGGAGGTTGTGGCCAGGAGGAGGTTGCTCTCTTCTCTCAGGTGGCCAGCGCCAGAACGAGAGGACACAGCCTCAGGCTGCGCCAGGGGAGATTTAGGCTCGAGGTGAGGAGAAAGTTCTTCACTGAGAGAGTCATTGGGCACTGGAATGGGCTGCCCGGGGAGGTGGTGGAGTCGCCCTCCCTTGGGCTGTTCAAGCAAGATTGGATGTGGCACTTGGTGCCATGGTCTAGCCTTGAGCTCTGTGGTAAAGGGTTGGACTTGATGATCTGTGAGGTCTCTTCCAATCCTAATAATACTGTGATTTATTCAGCTAGATGTAGGCAATAAGAACCCCACCAGGACTGCAGCCGTGTATCTTTCTTTATCAGCAGATAAAGTGACTGAGTGATCTTAACACATAATGCACCCACAGTTTTCGTGATGACAGCTGGATTTTAGAATATTTTATTCTGACCTCTATAAAGCAGCTAAATAGCTACAGAATTACAGAATATCAGGAGTTGGAAGGGACCTTGAAAGATCATCTAGTCCAGCCCCTTATCACAGCAGGATCACCTAGAATAGGTCACACAGGAGTGTGTCCAGGAGGGTTTTGAATTTCTCCAGAGAAGGAGACGCCACAACCTCTCTGGGCAGCCTCACAGTGAAAAAGTTTTTCATTAAGTTGATATGGAACCTCCTCTGCTCCAGCTTGCCCCCATTGCCCTTTGTCTTATCACTGGACATCACTGAGCAGAGGCTGGCTCCATCCTCCTGACAGTGCCCTTCACATTATTTATAAACATGAATGAGGTCACACCTCAGGCTCCTCCAAGCTAAAGACACTCAACTCCCTCAGCCTTTCTTCATAAGGAAGTTGTTCCACATATCTGTTCACAGATAATCCCAATTCTACCACAGACAAAGAGAAGATATGATAAAGAGGAATAATTCAGTAAATCTAGCATTATCCAGGAAATTATTTTCCCCACTAATGTGTTTATAGATTATCAGATATGATGAAAAATCACTTGTGGTTTATATTTAATAGGTGTACTTCTGAAATAAAAGGATAATACACCAAGCTTATTTTTCTAAATAAAACCATTAAAGTGCTTTTCTGTATTCCATTAGGCACTCCATCTTCCAAATCTCTTGTAAGTTCAGTCTTTAAACCACTTAATCATTTTGGTGATTTTCTGTTGTAGGTTAGGGAAATGTTATGTGGTTATCAAGCTGCCACAGTTAAAACTGGGAATGCATTTTTTTTCCTTACTGTTTTTATATCTGTGGGCAGAAATCTGAAGATGATTTTAGATTTTGCTATGAACTAACCAAGACTAAAAAGCATTTATGAGCACTTTGAACTGAGAACAAAACCTCAGAGGATGATCTGAAAACCCCATATATTATTTAGAAAACCACCTAGGCTCAACCAATAGGAAACTCCAAATACAAAGTTTCACCCAACTCTAGTCCATCATCTGTCATGGTGAACTGCTGGATTCAGGGTGTCCAGGGATGTAGTCCTTAACAATTTGGGTTATAACTATAAAAATAAAGCAGTTTTCTTTCTTTTGTTTGTTTGTTTTGGTGGGGTTTTATTTGTTTGTTTCTGTTTGTTTTTTTTTCCCTGTTTATTTCTTTGTTTTCCTCAGAAAGCACAGAGAAAAGAAACAAAATTCCATGTTTAACAGCAGAGGTGAGACTCACAACGACATGCTAGAGGGAAAATTTGGGATCCCTCAGGATATCTTTACTCAGTAAATAAAATGGGACATAACCCGTTTTGTTTCCCAGGCCATGAGGGCAAGTGGCACAGCATGGCTCACAATACTATGACTAAATTATGTTGCCAGCCTCCCTCCCTGTGTGTGCCATCTCCCACTCCCATCCCCATATTTGGGATGATTATACAGTCTTTTGGGTACAGGCCCTGGCTCATGCTAACCCCTGAACTGAAGCAGACATTGTTCAAAAGAGCTGACTGCTACAGCCCAAGAACCACACTCTTGGGACTGTTTACAATTAAACACTATAGGTAGCTGTGGACATTCCTCCATTCTGCATTCTGGTCTTGGACAATTTATTAGTATGGATTTAGCTGTCTCATAGAATCACAGAATCAGTCAGAGTTGGAAGGGACCACAAGAATCATCTAGTTCCAGCCCCCCTGCCATGGGCAGGCACACCTTACCCTAGATCAGGCTGGCCAGTGCCTCACCCAGCCTGATTCACTCATGTGAATAAAGCTAGTCTTCTTGTGGTGGATTGAGCAAGGCTCACCCTTTTCCAAATGACTGTGACAGTCGTGCCTTTTATCTTTAAAATGATAGTTCAGTGCTCATACAAGAGGCCTGAGTCCATGTTTCTTGGTTTGAACAATTTTGCAACTTCACTGCTCTGAATATCAGGCTCCAGAGAGTTCAGAAGTTGGATTTGTGTTTTTGCGTCTCTGACTGTGTACACATTTTGCCCTTACCAGAAATGGGGGAGAAGCCCAGACATGACCTAAGCAGTGGGGTATGAAATCTAGTCAGGTGCTAAGGAAGTAAAGATTTAAAGGTCTAGAATTAAAAATGTAGAATACACAATTTTATGCCAACATAGGAAATATCAAGAATTGCAAGACACAAGATGCAAAAAAATATTATTGCAGGCTGGACAGTTTTGAATTTATAGACATGAAGAAAGAATTCATGCATTTCATAGAACACAGAATCGTAGAATGGCTTAGGCTGGAAGAGATCATAGGAACCATCTACTCCTACCTCCCCACCATGGGCAGGGACATCTCTCAACTAGATTCCGCTGCTCAAGGACTCATCCAGCCTGGCTTTGAACATCCCCAGGAAGAAGGCATCCACAACCTCCCTGGGCAACCTATTCCAGAGTCTCACCACACTCATACTGAAGAACTTATTCCTATGATCCAGTCTAAACCTACAGTCCCTCATCTTAAAACCATTTCCACTTGTCCTATTGTGTAGATACTCTTATGAAAAGTACCTCTCCATCCTTTCTTCAGGCATCCCTACAGGCATTGAAAGGCAAGCCTATGGTCACCCAAGAGTCTTCTCCAGGCTGAACAACCCCAGCTCCGTCAGCCCATCCTCACAGCAGAGGTGCTCCAGCCCTTGGATCATCTTTGTGGTTCTCAAGCATGTGTAGCCTACTGAAGTGTTTCTACATTTGACCTTCTATGATTTGACTTATCAAGACATTTAAGTATGCAAGTAATCCCTTTGATATCAATGGGAAAAAAAGCTTTAATTGAAGCCTGTTTTTAAAGACTAATAGAGTAGGTCCATGGAACTTCTTTTCTAGACATGTATCCTCAGTGAATTATTTCTCCCAGACTTTCCATGTATAGTTGCAATCTATCATTAATATCTTTCTTTCACTCTAATTCAACCTCAAACTTCAAGCTGCAACGCTAACTTATGAATTCATCATCTAATTATAGTCTGTGTAATTATAGTCTAATAAAGGAAAGAAATAATGACACTCTAAAAATTAGCTCACATTACCATGTGATCTTAATCCTTCTTCTATCTTAAAATTAAAACAAAAGAGGGTTTTTTTAAAAACATATTATGACATTATTGGAGACTATCATTTGCTTTGGACATGATTCTATACTGATAAAAAAAATATTCTACTTTATATACCTCTACTGGGCCCCAAATCATTTAATGGTCTTAATGTATTTCAAAAATAGAACCAAGAATGCTGACGTGTGGTGATGTTCTATGCAATTACTCTATAAAAGGACTAACAATAGAGAATTAAAACATATGCATACAATGAAACTCACATTGTCACTCTTAAATCTTTAAACTGAAAGCTATGAATCTTTGAAATCCGTTTTGATAATAGAGTGTTTCAAAAACGAAAACCAAAACACAAAACCAAAAGGGTTTAATCCTTTTTGTTGTTGTTGTTGTTGTTTGTTGTCTCATAAAGAAAATATATCTGCATGAAATTTGGGGTATTTTCTAGTGCAGAGGTTGAAATCTGTATGGTTAACATGGTTTATAGAAAAAAAAATCAGAATTAACACTCTCACAGAACTAAAAATTACTAATTCAGTTACAGTGTTCGACATCCCCTCAGTGCCACCTTGTGGAGCTACAGCAGCTCACTCTAATGAAGTATGTATGAAGGTATATATATGCTGCTGATACCTACTAATCTCTCTCTGTTAAACTGATTATAATTAGATAGACCACTGATTATATGATCCTTTACCTAGTTTATACTTCATCTTTGATAAGTCAAATGTATCACTGAAGCACAAGCAGGATAGGTCTATTCTGTATGCTCACAATAACTTACTGTAAGTACTTGACATAATGATGATGAGGCTATGT
The DNA here is from genome assembly GCF_015220805.1 of Pogoniulus pusillus. NCBI lineage: Eukaryota > Metazoa > Chordata > Aves > Piciformes > Lybiidae > Pogoniulus > Pogoniulus pusillus. The sequence goes on from NC_087267.1 coordinate 35,799,514, forward strand.
CCTCTATCTCCACAAATAAGGTGAAGTTTTTAATCTTGACATTTTCTGTAGGTATAAATCAGCTCTGGTTTATTGGGTTTTTTAATTAGTCTCAAGAATAGAAGTTAGAAAGAGAAAGCTGTGCTTTCAAAAACACTGGGTAGGACTTCACAGTGATGTGTTTGAATTTGAGAGTCAATTTGGCTGTGTCACCCCTACCAAAAATTTGTCCTTGGACCACTCTTTGGCCTTAAGAGCAACTATGACAACAGAACCCATACACACACATAGAACTTAAAAGGTTGCTCCTTGCACCTTCTTGGGGCTCTTCAGCCTGTAGAAGAGAAGGCTTCAAGAAGACCTTGTAGTAGCCTTCCAGTATCTGAAACAGGCTGGGGAGGGACTATTTACAAGGTTTTGTAATGATAGGATGAGGACTAATGGGTTTAAACTGGAAGAGGAAAGATTTAAACTGAGTGTTAGGAAGAAGTTTTCACAGTGGATTGCCCAGGGAGGTTGTGGATGCTCCTTCCCTGGAGGTATTCAAGGCAAAGCTGGATGAGGCCTTGAGAGACCTGTTCTAGTGGGAGGTGTCCCTGTCCACAGCAGGGAGTTGGAACTAGACGAACTGTGAGGTCCCTTCCAAGCTAAACCACTTTGTGATTCTATAATTCTTTCCTTTCCTTGCTGCCCCAGGAGCAGCTCCAGCACCTACTCTGGGAGTATGCCAGGTTTAGCTAGCAGTTAAAACCTACAAATAATTGCAGGACACTGTCCAAGCCCATACCTTGACCTCGTGTAATTTGTTCATATAAATGGGATCTTAAGACATTTAAATTAATATGATGCCTCCAATAGTGTGTAGTGCATTTGCTGTCTGTTCAGCTCAATCTGCTGAAAGGAAGGGATGGATTTTATCTGGAAAATTCCAAAAGAGCAGGCAAATTCTCTTCTGTGATGCAGATTTGTGGATGTATCTCTGTCTCAAAGGATGATGACAGACAGGTTGCTTCTCCTATTCTACCATGAGTTCTTTTGCACCAGACCACCCCATTTCAGAAGGCATTCAGTTTCGACCAGATGGTTTTCTAGTCACTCATTCTGTCTCCTAGATGAAGAAATTACACTGTCAACTTATTAGTATTTCAGCTGTTGAATGTTTTACTTTGACTACCCAGGTGCTATTTGCTCGGTTGATCTGTTTCCTTCCTTGGTTTCAAGAAAGAAAATGTGTAAAGTTTCTTTGTTGAAATGGAAAACCATTAAATGCCTCAGTTTCCTAAACTACTTCTCCCTAACTACTATTCCCTCAGTGTTGGGCACTTCCTGGAGAAAAAGCTTTCTAAAATGTTTGTGGTTTTGGTTTGTTTTGGGTTTTTTTTGAGTTTTCCTTGTTAATTTTGTGGCTTCTATCAGGACTTGTCAAAGAAATTCCCTCTGTACACCAGATTAAAACCATTTTAGGCATTTCTTTGATATTGAAAACAACATTTGGAGGCAGCTGAGCAGCTGGGAAGGAACAGATTAATTGGAGAGAGATTTGCTGTTCATATTGTGACATTAGACCATTGTTTCTTGGTTGTTGGGTTTTTTTTTTTTAGTTTGTTGTGGTGTTTTCGTTGTTGTTTTGTTTTTTTCTTTTCTGTTGGCCTTATTAGCCCTCCAAAAGAAATATCACAAGTATCAGCTTAAGGTTCCATCCCACTATCTCCAACATTCATTTTAATCAGGTACTCTGACATTTCTCTTTTCCATGCAAGTATTTTTCCTTTGAAAATCATAGAAGCACAGGATGTTTTGGGATGTTTTGGGATGCCAGGGAAGTATAGGCTGGATGTTAGGAGGAAGTTCTTCACAGAGAGAGTGATTTGCCATTGGAATGGGCTGCCCAGGGAGGTGGTGGAGGCACCATCCCTGGATGTCTTCAAGCAAAGCCTGGATGAGGCACTTAGTGCCATGGTCTAGTTGACTGGATAGGGCTGGGTGCTAGGTTGAACTGGCTGATCTTGGAGGTCTCTTCCAACCTGGTTGATTCTATGATTCCAAAGCTCATCTAGTCCAACAGCCTTGTAGTGAGCAATGACATCCTCCACTAGAGCAGGTTGCTCAAAGCCTTGACAAGCCTCACATTGGATGTTTTCAGCAATGGGGCCTCAGCTACCTCCTTGGGCAATCTGTTCCAATGTTCCACCAACCTCATGGTGCAGAACTTGTTCCTAACATCCATTCTAAATCTGCTCTTCTCTAATTTAAAACCATTGTCCCTCATCTTATCACTGCAGGCCTTTGGAAACAGTCTCTCTGCAGCCTTCTCGTAGGCTCCTTCAGGTTCTGGAAGCCTCTAACAGGTCTGACCAGAGCCTTCTCTTCTCTAGTACCTGAACAACCCTAGCCCCCTCAGCCTGTCCTTACAACAGAGGTGTTCCAGCTATGTGATCATTTTCATGGCCCTCCTCTGGACCTGCTCCATCGGGTCTATGTCCTTCCTGTGTTGAGGGCTTCAGATATGGACACAGTACTTCAGGTGAGGTCTTACAAGAGCATCATAGTATTATAGTATTAACTCTCTCCTTTGTATACTTACTGTCCTCATTATCAACTGCCATAACTCCAGTGATTGCACAGGTTGCTAAGCACTGGAATTAAGCAGCTGCAAATGCCAAAGAGTTATAATACTAGAGGGAGAAAGATGTGGAGGAAAGAGCCATCAGGAACTCTCATTTTCAGCAGAACACATTTCCTCTACAGGATTATCAGTTATGCAAAGTTCACATCTAATTCTACAATGGCCTGATCTTCTCAGGAGTATGGAAATTGCAAATGAGAACAACTTAGTGAGCTTGAAAAAGGATATGCCAGTTAACCAGATGAAGTTTGCCTGCTGTGTCTTGAAGATTGGCATGGCAACAGACAAGTACCTTCAGATCGTCTTAGGAAGAGGGAGACTCATGGGTGAAAATGCTTCATGTTCACTTCTTTTTCTTTTTTTTTTTTTTATTGGAAAAAAACATTAATAACCACTGCATAATAATGGAAATTCATTATTGCCTCACAGCACTGTGCTCAGGGCAACCTGACCTTGCCTCTGTTTGCAGGTAGGACGTTCCTAGCACTGATGATGCCTGCTGTCAGCACCTGTCAAACATCCTAGCATGGCTGAAAGACCAAGTCTGATAACGAATCATGTACAGAGAATGTCCTTCACAGCTAATCATTAATGCAATCACTGTGCATTCTCACTCATGGTACTTCTCGATATACTGCACCTGAAATTTCAGGACTGTGAGAAAGACTGCATGCATACAGATTTAGAGAGACCACCTATCCTATGGATGATTTAATCATAATAACACATAATAACATCATGACACAATTCATTCCTATACTGATTGATATCTATTTTCCTAATCTGATAAATAAAGTTTCAGGGAAGAAAAAAAAACCACAACAAAACAAAACAAAAGACTGAGTGGTGCATGTGGTAAGTCTGAAGGACATACAGAGGGACCTGGACAGCCTGAAAAGGTAGACTGAGGAGAATCTTGTGAGGTTTAACAAGGCAAAGTGTAAGGTCCTGCTCCTAGGGCAGGGCAATCATAGATATCAATATAGGCTGGAGGATGATGAGACTGAGAGTAGACCTGAAGAAAAAGACTTGGAGGTGCTGATGCATGAGAAACTGGACATGAGCTAACAGTGTGTACTTTCAGCCAAAGCAAATAACATCGTGGGCTGCACCCAAAGAAGGGTGGCCAGGAGGTCAAAAGAGGAAATTCTGCTACTTTGCTCTGATGAGACCTCAACTGAAGTACTGCATCTAGCTCTGGAGCCAAAACTGGAGCCAGTACTGATCCCTGGGATACATCACTGGACACAACTGGTCTCTGCACAACTCTCTGAACTCTGTTGCTGAGCCAGGTTCTAATCCATCTCATAGTCCAATCATCCAACCCAGTTTTCTTGAGTTTACCTAGAAGGACATGGTATCAAAAGCCCATCTGAAGTCACAGTACACAGCATGCACTTCTCTCCATTCATCTATCCATTTTGAGTATTAGATCCTGTCCTATATAGTGCAAAATATTAAAGAATATGACTGTGACTTCCTGAAGATATGACAGAGCAGGTTTCAGCCTTTTCTTTTAAATTTATCAGGATTTTGAATACAAATCACTTCCAAAGTAGCAGCAGGGGTACTTTTTTCTTTCACACCAGAATACTCATCCCTGACTTGAAAGATTATTTTTTCCTTTTTTTTTTTTTCAAAACTAATTTTGTTTCTTTCCAAAATGCAATACAAAAAGACCTTCTTAATTACATATAATAATTCTTGTCCTTGAAATGATTCCTCAATGTTCTTTCATCTCAGGTACCGAAGGTCTCTGAAGAATGTAAGCTTTCCTTACCATATATGCAGCAATCTCTACTACTTTACATGCAAGTTGCACATGGATCCTATTTGCTGAAGTTTACAGTCCACCTACCCTTTCACCTTCTCATTTCCCATTTCACATCCCTTCCCTCTATTATGCTTCTTCAATAAATTACTACATACTTCTTGTTATCTGAATGGGCTGTAGCTCTGTTTTCTTAACATTTTAATTTCCTTCTTAACCTGTCACCTCTTTAGACTACTGCATGCATACACCTTGTACCACTACCTGTTTCAGCTTTTTCCTTTTTCTCTTGCCTAATATAGACTTTCTGTAACATCCCTCTCTGAGCCCCAGTGTAAAGTCTCACATGTATTTTCATCTGCTTTTTCCACCAGTGTATCAGCAAATCTTTGCATTCAAAGATGTCATACTCATATAATGGTTTAGGTTGGAAGTGACCTCAAAGATCTTCCAGTTCCAATCTTCTGCCATAGGCAGGGAGACCTTTCACTAGAACAGGTCATTCAAGGCCTCACCCAACCTAGCCTTGAAGACCTCCAGGGAGGGAGCATCCAAAACCTCCCTGGGCAACCTGTTCCAGAGTTTCACCACCCTCACTGTAAAGAACTTCTTCCTAACATCTAGTTTAAATCTCCCCTCTTCCACAAGGTCTCCTCAAAGCCTTCTCTTCTTCAGGCTGAAGAGCCCCAACTCTCAGAGACTGTCCTCATAGCAGAGGTGCTCCAGCCCTCTGATCAGCTTTGTGGCCCTCCTATGGACTCTCTCCAACAGTTCCATGTCCTTCTTGTGTTGGGAGCTCCAGAACTGCACAGAGTAGTCCAGGTGAGGTCTGATGAGAGCAGAGTAAAGGGTGAGCATCAACTCCCTTGCCCTGCTGGCCACACTTCTCTTGATGCAGCCCAGGACATAGTTGCTGTCTGGGCTGCAATTGCACATTGCCAGCTTAAACTCTACCATTTCATGGTCGCTGCAGCCAAGGCTATCCTTCAGCTTCACTTAACTCACCAACCCCATCTTGTTGGTGAGGACTAGGTCCAGCATAGCATCTTTTCTTCTGGGTTCCTCTACCACTTGGAAGAGGAAGTTATTATCAATGTACTGCAGGAACCTCTTAGATTGCTGGTGCTTTGCTGTGTTGTCCTTCTAACAGATGTCACGGTGGTCGAAGTCCCCCATGAGGACCAGGGTCTGTGAGCATGAAGCTTCTCCTGTTTGTTTGTAAAGGGCCTTATCCATTCCGCCTTCCTGATCAGGAGGTCTGTAGCAGACTCCTGCTGTGATGTCACCTTCCCCTGCCTTCCCTTTAACCTTTACCCATAAGCTGGTTTTTGTGTTGCACATCCCCAGGTGGAGCTCCATGGACTCCAGTTTATCACTGATGTAGAGGGCAATACCCCCTCCCCTTCTCACCTGCCTGCCATTCCTGAAGAGTCTATAACCATCCATCTCCAAGCTCCAATCATGAGATCCATCCCACCACGTCTCAGTGATGCCAATGACACCATAACCCTTTAGACTTGCACATATTTGCATTTTTTCCTGTTTGTTTTCCACGCCCCTTGCGTTAGTGCAGAGGCATTTCAGTTGTTTCTCTATTGGAGCTGATTTACTGACTGATTTTCCTGTACCCTGTTCCTTGGGCACTCTTTTCTCAGTGCAGCATCAACCAATATGTGATAGCCTGAATCAATCACTATTAATGAGGTGGTTCAGAATTGATATGAACAAAACCAGAAGTATCAGATAGTACCCTTCATGCCAAATTGAAGGAAACAAGCTGCCACTTGAGTTTTACATAGCAGACATGCATGATTCTAATATGACTGATAAGATTACTTTTCAACAAAGCTATATTAAAACTTTCATTAGCATTCTGCAGTTCTCAGCACCACCACATGGATTTTTATCTTGAAGAGCAGAAAAATTGCCGTGTGGTAAACCAGATGGAGTCACACTTAATGAACCAGCAGCCTAAAGAAAAATTTGGTACCAGGACATATCTATGTGTGCAGATACACATGGAAAGGCTCTTCTGCATGCCAATCTTTTCCTAAAATAAACCCTACTCTCCCCTGCTGCACCTCTTAAGTTTGCAGTAATCTTGTCCAGTAAACTTGTGTACACACAGAGAACAGCACTGGGGATGTGATGGTTGAATGGCAAGTAGGTGAAAAGAGAAGAAGAAATACAATGGATATGACTTACTTAATGAAACCTTTAAGAAAAACCTCAGAGGTGATGTGTAAAGAGGTCAGTGACAGTGTTGGAAAGACTGTGGCAGACTGCTGTAATCATAGAATCATAGAATGGTTTGGGTTGGAAGGTTCCTCCAAAGGCCATCTAGTCCAAGCCTTCTGAACTAAGGGCCTCCTCCACTAAATCAGGTTGCTCAGAGCCTTGCTGAGCCTGATCTTGAATGTGTCCAGGGCTGGGCCTCAACTACCTCCCTGGGCAACCTGTTTCAGTGTTCCACCACCCTCACGGTGAAGAGCTTATTCCTAACACCTAATCTAAATCTCCTCTTCCCTAATTTCAAACCATCCTCCATCCTGTATTGATATCTATGATAGGTGCAGGAGCTTAAACTTTGTTGTATGGAACTTTATGACATCCTTTTCAGCCTACCTCTCAAGCCTGTCCAGGTCCCTCTGGGTATCATCTCATTCCTCAGACTTATCAACTGCACCACTCAGCTTGGTATCATCTGCAAATTTGCTGAGGATGCCTCAGTGTTGCTGTTGATGTCATTGATGAAGATATTAAACAGCACTGGTCCCAGTACAGACCCTTATGCCAATAGAAAATGATTGCTGAAAGGACAATACACAGATGTATTTGGAAAAGATCATCCTAAAAATCACTGTGCTCTGATTTTTAGTGGAGGCATAGGGCTTCAAGCACCATCAGGTAACTGGGGATCAAAACTCAAGCTTGTGGGGGAAAATGTGTGCATTTATACACTTACAACCCAACATAGCTTAATATTGTTCAACTTGATTATTACTGAACCATATTGGGATAATGAGTGTCACAGGAGGAAGACTGCTCTTATGAGGTATTTCAATTAATTAATATAGAGACATTAATTTATGTTAGGAACTCATGGGCTCAGACAGTGGATATGTTGCAAACCCTTCAATTATAATTGGAGATAAGGAAGAGATTAAAAAAAAGGCAATTTGTCTTAAGAATAAGACATTCCTTCTTTTAAGCTCTTTATTAACATAGCTATTAACACAGCTAGGAGCAGGTGTTGATCTGTTGGAAGGTAGGAGAGCCCTGCAGAGGGACCTGGACAGGCTGCATAGGTGGGCAGAGGCCAATGGGATGAGATTTAACAAGGCCAAGTGCAGAGTCCTGCATTTTGGCCACAACAACCCCAAGCAGCACTACAGGCTGGGGACAGAGTGGCTGGAAAGCAGCCAGGAGGAAAGAGACCTGGGGGTACTGGTAGATAGCAGGCTGAAGATGAGCCAGCAGTGTGCCCAGGTGGCCAAGAGAGCCAATGGCATCCTGGCTGGTATCAGGAACAGTGTGGCCAGTAGGACAAGGGAGGTTATTCTTCCCCTGTACTCAACACTGGTCAGGCCACACCTTGAGTCCTGTGTCCAGTTCTGGGCTCCTCAATTCAAGAGAGATGTTGAGGTGCTGGAACGTGTCCAGAGAAGGGCAACAAAGCTAGTGAGGGGCCTGGAACACAAACCCTATGAGGAGAGGCTGAGGGAGCTGGGGTTGTTTAGCCTGGAGAAGAGGAGGCTCAGGGGTGACCTCATTGCTGTCTACAACTACCTGAAGGGACATTGTAGCCAGGTGGGGTTGGTCTCTTCTCCCAGGCAACCAGCAACAGAACAAAGGGACACAGTCTCAAGTTGTGCCAGGGTAGGTATAGGCTGGATGTTAGGAAGAAGTTCTTCACAGAGAGAGTGATTGGCATTGGAATGGGCTGCCCAGGGAGGTGGTGGAGGCACCGTCCCTGGGGGTCTTCAAGAAAAGACTGGATGAGGCACTTAGTGCCATGGTCTAGTTGATTGGTCAGGGCTGGGTGCTAGGTTGGACTGGATGATCTTGGAGGTCTCTTCCGACCTGGTTGATTCTATGATTCTATGATAGTCCACTTTTACTTGGAAAGAAAAAGGAATGGGTCGTGGGATTTTTAAATACTGACCCATCTTTCACCCAGAATATCACTTGTGCATGTCACACTACATACAATAAATAAAAATTATCATCTGGAAAACAACATACTCTCAAGACAGAAGTGATTAGGGAAGAAGCCAGTCTAACCAGCTAGTTGGAGATTTCTTCTATACAGGATTTCCTGTATCATCTCTCCAAGAAAATTCACAACACAATTGCTATCAGCAGAAATGAAAAACATCTTAGTGTCAGGCTGTCTAAAGATCACAGAAGGCTAACACAGAGAAAGCAAGAGAACAATCTACAACCCAGAAAGCTTGAAGAAACAGCTTACATGTTATCAAGCTATGCCACAATCCACCTAGACAAAAAACACAGTGCTGCTCAGTTCAACACTTAAAATCTATCACACACTCAGAAATGTGGGGTACACACTGACAGCTCTTAAGCTCTATTTGAAGTGACGTTATTGTTAAGAAAGACCATGTTTCTATTCTCAGCTCTGTGCATACCATACAAAGTTACAGCCTGACCCTGAACACCTCCAGGGAGGAGGCATCCACGACCTCCCTGGCAGCCTCTTCCAGAGTCTCGCCACTCTTGTACTGAGGAACTTCCTGCTAAAATGCAGTCTAAACTTACTCTCTCAATGTAAAAGCATTCCTTTTTATCCTACTGTTAGAGATCCTTATGAGAAATCTCTCTCCAGCCTTATCATGACACATACTTCTGTGGGAATGAGGCATAAGAAACTTAGTTGAGGGATCATATCAACACACTTGAGCCACCCAAACTTCAGTCATGATAGAAAACTTCAGACAACTGGAAGTGCATGAGAGAAGTCTTTTCAGCTACTCACATGAACTGAGCAATCCCTCAAAATACGGATTTCAGTGTGCACAATTTGCCCCAAAGATCTGCAGATAGATTTCTATTTTCAATCTGAATTCAACATTCTCAGGATGGAGAACGCCTACTGGGCCTATATTTCAAATAAACTTACATTGCTATCTTCAGTGAAGCCATCTGTAGCATGAATGCAAATAAAATGAAAAATTACCACCCCCATTCCTGAAATTCAGCATGCATGTGGTATTTCACACATCTAATGTGAGTGCCCCAAATGTCACCATTAAGGTAAACATGCCAGTTCTTAAATAGCAGGCACAGCACGTAGTTACAAACTGTGACAATAAAAACTGCATGCAAAGGTGAAGCACAACTGTGATTTTCCACTTCAAACAGATGAAAACTAGACATGTTTCCCCTCAAAACTGTTATATAAGTTCTATAATAAGCCTAATAGTCGTACTGCAAATTATTTCTGAAGATTGGAAATATGATCAGGGCTCAGGAACACCTTTACTGGAAAGATAAGCTGAGGGAGCTGAGTTTGTTTGGCCTGAAGAAAAGAAGGCTCCAGGGAGACCCAATAGTGGCCTTCTAGCGCTTGAAGGGGACCTCTAAGAAGGCTGCAGAGGGACTGTTTCCAAAATCCTGCAATGGTAGTATGAGGGGCAGTGGTTTGAAATTAGAGGAAATAAGTTTTAGATTGGACGTTAGCAACAAGTTCTTTACCATGATGGTGCTGGAACACTGGAACAGATTGTCCAGGGAGGTGGTTGAGGCTGTCCCTGGAGACATTCAAGGTGAGGCTTGCCAAGCCTCTGAGCAACCTGATCTAGTGGTAGATGTCCCTTCTCAGTGCAGGGTGGGTTGGACTAGAAGTCCCTTCCAACACAAATCATTCTATGATTTTATGTCTAAGGTGGAAAATGACTATAAGACATAGAAGATTGAGGTTTTCTATACTGTATGCAAAAGACAAAGCAAAATTTTCCAAACCAATGGAGAGCACACAAGAAAAGACATCAGCTAATACATATTACATGGAAAACTTTTTAACATCTTACTCACACTGAGTACTCTCTCTACAAATGATAATTATAAAACAGGTCTTACATTCAGTGGACCATTTGTGAAGTGCAGGGTTCTGCACTTTGGCCACAACAACCCCAAGCAGCGTTACAGGCTGGGGACAGAGTGGCTGGAAAGCAGCCAGGAGGAAAGGGACCTGGGGGTACTGGTAGATAGTAGGCTGAAGATGAGCCAGCAGTGTGCCCAGGTGGCCAAGAGAGCCAATGGCATCCTGGCCGGTATCAGGAACAGTGTGGCCAGTAGGACAAGGGAGGTTATTCTTCCCCTGTACTCAACACTGGTCAGGCCACACCTTGAGTCCTGTGTCCAGTTCTGGCCTCCGCAATTCAAGAGAGATGTTGAGGTGCTGGAACGTGTCCAGAGAAGGGCAACAAAGCTGGTGAGGGGCCTGGAACGCAAACCCTGTGAGGAGAGGCTGAGGGAGCTGGGGTTGTTTAGCCTGGAGAAGAGGAGGCTCAGGGGTGACCTCATTGCTGTCTACAACTACCTGAAGGGACATTGTAGCCAGGTGGGGGTTGGTCTCTTCTGCCAGGCAACCAGCAATAGAACAAGGGGACACAGTCTCAAGTTATGCCGGGGGAAGTATAGGCTGGATGTTAGGAGGAAGTTCTTCTCAGAGAGAGTGATTGGCATTGGAATGGGCTGCCCAGGGAGGTGGTGGAGGCACCGTCCCTGGAGGTGTTCCAGAAAAGCCTGGATGAGGCACTTAGTGCCATGGTCTAGTTGACTGGATAGGGCTGGGGGTTAGGTTGGACTGGATGATATTGGAGGTCTCTTCCTACCTGGTTGATTCTATGATTCTAAATAAACTATAAATTGCCTACAATAAAGACAGCAAAATCTGGATCCACAAACTTTAAAGATCTTATCGGTTAATATATGAAAGCAGCCTACCATACACCTAAGAAGGTAACACTATGTCTGTGGTCACGATTTGAAGCAGAAAAGTACATGTTATTTTTTCATGTTATGTCTGTCAGTTAAGTTATTACATTCTATTGAATTAACATTAAATTACACAGAGAGGAAACAAGAAGAGAACTCACATGTCATCATTCTGCAATCAACCAAAGTCTTAGTAAAGAGAGCATATTTTGTACCAGTCTTATTTTAACGAATATTAGAACGTTATGAAAGATTGTCATGGGACTTTCATTATGATATCTAAAAATGAATTTTTTTTTTGGTTTAATCTCATCAGAAGTTTTTCAACCATGAATTTCCTTTCAACACCCCAAGGATTGTCACTGATGGAAATCCAGAAAGAGAAAGCAAATGGTTCTTAAAATTATATCTGTAAAAACTTTTGTAATATTTCTTGTGTTTCCAATGTCACCTTGGAGAAAAACAGTAAGGGATAGCACCTGGCAACCCACTACTTTATTAGAAAAGTAAGAAAACATACAGGCTTACTAGTATTTGAACTTGTAGATAAACAGAACTTGAACAAGTGTAGGAAATTTGCCTTGCTTCTGCACAGCATTTACTTGCATAAGAAAACATACTTAAATAATCAGAAAGCCATACGGTGACTGTTATCACCATCATATATTTTTGGATACAAGAAGATACAAGAAAACTCCCAAACCCTCAATTACTAGAAAGATCAAGAAAGTGAGAGTATATTGAATCACAAAATCATAGAATGGCTTAGGTTGGAAGGGACCTTAGAGATCATCTACTCCAACCTCCATGCCATGGGCAGGGACATCTCTTAAGTAGACTTGACTGCTAAAGGCTTCATTCAGTCTGTCCTTGAACACTCCCAGGGATGAGGCATCCACAGCCTTCCTGGGCAGCCCATTGCACAGTTTCACCACTCTCATACTCAAGACCTTCTTCCTAAGATCCAATCTAAACCTATTGTCCCTCAGCTTCAAACCTTTCCTCTCCTATTGCTCTCCAGTCTTCCTGTAGGCTCCCTCCAGGTATTGGAAGTCAGATCTAAGGCCTGTAGACTGTATTTTTTCAATTTACTTCATTGAATCATTTGGTAAGGCCACAAATTTTAGTACTGCAAATCTCTTTTGTTGTTTGGACTGAATATTTTACTATACTTTCCTCCTAAAATGGCAAATTAAATGGAAATAATGAGAAATGTATTATACATCTTCCCCCTTCTACACATATTTCCTTTAGCTGATGGCTTTTGATCTAACACAATAAAAGTTACAAAGTCCAAATCTGAAGGGAAATATCTGCACATATTTTCAGAACACAGCCATATAATTATGTGGGAAACAGTTATAAAGCAGACATGAAATGATTATTCAAGGTCACCAAGTGAATCATTGGTTGAGATGGAAATTGTGGTTTGCATTTCCAGTTTTCCTTTTGAAGGGTTTTACTTCATACATATGAGGATTTCCAACAAAATACTGTCACAGCTTTATACATAAGCATCCATGGCAACTGTTAAACCCACAAAGTATGTACAGGTGCATCCTCAAGCAATGGAAAAGGTAAATTCTTATTTGTATTGTGTATCCAGCTTTCAATTCAAATTGATTAACCCATCTGTAATGATTTGCACTGAAATGCAGTAGGACACAATTTAGAAAGCTAATTTATTTCACACACACACACACACACACACACTTGTAAATCTCTAAGTATGCAAAAGCCAGACCAGAAGTTTGATTAGATTAAAAAATCCAAGTCAAACCCAGCACAAGCAGTAATCCAATTTCATAAGAACAACACAACTCATCCAGTGATTCTCGTGTCAAGTCCCTAATTCTGGTTCAACCACAGATCAAATTTCATCAATAGAAAGCCATCCCACTCTTAGCTAAGACATTCAAATGTATAATTAGCCCCAGTGGGAAAAGCATGTGAGTTTGTTCCAGCACAAATCTATTCATATTCTAACCTTGAGATGTGTTTTGGCCTTTGCTTGATGAACAAGACACAGAAATTATTCAGTGATGAGATACAGATATCTCATATGATTTAACTGCTCTGTTTCCACTTGATAATGCAGGAATTACACTAATAGAAGAGAAATATCAATAAAAAGTTTCACTCTTTATCGCTTTATGGTTTACCTCTGTACCATTTGACACCAATGGGTCACAAACTGAAAATATTAAATGTATTTTATGGGCTTTTCAAGGAAATGTTATAGATTGAGAAAGCTTTAAGTGCCTTAAGGTCTAATATTAATACATAAAAGTACTTTTTACACATACCAAAACAGCTTTCTTTTCCATATTTAAATATTCCCTCTTTTGCTGTTGCATTTTATGCAGTAAGATCTTTCACGTGTCACTTACTTTTTTGTCTTCATTATATTTATGGAAAATTTCTTGTGCTCTTTCTTCACCACCATCAGTAAACAACATAATAATCTTATTGCAGTTAGCTCTGGAGACGCTGTGCTGCAGGAGATACAAACAGAAGCTAATTTAATTCAGGTTATGAGGAATAACAGCTGTTATATTTGATGGCTTTAATATCAGCAGGCTTACTCCTTTAACACAGTAATGGCAATACCTCCAGAATCTGTTGGACTTAATTTAATACTCCTTTTAGAAGGAAAACTAAAATATTAACCACAAAATACAATAAACCAAATCAAAATAAGATATAAAAAATAAAATGCAGTAAAATAAATAAAAATTAAACCAAACCAAAATTAAATATACAATGAAAGAAAATAAACCAAAGTCACTACATTAACATGAATAATTATTCCTTAAAGACAACTTGTATTATAGTTAAATATTGAGTGAATAAGTACTTGTTTAACAATTTGAAATAAACAAGTCCAAAGATTGTCTGACATGTGGCAATACATGAAAAAAACCCTTGAAATCAGTGCATTGGTTTCAATTTCATCAGGACCTCAGCTTCAAACCATCCTCCATTGTTCTATTGTTATAAACTCTGACTAAAAGTCCCTCTCCAGGCTTTCTTTAGGATCCTTTCAGGTACTATAGCCCTATGGTTGCCCTGGTGTCTTCTCTTCTCTAGGCTGAATAACCCCAGCTCCCTCAGCTTATCCTCATAGCAGATGTGCTCCAGCCCTTGAGGAAGGAAAGGGTAAACCAAACCAAAAATCAGCTATTCAAATTAAAAAAAAAAAAAAAAAAAAAAAAGATGATCTCAAGACTTCCCCACTCCCTCCAAACAGTAGTTATTATGTTATGGGGGAAAATAAGTTCCTGAATTGCTGAAGCTGAAGCAATATAAGAATAAATAATGCAAAAATAGTGAATGAACCCCTAGAAATCTAGTTTACTTGTATTATTGAAGTAGCATGTAGAAAAAAGTGTCTATTGTCCAGCCACAAATCAGACAGCATCCTTTTCATGGCAGAAGCAAAATATTACTTTGGTATTCAGGAAAATTGTTTGTATGAATCTGCCAGTATCTGAAGACAATGACTGTACGTCTAATGCAAGCTCTTTATTTCCCTCGATATGCACCTCCGCAATGTCCTGCCATAATTTACAGTCTTGCAGAGATTATATGAGGCTAATCACTGCTCTGTCCCCAGTTATGAGAGAGAATGTTCCACTATGAGACAGATCTCCAATTATTCTAAAGCAGTTTTTTTCAGTCTTACAGATAAGTCCACTCTAATGCTTCTCCTGCGTTCAGGTTTGCTCAATACTGCCTGTAGGCAAAGCACACATCTAGTGCTGCACCAAATGTAATATAAAATGTTAATCAGATATAAACGCTGTGATGAGAAACCTGTGCTTAGTAAAATTTCTTATAACTTCCTGACTGCTCTGCATGGGATGGATTAAAAAAAAAAAAAAAAAAAAAAAAGGGAAATGCATTTCAGCCCGGTCTGAAAAATTCCAGCTTTTAGAATCCTTCTTGCAGTTTTCAGCAACCAGCACCAGAGGGCACCAAATCATTTCCCCACCAAACCCCCTGCTCTGCAGAGAAAATACTCTTGAATACACTGTATTTTCTTCCCCCGCCTCAAAATTTAGCAAGGTTAGAAGATTTTTAACCATTTCTAGACCAAAGGTGTGTATACAACGGCAGGGAAGTGCTCTGAAGTTCAGAATATGGCTGATTAGGAGGAAAAAAATAAAAGATCCTTGCACTGAGATCACTGATATATTTTAAAAAGTAATAAAAAGAATACACTTCATAATTTTAAAGACACATCCCTAACTGCTATAAATTGATATAGCTAAATTTACATTAAAGTGAAGATTCGAGATGCAGTCCTCAGTTAACAGCTACATAAACTATTAAAAAGTTACCAGTACCCTCCACAAGCCCACCCCCAAGATTTATGGAAAATATTAATACTCTGAAAGACTGAGCTTGGGTGCAAATTAGAAAGCACAGTGTAAATATAACATGGAAGTAATTAATGTAATATTTTAGGAAATGATTCTTTTTACATGTTAGAATACTCGTAGAACCATAGAATGCTTTGTTTGGAAGGGATCTCCAAAGGTCATCTAGCCCAACCTCTCTGCAGTCAGCAGGGACATCCTCCACTAGATCACGTTGTTCAGAGCCTTGTCAAGCCTCATCTTTAGTATCTCCAGGCACGGGGTTTCAACTACTCTGGGCAACCTGTTCCTGTGTTCCACCACTCTCATGGTGAAGAACATGTTCCTAACATCCAGGATAGATTTTCTCTTCCCTAATTTCAAACCATTGCCCTGCATCCTATCACTACAGGCCTTTGAGAACAGTCCCACTGCAGCCTTCTGAATCAGGTATGTAAAGACTGCTATTAGGTCTCATGTGCCAAATATTTTTAACTAAGTCATTTATTCCCTATGATCAACCATTTTTTCACCTGTAGTAAGTACGAAATTACAAGTTAACTTAAGATTTCTAGGAGATACAGTGATGAAATTGAAATAATAAAACTGTAAAATAGAGCCTTTCATTTTAACATTGCCTGCAAATCAACTACTACCGCAGCTTCAATACAACTGAGAAGCTCATGCTAAATGAAAATCTGGGCAAATGACTGAAGTAAAAAGAGTACAGCACATTAAAAAACAAATTTATTCTCAAACCCTAGCAACTTGCTGGGAGATTTGCAAAAAAACCCAACATATTGTTGGGATAAAATTTATTTGCTAAATAAAGGTTTGTACTTCTACTGCTTAGTTACACAATGGAGGAGCATGTAGGGATCATCTGAACATGCGAGTTCTTCACTTTAAAGCAGAGAGATAACTTTTATACTTACATTTAGCAGCTGTTCAAAAGCATAACTAAAGCCTTTTTTATAATCTGTAATTCCTTTAGCAGAAATTTTATAGACAGCTTCCTTCAGTTTCTTCTTGTTCCTCACATTAGCTTGGACGAGATGATTAAAGCAACTGACGTTTTGAGCGTTATTGTTAAACTGGAAAATAAACAGAAATGGTATCAGAGACAGTTAATAGAATTAGAGGCTCTTTCTAGGTACTGTAGTAATAAAGACTAATAGTTTCCTGATCATGTCACACCTGTATTTTCATTTGCATTGCATTCAGAATGCCCAGCAGTGTCCAGAGATTTCAGAACTAGGCAGTTAATATTTAATATATTAATAAATATATTTATATTCAGTATATTTAATATATTTTAAAATAAGGTGTCACAAGGGGAGAACTATTTCCAAAAACATGAAAAATCACATGAATAGGTGCTTCAGCTTTGAAGAATGCAGTGTGATGTTTGACCAAGTGCTCTACAGAAGAGTCAGTTGTACATAATACCATGACAAGGTCTGCTTATTTAACTTTGTGATACTCTATATTTATCAAGCCTTTAATTTTCCTAATGCCCCAACTGTAAATACACCATTATGTATCTAAATGATTTACAGTAACAAGTATGAAAACAGGGTGAGATAACAAAGATTAAAAATATTTTCTAGCTCTCCCAGTGTCACAATGCAAACTTCACCTTAATAAATTAACACATGGAAATAGAATCATAGAATCGTAGAATCATAGAATCAACCAGGTTGGAAGAGACCTCCAAGATCATCCAGTCCAACCTATCCAAGAAAGATCATCCAGTCCAGCCCTGTCCAATCAACTAGACCAGGGCACTAAGTGCCTCGTCCAGTCTCTTCTTGAACACCTCCAGGGACAGTGACTCCACCACCTCCCTGGGCAGCCCATTCCAGTGGCAAATATCTCTCTCTGGCAACAACTTCCTCCTATTGTCCAGCCTATACCTGCCCCAGGCACAACTTGAGACTGTGTCCTCTCATTCTGTTGCTGATTGCCTGGCAGAAGAGACCAACCCCCACCTGGCTACAACCTCCCTTCAGGTAGTTGTAGACAGCAATGAGGTCACCCCTGAGCCTCCTCTTCTCCAGGTTAAACAACCCCAGCTCCCTCAGCCTCTCCTCATAGGGTTTGTGTTCCAGGCCTCTCACCAGCTTTGTTGCCCTTCTCTGGACACGTTCCAGCACCTCAACATCTCTCTTGAGTTGAAGGGCCCAGAACTGGACACAGCACTCAAGGTGTGGCCTGACCAGTGTTGAGTATGGGGGAAGAATAATCTCCCTTGTCCTACTGGCCACACTGTTCCTGATACAGGCCAGGATGCCATTTGCTCTCTTGGCCAACTGGGCACACTGTTGGCTCATGTTCAGCTACTATCTACCAGTACCCCCAGGTCCCTTTCTGCCTGGCTGCTCTCCAGCCACTCTGTCTCCAGCCCGTAGCATTGCTTGGGGTTGTTGTGGCCAAAGTGCAGAATCCTGCACTTGGCCTTGTTAAGTCTCATCCCATAATAGTTACATATGTTCATAGTTACATATGTTCAATAGTTGCATATGTTCAGATTTTCAGCTTGAATAATCCTTTAATGTATGCCATATTTCCCAGAAAATGATATTTTGTTAGGACCATGATTAAAATGTAAGACTTCGAGCTGCACCCCTAACACTTCCATTCTGTCATCTTGTATAGAAGTTCTTTCTCCACACTCAAACAAATTATGGTAATCCATTTTTCCATTTCCCCTCAGTATCATGTGATGGTTTTTTATTTGCAATGAAATGATCACGCAGCTGTAATCAATTCACTTGGATGCAAATAACTGACATACCCAGAAGTGCTTCTTAGAGAAGTTCCTTTTGGAAGTAAGCAATAAATCACCCAGTAATTATTAGGTACATTAACCATGTGGGAGTGCAAATAGTATTGTGCTGCAGAATTATTTCAGCTTGCCTTGACCTAATTCTGTAGCCATGATGGGAGAATTAATGACACATTTTTAAAAAGAGAAAACATGAAAATTATTTCTACTTACAAGATGGGATAAAAATACAAATTTTAGATGTGGAAAGTAGAAGAAAGCCACTCTGTGTTAGGTAGTGCTGCTCTACAAAAGATAATTTCATCTGAAAAATCAGAATGAAAACACTGCCCTGCTTCACCAGTGGCATTCTAAGTAAATGATTTCATGAGCTAATAAGAAACTAACCATAAGCTCCAGCTTATAGTCAGTGCATGCCCTATTTTTACCTATAGCGAACAGTGTTTTTCAGTGTTCAAGTGAAAACTTCTCTCTGAAATGCCACTAACTTTAAACTGCAAACCTAAATTGCTTGCTAGTAGTCCTGCACATCTATCAAGATAATTATTTCTTATGAACATCAGATATCTAGCATATGGATTGGTGATTATAGATATAAAAATGGCATTTTAAAGATTGACAAGAATACTGCCTGTTTAAGCAGTTAACAAGTAAACTGTGCTATACCTAAATATGAGTGCCACAAAAATCATCAGGCAACTGAAACACCTCTCATAGGAGGACAAGGTGAGGGAGCTGGGGTTGCTCATCCTGGAGAAGTGGAGGTTCCAGGAAGTCCTCTTAGTGGCCTTCTAGTACCTGATACAGGTGTACAAAATGGCTGTGGAGGGACTGTAGTGATAGGATGAGAGGCAATGGGTTGAAATCTAAGAAGAGTAGACTTAGATTGGATGCTAAGAACAAATTCTTTACCATGAGGGTTGCGGAACATTGAAACAGGTTGCCCAGGGAGGTGGTTGAAATCCCAACCCTGGGGATCTTCAGGGTCAGGCTTGCCAAGGCTCTGAGCAACCTGCTCAAGTGGAGGATGTCCCTGTTCACTCTGAGGGTTTGGACTTGATGACCTTTGGGTCCCTTCCAACTCAAATCATTCTATGATTCTCTGACTACAATTTTACACGTTAAGATACCAAAACTCAAAATACCTGCAATAAGCCTTTAATGATCCTGCCACATTACCTGCCTCCTAAGTACCATAATAATGATATTTAAGCCTGGATGATTTCTTCAAACCCAAGAACAATTGTTGTTAGTAATGTACTCAATCACTTAATATTTAACTGTAAGAAAGAACATGAATGATTTCAAAAGTCAGTTGCCACTTCAGAAAGTCAATAGTCCTGCAAAATCAAATCCTATCAAAAGTGTAAAAATAAAGTAATTGCAGTTCATACTTTACTGAATAAAATATTCTTAAACTATCTCTATGAAGTATGTCAGCTGGTTATTTATCAGACTGGCATCTCCCCCTAATTATTTCAGCATAGATATGTCACAATAAAAAAAATAAAAGCCATTATGACAAAAAGCAAATAAACAGAATTTGCATTTGACACTGTGCCTCAGGGAGTCACCAAACAGCTGACGACCACTTGGAGACAAACCATGCAGTTGGTAAGATCTAAAGCCACCCTTTACAATATGTCACCATCAGCAAAAGCTTCTAATTTTTCAACTATGTAAAAAGCTTATTCCTTACCTAAGCTACAATAAAAGGGGCTTGCAGGAAAACCTTTGGAAATCGTGGAAAACAGAGAAACCTTTGGTTTTTTATTTTAAAGTTCCATAAAGTATTAATATACTTAAATTTGTTTATAGTGAGATACAGTCTCTATATGTACTTTTTGCTAGATTATTTTTTGCTACCCAATTTACTTATATAATTTTGCATTTATTTATATAATAAATAAATATTTATATAATTCTGGGAGACCTTGGTATCTCTCAGAATGATTCTCAGGTCTGAGGGAATCACAGAATCACAGAATGCATTGGGTTGGAAGGAACCTTAAAAGATTATCTAGTCCAACGTCCCTACTCAAGCCTGTTACCAGAGCACAAAGAGTGTTAGAGAACTTCATCTAGTTTACCTCGAACCACTCCTACAATCTCTGGCCATATATGGAGCAACTCAATAGCTTGAAAGATGAGTTAATCAATTCAGCTTAAGATGAAACTCTGAACTGCATGTCATTCTGAAGAAGGTCAGAAACAGAAAAGCTAATCTGACAGTTTTGTAATGGCTTTGTCTTTATTTTCCTATTCAGAGAAACATCAACTTGCAAAACCAGTGGAAAATCATACAGAAATTCTGTGAAATACCTAAATGCTACAGACCTTTC
The DNA here is from genome assembly GCF_015220805.1 of Pogoniulus pusillus. NCBI lineage: Eukaryota > Metazoa > Chordata > Aves > Piciformes > Lybiidae > Pogoniulus > Pogoniulus pusillus. The sequence goes on from NC_087267.1 coordinate 35,820,341, forward strand.
CTCTCCCTTTTCCTCTCTCCCTGTGGGCTCCTCCAGACACTGGCACCTTTGCAAGCAATAGAGCCTCAAGAGCTTAACAGATGGAGAAGAGAATGGGTTGTCATTCTGAAGCTGTCTTCTGATTACCTCAGCATTGTTAAAACCCTTCTCTTTCCCAGAGTCTCAACCTGGAAACCCTCCTTTAAAATTATTCGACCTCCTACCTCGACATCAGAATATTACAGGTTACAAGGGAAGTGAAACAGATGTTGATTTATTTCCTGTACTTCTTTCCACAATATGCACTCTGCGGATCTGATGGCAAATCAAAATAAATTAATAATAAAGAACCCTACAGACAGATGTTATTTATAAAGAGGACAGTGTAAGACAAAAGAAGTGGGAGGAGAGCTGGGGAGGGTGGCAGAATTTTTTAGAAAAGAGTCCAAAATGAATAAAGAAAAGATCAATATTCAGAAACTGGATATATAGGAACCAAAAAGATATTTGAGACAGGTAAGTAGAAAGATCAAAGCCATCAAATAGTCTGGTAAAAGAAACAAAAAGTCCCCAACAAAAACAAACAAGCAAACCCCCTTACCAATAGTAAGCAAGATAAATGAGAAGGAAAACATGTACATTTTTAAATTCCTTTCTACAACTGCATTCAGTTCAATATATTACCTGCTGAAGAGACACAATCTCTCTTGTCTATTGGGAAATTTTTGTTGATAAATCTATCTTTTGCAGATACCAGACAACCTCTGCCCAGCTGACAAGATAAGGAAGTAACACATAGCATCATATAAGTCCAGGGACATCTCCACTTTAGCATCACAGATATTTTCCAACATTACTGAGCATCTTGGACTCTTTGTCAACAGCTCAGAAGTGTTCTCATTTTATTGGTGAGAAAAGTGAAGTATCAGGGAAGAAAACAATAATTCTGAGGCTAAAACGTGGCCAGAGGCTTTAATCTCAGTTCTCTGCTACTAAAGCACAAGAATATGCTTTTCCTTTTCCTTAGTGCAACCAACTCCAAGTCTGCAAATTTGTCCTTTAATTTGATATTAGCTATTTTATTGTATGGTATTTAAACCACAAGGTCAAATATGGCACAAATTGTTAAAGAATTATCACTTCTTCAAAATGCACACACAGCTAATATGATTTACTCTGAGGACTACAGCACTGTGAGAGAAAAATCTCCCATTTCCCAGGCAATGTAGAAATTGATGAATGTTTCCAATTCTCTTCTCTATATCCATCTATCCTTCTATACATATCCAAAAGTATCTCCATCTCCAGAGAGGTATAAAGGTTATAAATCCAAAATCCAACGCCAATCATTCCTTTGGCAAGTGTAGGTGGCTATTTAAATGCAAATACAACATTTCAATTCATTCTGCTGCTTTTTTATGAATGGAAACCCAAGGCATCCCCTTCATTACACTGCCTTAGAATTCATATTACATGTAATGATGGCAAAACAAGAAGGCAAAAAAGCACAAGCAGAAATGGTATAAAGAATTAAAGTGAGATATCTTGGGGCATTAATTTCTCTTGATCAGAAAATGTTTATCACTATTTCTAACAGTAAACAGCCTTCTTTCCCACCCCCCTTTTTTTCTGCTCTGATGTCTTCATAGATTTGTGTACATTTATTCTTTTTATATAGGTATGTGCTTAATTGCTTTTATGACATGATCAGGAAAGTAACCTTTAGTCCACATTTATTAGACAAAGCACTCATCCACTGAGGAAAGTACATTCTCCAAAAGGATAGGAAAGGAAAAGAAATTGATGAAAGCAGCTCTAGCTCTGTGACTGAATTTGGAGAGCAGCCAGACAGAGAGGGATCTGGGGGTGCTGATTGATACCCACCTGAACATGAGCCAGCAGTGTGCCCAGGTGGCCAGGAGAGCCAATGGCATCCTGGCCTGCATCAGGAATGGTGTGGTCAGCAGGAGCAGGGAGGTCGTTCTGCCCCTGTACTCTGCACTGGTTAGACCACACCTTGAGTACTGTGTTCAGTTCTGGGCCCCCCAGTTTAGGAGGGACATTGAGATGCTTGAGCGTGTCCAGAGAAGGGCGACGAGGCTGGTGAGAGGCCTTGAGCACAGCCCTACGAGGAGAGGCTGAGGGAGCTGGGATTGTTTAGCCTGGAGAAGAGGAGGCTCAGGGGTGACCTTATTGCTGTCTACAACTACCTGAGGGGTGGTTGTAGCCAGGAGGAGGTTGCTCTCTTCTCTCAGGTGGCCAGCACCAGAACGAGAGGACACAGCCTCAGGCTGCGCCAGGGGAGATTTAGGCTCGAGGTGAGGAGAAAGTTCTTCACTGAGAGAGTCATTGGACACTGGAATGGGCTGCCCGGGGAGGTGGTGGAGTCGCCGTCCCTGGGGCTGTTCAAGGCAAGATTGGACGTGGCACTTGGTGCCATGGTCCAGCCTTGAGCTCTGTGGTAAAGGGTTGGACTTGATGATCTGTGAGGTCTCTTCCAACCCTGATGATACTGTGATACTGTGATACTGTGTGAAAAGAAAAAAAACAACCAAACAACAAATAACCCCATAAAATCTTTTGTAAATGATCTCTGTGCTGGGTTCAGAACTGGCTTGATGGCCAGGCCCAGAGAGTGGTGGTGAATGGTGCCACATCCAGCTGGCAGCCAGTCACTAGTGGTGTGTGCCAGGGATCAGCGCTGGGCCCAGTCCTGTTTAATACCTTCACTGATGATCTGGGTGAGGGATTGAGTCCACCATCGGTAAGCATGCAGATGACACCAAGTTGGGAGCAGGTGTTGATCCATTACAGGGCAGAAGGGCTCTGCAGAGGGACCTGAACAGGCTGGATAGATGGGCACAGTCTAACACCATGAGTTTTAACAAGGCCGAGTGCAGGGTTCTGCACTTTGGCCACAACAACCCCTTGCAGTGCTACAGGCTGGTGACAGAGTGGCTGGAGAGCAGCCAGGCAGAGAGGGACCTCTGGGGGGTACTGGTTTAGAGCTGACTGAACGTGAGCCTGCAGTGTGCCCAGGTGGCCAAGAAGGCCAAAGGAATCCTGGCCTGTATCAGGAATGGTGTGGCCAGCAGGAGGTCATTCTTCCTCTGTACTCAGCACTAGTTAGGCCACACCTTGAGTACTGTGTCCAGTTCTGGGGCTCTCAATGTAAGAAAGATATTGAGATGCCTGAATGTGTCCAGAGAAGAGTAACAGAGCTGGTGAGGGGCCTGGAACACAAACCCTATGAGGAGAGGCTGAGGGAGCTGGGGTTGTTTAGCCGGGAGAAGAGGAGGCTCAGGGAAGATCTCATTGCTCTCTACAACACTCTGAAAGGAGCTGGGGGTTGGTCTCTTCCCTCAGGCACCCAGGGACAGAACAAGAGGACACAGTCTCAAACTGTGCCAGGGCAGGTTTAAGCTAGACATTAGGCAGAAATTCTTCACAGAAAGAGTGGTTGCCCATAGGAATGGGCTGCCAAGGCAGTTAGTGGAGTCACCATTCTTGGAGGTTGTTTAAAAGGAGCCTGGATGTGGCACTTAGTGCCATGGTTTAGTTAATTAGAAGGGTTAGGTGATAGGTTGGACTCAATGATCCCAGAGGTCTTTTCCAACCTGGTTGATTCTGTGATTCTGTAAGACCAGAGGAGAGTCGAAAAGATGATTCAAGGGCTGGAACACCTCTGCTGTGAGGATAGGTTGAGGGAGCTGGGGCTGTTCAGCCTAGAGAAGACTCTAGGGGGAGTACCATAAAGCTGTCTTCCAATACCTAAACGGATCCAACAAGAAGGCTGGAGAAGGACTTTTCATGAGGATGTCTATTAATAGGATAAGAAGGAATGGTTTGAGTTGAGGGAGAATAGGTTTACACTGGATCTTAGGAAGGAGTTAAGCAGTGGGAAGGTGGTGAGACTCTGAAATGGGGTGCCGAGGGAGGTGATTCTTCTGAGCCACTCTGCTCTGGGAAGACAATGTGACAAGCTCTAGAGTGCTTAGTACAGGACAGACATAGACCTTTTGGAGCAAGTCCAGAGGGTGGCCACAAAAACGTCCTCCACCTTGGGGGTGTCTAAAACCAGTCTGGATGAGGCCCTGAGCAGCAGAATCTGGCTGAGAGGCATCCCCGCCCATGGTGGAGTCGATGATCTCAAAGGCCCTTTCCAACCTAAGCCTCTCTGTGGTTCTACGAAACTTTTTAAAACCAATTAACTGGTGGAACTTTAAAAAGCTTGTTCAAGTTTCAGCCGCTAGGTGGCACTACAACAAAAAAAGTTGAACGCCTTAAAAATGTTAACTCGAAATGGGAAATTTTACACTTCTGGTGGAGATCATCGGCACCTTCTGCAACTTGTAGATGTTTCTCATTTCAAGTAAATCAATAAAATACTCTTGCGTGCCAAATCAGTGTGCCAAACTTCCTTTTTGGAATCATAGAATCATAGAATCAACCAGGTTGGAAGAGACCTCCAAGATCATCCAGTCCAACCTAGCACCCAGCCCTATCCATTCAACCAGACCATGGCACTAAGTGCCTCAGCCAGGCTTTTCTTGAACACCTCCAGGGACGGTGCCTCCACCACCTCCCTGGGCAGCCCATTCCAATGGGAATCACTCTCTCTGTGAAGAACTTCTTCCTAACATCCAGCCTATACCTACCCTGGCACAACTTGAGACTGTGTCCCCTTGTTCTATTGCTGGTTGTCTGGGAGAAGAGACCAACCCCCACCTGGCTACAATGCCCCTTCAGGTAGTTGTAGACAGTAATAAGATCACCCCTGAGCCTCCTCTTCTCCAGGCTAAACAGCCCCAGCTCCCTCAGCCTCTCCTCATAGGATTTGTGCTCCAGGCCCCTCACCAGCTTTGTTGCCCTTCTCTGGGCACGTTCCAGCACCTCAACATCTCTCTTGAATTGAGGGGCCCAGAACTGGACACAGGACTCAAGGCGTGGCCTGACCAGTGTTGAGTACAGGGGAAGAATAACCTCCCTTGTCCTACTGGCCACACTGTTCCTGATGCCGGCCAGGATGCCATTGGCTCTCTTGGCCACCTGGGCACACTGCTGGCTCATCTTCAGCCTACTATCTACCAGTACCCCCAGGTCCCTTTCCTCCTGGCTGCTCTCCAGCCACTCTGTCCCCAGCCTGTAGCGCTGCTTGGGGTTGTTGTGGCCAAAATGCAGAACCCTGCACTTGGCCTTGTTAAATCTCATCCCATTGGCCTCTGCCCACGTATGCAGCCTGTCCAGGTCCCTCTGCAGGGCTCTCCTACCTTCCAACAGATCAACACCTGCTCCTAGCTTGGTGTCATCTGCAAACTTACTGATGCTGGACTTAAAAGAAGGATGACATGACACATTGCATCCCAGCTCCAGGAGGATGAATATCTATTTTTTCTACACCAATGAATACAGAAAGAAGCATCTCAATCTCTAACAACTTCACTAATTAGTTTGCAACACTCACAATGGAAACCCTGTGAAATGGCCTCCTAACTAAAGGTCTTTCTGCATATTCAAAGCCTGTAAAAGTTGTTTAGTACCAAATCTAGGCAAAAGTTCACATTTTCATAGAATCATAGAATCAATCAGCCAGGTTAGAAGAGACCTCCAAGATCATCCAGTCCAACCTAGCACCCAGCCCTAGCCAGTCAACTAGACCATGGCACTAAGTGCCTCATCCAGTCTTTTCTTGAACACCTCCAGGGTCACCTGCTGCTGCCTTCCTATTCTTCATTCATCCTAGTTAGTTTACTAATATCTACTGATTCAACACAGCATATTTAAACAGACTCTCCTGAAATTGCACCTCTAAGCTAAAAAAAAAAAAGTGCAAACCAACCAATCAAAGGAAACAAAAAACTCTTCCACAAACAGAAAAAAAGTTGAAAAAAAACCAAAAAATCAAACAAAAAAACCCAAAACACCAAACATTTAAAAAAAAATTAAAAATACACATACAAAACCCGAATTACATGAGACCCTGCCTTAAACCATATGCAAATTGTGTATTTTTAAACATCTCCTATGGAAAAAGAAACAAACAGATACATTTGAACAAAGCAGTAATTCCTGTACTGAAATTTATCGCAGATTAAAAATCCCAAACGTTTGAAATGCCAAGATTATGAAAGCTAAGTAAATCAGAAACATCACTTGGGGAATACTCAAAATTGAGAAAAATATAGTCAGCTTGCTGAAGATCTAATCAGATGCTACCGATGCTGACTTTCAGTCTGCTGAGGTTTGTTGCTATGCTACTTCTACCTCATGGCTAAATCGGCTTGGTGACCCAGTTGTATCTATATGTATTAAATGAGCAATAGTGAAATAGATCTGATTTCATCAAGCTTTCTTCTTGAAGCTAAATCCAGCTTTGCTGTTTTATTTTCCTTTCTTTTTTTTTTTTCCCTGCTGCTTTATGCTTGGTAATAGGATTTTAGAGTTAATCCCAAGAATAACTGAATCTTGAATAAGCCCAGTTAGAATCTTTATTTCAGCAGTGAGAAGACTTTATAAATATTTATCAGAATGCATTTAGGGAATAGCAAAAAAGCAATTTGCAAAGTTTTATTCCCATGTAGATCTCAGCACACAGAAAATGTGAGACAGTTCAAGCAATAAAGGTTTGTAATTTGACATGACAAAAAATAATATGTGGTGTTAGAGTTCAGCATTCATATCTTGCTATAGAATAACAGTTTTCTCCTGTCCTATGACCTGCATACAGATAGTCTTCGGATACACAACACAACTCTACACATACACTGTAGGGAAAATCTAAACCATTCATTCTAGTACTCAGAAGGAGCACACCTGCATTTTTTCAAACTGAATTGCAAACATGGGATGAAATAAAATTAGAATTATATGACAATTTACACTATTAGAACTTCCTGAAATTTAAAATTTATCAGATTTATTTTCATTGTGAAATGTATCTATGTGTACCACAGAGAGGAGGTAGCAGCATTCCACCATAATAAAACTGTTGAATCACAAAATATCTGCTGAAAAACACCACTGTAGAATAGTATGTGATTAAAATTTGGAAACAGAACTAGTACTGGGTTAAAATCTGTTCTCTGTTAGCTTCGTTAGCCGTTCTAACTAATATGATTATCTGCACATAAATCAATGCAAAGCTCCCACTGAGTACAAGAGGATTAATGTTCAGATCATAAAGTGTGATGCTACTCTGTGAATCTCAGCATTGTAACAAAGAACACCAGCTAAATGTGAAAGATGGATTAGCTTAGCAAGCTGAACTCGTTTATGGTCATTTCATGATGCTGTGGCTAAGTTGGCATGCATTATTTAGTTGAAATCAAGTTGTTTCTGACTTTTACTGAAAATTTCAGTGCTGTAAACTTCAGCATCTCCCAGAGAAAGCTGGCTGATCTGAACTACTGCACCACTGCAGTGCTGTAGCCCTGTAGCTTACTCTGTATGGCACTGCTATCCAGAGTAACAAGATGAGACTTTGGAGAAAATTCTTCTGTAGATTTTTTTATTGTTGGTTTGGGGAGTTATTGTTTGTTGTGTTGTTGGTTTGTTTTTGTTTTTTTTTTTTTTTTCCACTTGACTGGAGAGAGCTTCATTCAGTCAAAATCAAGTTGCTTAGAACACAAAACACCCTTGGCCAAAAAGATGAATCACATAGAAGAGAATCACAGAATATCTCAAATTGGAAGGCACCCATGAGGATCAAGTCCAACTGCCTACTCCTTACATAACTACCTAAAACTAAACTGTATGACCTACAGTGTCATCCAGACGCTCCTTCTGCTGGTTTGAGGCTAACTGGAATAGTTTACTAAGAGAAATGAAATCCTTAGCTGTGAGAAGAAAGAAAAAAAAAACACCAACAGTACTTCTGCTAAGAAATGCAACTAGCCAAAATTCAGAGAAGACAATCACATTGCTCAGCTCTCAGTTCTGTTCTGTTCCTTCTTTCTGGCAGTCTGATCTCTGTGGCTGCCTCTGCCTTAACTCTAATCTGACCTAACCCTTTTTTCCCTCCAACCTCCTTGTTGTCTTTTTGACATCTCACCTCAGATCTCTCCAGATTTATCACGTGAGATATATGTAGGTTGATCTGGTTATTTCTGAAGGGAGGAAAAGAAGGAGGGGGAAGGGGGTTTGGTTCGGGAGGCCTCCTGGGGACTGATTTCTGGGAGGAGTATTGTGTTTCTGTATTATTTTAAACTTGTATATAACTGCATATATTTGTATATATGTATATATGCTTGTAAATTGTGCTAAGCTGTAAATATAGTTTCATTCCTTAACTTCCAGCTGGCTGAGTCTAGTCTGGGTGACTTTCTTAAGTGTGAGGTGGTGGGCAACATCCAAACCATCATATTCATTTAAATCTGACAGCCATAGTGCCATGACTACTTTTCTAGGGAGGCTCTTCCAGAGACCGACCATCCTCTTGGTGAAGAACCTCTTCCTAAGGTCCAAACTGAACTTTCCCTGACATAGATTCATTCTGTTTCCTCGTGTCCTATCACTGGTCCACTAGGGATAAAGGTTTGAATATTAAACCCTTACTTACATGTCCGCTTGTACGTGTGAGGCTGCTGTTCAGGGCTACAAAAGCAACTCTTGTGGCTAATGCAAAAAATTACAAGAAAGACATTTCAGCATCAGGCCATATAGAGGGGATTGCAGAGAGCTACAATATCACCTCCATATTCCCATGTCTTGACTTAAATGTGCTTGTCTCCCTTGCAGGGCAGAGTAATGTGCCTGGCTGCTCGTGGTGCTTTGGCTTCCTGAGCAGCAAGGAGGCTGCAGCAGCACATTGCTGATAAGTGAGATGCTGTTGCTAAGGAAAGGAAGCGTGAGACAGGAGGGAAAGGTGCGAACCTTGAAAGCACTAAGATTTGAGAAGCTGATAAGTACTTCATTCATGGATTGCCTAAGTGATCCACTAGATTCACATTAAACTAACATCTTGCCACACGTCTTATAATTTTCACATACCACATAAACAACTTTTATAGAAATTACACTTAAAAAGTAGGACCATAGAACAAGAAGCCTCCACCCTGTCCCAGACCTTATGGGCAGTCCACATTTTCTTCTTCTTTTTTTTTTTTTCCATGAACACAGTTCTTCTCCCCAGAAGAATCACTGAGGCCAGCTCTGCTCAGCATCTTCAGAACTGGTAAAGAGTGAGTTCATTGTTCAAGAGACCATTCACTCACCACAGATTTTTAATTGTCACAATGTCCCCTAATAACTGTCACCTAGCTGGAAAGCTGACTTAGGAATGAGCTTTTGGCCCAATGCCTGACATACTGTAAAAACTACAGGATGCTATGTCTAATGATGCAAGTGCCTCTTTAATAAGGGTTGTGACTCACTGAAAAATAAGAAACTGTAAATAGACAACATCTTTATTAACCTTTGGAACCATGAGATAAAGCTATCACCTCATTTTATATACCGCTAAACTATTCATTTTAAATACTAATAATATACTAGAGGGTTAGGATTTATTCTGGCAATCACAAAAGCCCATGCCATGTGCTCTTAGAAGTCTGACATCCTGACACTTGACAACTATAAGAGGAGACAATAAAAATCTGTATTGATGCCCAAAGCAATCCCTCAGAGTGGGAATGGAGGTGACATTTCTAGTCATCTGGAATTGTCAGCTGTACTGTACAGCAATGAACGTACAGTTTCCAGCAACATCCCTGACATCCTTATGTAGCACTTAATCTTCTAATTTCCATTTGCTTTGGCTTTTCAGGCACTCAACTTCTCTATTCCCTAGAATTAATGCTTTGAGACAGACCTAAAATGAAACAGATCTCATTTTAAAATTTGCCCTACTCCTTTTCCAAGTCTTTCTCTTTCTTTTTGCCTCATAACTTTTGAACATTTTCCTTCTGCAGCAAACACAACAGTAAAAAAAATAAGCTATGTTAAAGCAAACAGTACCACACAAAAAGAAAGAAAAGGTCTGGTCAGATATCCAGCTTCTTGGATGACTTTCTCAGGACTGTAAGAACTGGCTTTCAAGAGCAAAGGAATCAACAATAAATCACTTTCAGTGCTCACAGAAGACACCTAAAATCTTTTTCTGTAAAATCTGAGTAAAACTTTTTTTTGTATTAACTTAGTGGCATGATCCACATGTATGTAACACAATTTAGCCAGAACAAAAGAGACACGCAGTCAAATCTGAGTTCAACAAGTCACCCTTTGACTCCCAGGACAGAAAGTGATTCACCAATCCTTACACTATTTAGAAGGGAAGTTGTCTCTAGCTGTGCCACTGACAATGTACAAGTATTTCTAATTCATCATGTCAGATGAAGACTACAAGAAGATCGCAAGGATTTGACTCCTAGTGGTCATCTGTTCTTTTATTTTTCTTCATACAAACTTTGCTTTACTGAGGATAAGAGTCCCACTGATGTCAGTTTACTTCATTTCAAAAAAGTCAGCTAGTAAAATGTCCTCTGTGACCTAATCATAGAATCAAAGAATCAACCAGGTTGGAAGAGACCTCCAAGGTCATCCAGTCCAACTGATCAGGCAGCCTTACCCAGTCAACTAGACCATGGCACTAAGTGCCTCATCCAGTCCTTTCTTGAACACTTGAACTACCTGAGGGGAGGTCATAGCCAGGAGGAGGTTGCTCTCTTCTCTCAGGTGGCCAGCACCAGAACAAGAGGACACAGCCTCAAGCTACACCAAGGGAAACTTAGGCTCGAGGTGAGGAGAAAGTTCTTCACTGAGAGAGTCATTGGATACTGGAATGGGCTGCCCGGGGAGGTGGTGGAGTCGTCGTCCCTGGGGCTGTTCAAGGCAGGATTGGACATGGCACTTGGTGCCATGGTCTAGCCTTGAGCTCTGTGGTAAAGGGCTGGACTTGATGATCTATGAGGTCTCTTCCAACCTTGGTGCTACTGTGATACCTCCAGGGACGGTGACTCCTCCACCTCCCTGGGCAGCCCGTTCCAATGGCAAATCACTCTCTCTGGGAAGAACTTCCTCCTAACATCCAGCCTATCCTTCTCTCAGTTCCAGCCCCACCTGAAATACATTTCCAGAGGATTATTGACTCCTGCCCTGATTTTCTCTTTAGATTGGATGCAAAATGAAGCTGCAATTCTGCAGATAGACAAACATTTTATATCATGTTGTTTATATTACTGCATTACTACTCTTATTAACCCATTAAACCCCCAAATTCTTCCTAATTTCTAAAGAATTGCTGGGTTTCCATAGTTCCCAAATTTTCTCCACTGTTATTTGAAGAATAATCATCTTCATTGCATTTGCTAACAATGTCCTCCAGATCTATTTCCCATACATGTATTTCCATGGCTACACAGCCCTACCTGTACTATTTAGCAATGCAGAAATGGAATGCTAGATTTTGTTCATAATTTCTCTGAGCTTTGTTTAACCAAGCACCTACAGTGCTTGCTAAACAGGCCTGTATGAAAATACACACAATTCACTTGGTCCCTGATCGGGGGAGGTACAAGATAATGACCTTCTATTAAGGAATGTTAATTATTTTCCATTCAGGATCATTCTTATGGAGATAAATTTCTCTTTAGCTATCATCTTTCCCCATTTTCTTGAAAATGAGACATTCAATTCAAGAAAAACTGCAAGGTCACGATACAATTAGATGGATTGTTAAGTGAATCATGAAGACTACAACTCAGCTCTATTTTTACTTACCTTTATATTACTTTTCACTGACTGTGAAAAAAACTACAAATGACCTCCTCAGAAAAGAAACAAGATCTATTTGTTTAGTGCCTCACAGAGCTCTGATGCCTAGGAAAACATATACTTCATTTGAACTTCTGATATTCATTACCTGATATGCTCCAGGATTGAATCAGTAACTGTAGACCTATAGTGGCAGCTTGGCTCTCTATCTTTCTTTAATTTACATAATAATGGAAAAGACAGTAGATATCTTTGGATTTTCTCCTTGACAATGTCATTATGGAGAATAAGAAAGTAAGGACTTAAGTACGTTAGCAAACCTGCCTGTAAGCCCCTTCCTTCTGGAGACCTTGTAATTTCCTCTAGATCCACCAACAGAATTAGTTCAGCATCAGTATGCCACACTGATATGACCAGGTTTGATTTCTTGCTAAAATAACAGGAATAAGGGGTGTATCTCCCAGAGATTGCTTTTATCCCAAACAATAATGTCATAGGCTAGATGCATAGTTATTTATTTGAAATCAATTCACCTAAAAATCTTCATCCCTCTGATTTTAGTTGATATGCAGGACTGCACATGAGCTTTCAGTTTTCCCAGGGCATGATTCTATCATCCCTTGTAGCCTCATAACAGTAGATCGCCAGTTCCTGAACAGTAAATACTAGTTTAGATTTTCACAAAGGCTAAGTGATTCAAAACAGTTCTGCAGCTCCTGACCTTTGGATTGTCTGTTGCTGTAAGGCAGGTTTTTCCTTTGTGTGGTTTTCTGCACCTCTACAGATTTGCAGTTGAAAAGCTTTTCTTCTGCAAACTGCAGCCTACCCACAATCATAAACAAATTACACTCTCTGTGTCAACATTTGAAACCAAGTCACTAAATCATAATGTGCTGGGATGAAATTGCTGCCCCTATCATCTACCACTTACTGCTATCAAAGCATATAACCAGATTAGTGGGAAAACAGCTGTATTACTCACACATTTAAGCTGTATCAAACAGCAGGTTTTCTTTCAACAACAAAGCACAGCACTTCAGATAAGAAAAATGCAAATCTCAGAGGAAATTGTGACATATTAACCCCTAGCAATATTTGCACGACTTAATATTTCATTCAGTCTTTCTATACTGGAAATACATGAAAGAACTATATTCAATAATCAGAATTAATGTATTTTAACTCATCTACTTTAAAGCTTTTTATTTCCTGTTACTTCTCCACATACCAGGCAAGGTTCATTAAATCATCCTGTCAGTTCCTAGAAGTGACTGGCACAATCTTAAATCCACATGTCTCAGCTGTGGGGATGAATCATCATACACACAGGTTTTGTGGGAAAACATCTTGGCAAAAATCAGAGGTAAAAGGGCTCTCTAGTTCACTCAGAACCGCATTACTAAACACTCTGGTTATTAAAGCTAAGCTGTAAACCAAACTGTTGCCAAAAGATTCAAGGAGGCAAGAAAAATTGTGGCTAACTTCCAGTTAATGCTAGTTTTCATATATCTGTCTGCTAATGCTGTATTAACTGAAAATTTTCACCTAGCTTTCTAAACTTTTAGTTAGCCAATGATGCCTAATAACAGGATACCTCAAGACAAAATGCCCTTAAGGAATAACATAAAGTGTATTGCATAAATCTACATTTCCTGAAGGGAGGTGTAGCCAGGTGGGGGTCAGTCTCTTCTTCTAGGCAACCAGCAACAGAACAAGGGGACACAGTGTCAAGTTGTGCTGGGGGAGTATAGGCTTGATAGTAGGAGGAAGTTCTTGACAGAGATGGTGATTTGCAATTGGAATGGGCTGCCCAGGGAGGTGGTGGAATCACCATCCCTGGAGGTGTTCCAGAAAAGAGTGGATGGGGCACTTAGTGCCATGGCCTAGTTGATTAGATAGGGCTGGACCGGATGATCTTGGTTGGATAGGTTGGACTGGATCATCTTGGAGGGCTCTTCCAACCTGGTGGATTCTATGATTGTATGATTCTTTCATTTAGAACAGAATTCAGTTTATTCAGTTGAATAAACATTACACAAACAGGTTGAGAAAGTAGAAAATTCATATGAAAATTACTCCAGTGTGATGTAAATTCTATGTCCAGCATGTAAAGACTTATGTTGGGCAATCCTAGATATCAATTGAGGCTGGAGGATGAAATTGAGAGCAGCCCTGCAGAAACGGACTTGGGGGTGCTGGTGGATGAGAAGCTGGGCATGAGCCAGAGATGGCCACTTGCAGTCCAGAAGGTCAATATCGTCCTGGGCTGCATCAAAAGAAGCATGGCCAGTAGATGGAGAGAGGTGATTCTGCCACTGTGCTCTGGTAAGACCTCACCTGAAGTACTGCACTCAGCTCTGGAGCCCTCAAGACAAGAAGGACATAGACCTGATGGACCAGGTCCAGAGGAAGAAGACAAATGATCGGAGGCAAGAACACCTCTCATTCAAGAACAGTCTGTAGGAGCTACAACTCTCCATAACTACCTGAAGGGAGGTTGGGACTAGGAGGAGAGCTGCCCCTTCTCCTTGATGACAAATGACAGGACTGGAAGTAATGGTTACAAGCTGTGGCAGAGGAGTTTTAGGCTGGATACAGAAATAGTTTTTCACTGAAAGGTTTCTCAAACATTGGAATGGTCTGCCCAGGGCAGTGGTGGTGGTGTCACTATCACCAGGGTGTTCGCCTGTTGTGTGGACCTGCCACTTAGGGACATGGTTCAGTGTTGACCCTTCAGTTTGGGATAGAGGACTGGATGACCTTCAAGGTCTCTTCCAACCAGATATATTCTGTGATTCTGTGGTTCTGTGAGCTGGGGTTTTTCACCCTGGAGAAGTCTCCAGGGATACCTAATAGCAGCCTTCCAGTACCTGAAGAAGGCCTACAAGAAGGCTGCAGAGAAACAGTTTCCAAAAGCTGACAGGATAGGGTGAGGGGCAATGCTTTGAAATTAGAGAAGAGGAGATTTTGACTGGATGTTAGAAACAAGTTCTTTACCATGATGATGATAGAACACTGCAACAGGGTTGCCCAGGGAGATAATCAAGGTGAGGCCTGACAATGCTCTGAGCAACCTGATCTATTGGAAGACAGTCCTGGCCACTATGATTCTAAGATTCTATGTGTAAATCAAGAGATAGCTGAGGTCCAGATTTTCCAATAGTGAAAAGAGGCACAGCTCCACTGAACACACTGATCTGTTGTCTGCAGTTTAGAATCACATTTTTTTTTCTTTCTTTTATACCAGTGAATGTAATAACAAAATTTCAGCTCCTCAATAGCATTATAGAAAAGCTTGTTTCCAATAATAATAGTAATAATAGTAATAGTAGTAGTAATAATAATAATAATAATAAACAACCCTTTATTTTCTCTTTTTTTTTCATTGCAATTTAGAATAAAGAAAATTAAATAATCCACTGTTTAAAAACTTTAACCCAGGAAATATCACTGAGAATAAAAGTTTCTCTCTAGTACTTGGAGAAATGTCTAGGTAGACTGACAAGCAGATGAAGCAGCAATAAGCATTACTCAAAGAGACTTCTGATAGTGGTATTTCAGGACTTTCTCCCTGCAGGCTGGCTATAACACATCTGTAGAAGTGGAAAATCATCTCCAAAATCATTCCAGTTACTCACCACACAGGCTGTCTCTTCTCATTAAGAGTATGTCAGTATTTACATCCTAAACCCTTAGAATCAAAGTTCTACAATTTAACAGCATGATGAAAACCTATAAGCACTTTCCCCAGGCCAGAGGATGACATCCAAAGTATCAGCCCAAAAATTGAAAGTTGTCCATGCTATCTTCCACCTCCCCAAAAATATTTTGCCTTCAGCTTTTTTGAAAACCAGGAATTTGCACTTCAAATTCCACACAAATATCAGAAAGACTAAAATTGCATTTAAAAAAATCATCCAAACAATTTAGACAACTGTTGAAAAACAGTTTTAGGTCCGGTAGTCAAGTGTGATGTGTAGTGATTACAGCAGGTATTAAAATTTGAGATTATGCTCTGAAAATCTCAGCTGCTGAAAAGCCATCCCTTAAAAAGTTAGCATCACCTTCATCTGAAAAGCTTTGCAACCCCATTTTCCTAACAACCCAGTGACCTACATATGCTGCCTCTCTACACATTAATCATCTGCATTTTTTAAGTTCCTTCATGGATTTGCCCCTCATATATTTATTATCACAGTATTATCAGGGTTGGAAGAGACCTCACAGATCATCAAGTCCAACCTTTCACCACAGAGCTCAAGGCTAGACCATGGCACCAAGTGCCACGTCCAATCCTGCCTTGAACAGCTCCAGGGATGGCGACTCCACCACCTCCCCGAGCAGCCCATTCCAGTGTCCAATGACTCTCTCAGTGAAGAACTTTCTCCTCACCTCAAGCCTAAATCTCCCCTAGCGCAGCCTGAGGCTGTGTCCTCTTGTTCTGGTGCTGGCCACCTGAGAGAAGAGAGCAACCTCCTCCTGGCCACAACCACCCCTCAGGTAGTTGTAGATAGCAATAAGGTCACCCCTGAGCCTCCTCTTCTCCAGGCTAAACAATCCCAGCTCCCTCAGCCTCTCCTCGTAGGGCTGTGCTCAAGGCCTCTCACCAGCCTCGTCTCCCTCCTCTGGACATGCTCAAGCATCTCAATGTCCCTTCTAAACTGGGGGGCCCAGAACTGAACACAGTACTCAAGGTGTGGTCTAACCAGTGCAGAGTACAGGGGCAGAATGACCTCCCTGCTCCTGCTGACCACACCATTCCTGATGCAGGCCAGGATGCCATTGGCTCTCCTGGCCACCTGGGCACACTGCTGGCTCATGTTCAGGCGGGTATCAATCAGCACCCCCAGATCCCTCTCTGTTTGGCTGCTCTCCAGCCACTCCGACCCCAGCCCGTATCTCTGCATGGGAAAATTTGCTACCTTACCCATCAAATTGTTAACTGTAGACTTCTCAGCAACACCTCTTTATCAGGTCAGATGTATGGTTGTACATCTGTCACCATGTGTTAATTAACATGAGCAACTCAAATGTCTGCTGTACACAAGAAGGAACTTCTCCTTCCTCTGTATAATTTTGTCTCATATAAAACCTAGGAACCACCAATTATTTCAAGAGAATTTTGCATATGCCAGTCAGATAGAAGATATCTTACATAGACCAGAGAAATATGTAGGAAAGCAGTGAGTGTGGATGGATGTCATATGTAAGGAGTAAAATCAGGGGCCTTTTCCTGTTGTGTTTACTTATTTGTTGTGTTTTGTTTTTTGTTTTTTTTTTTCTCACTGAGAGGAGATCTTCTTAATGTCAAGGTGTCAAGAAGGGGCCAGGCTCTTTTTAGTGGTGGCCTGTGACAGGACAAGGGGCAGTGGATACAAACTGGAATTCAGGAAATTCCACCCCAACATGAGAAAAAAGTTCTTTACTGTGAGGGCGACAGCATACTGTAGCATGCTGCTCAGAGTTGTGGAGTCTCCTTCTCTTCCTTCTCTAAAGACTTTCAAGAGAGATTTGACATTGGGATGGGCTGCCCAGGGAGGTGGTGGCATCACCATCCCTGAGGTGCTCAAGAAAACACTGGAGTTGACTGGATAGGGTTGGGTGACAGGTTGGACTGGATGATCTTGGAGGTCTCCTCCAACCTGGTTGATTCTATGATTCTATAATTCTATGATGTAGATGACTTCCCAGGTGACCCTGCTTAGTCAGGGGTGTTGAACTTGACGATCTTCAGGGGTCCCTTCCAACCCCTATCATTCTACAATTCTGTGAGTCTCTAAGGTAAAATGTGGCTACACAAAAACTTATTTAAATGACTTTCACCCTTCACTGAAACCTAGAGACAACAACAAATCTAGGAGCTTCACCTCACACAACAAGAAAACCATAAGCCACATGAGGGTTTTTGCAATACATTTTAAGTCTCTTGTCAGCTAAACGTTCGGGCATCTCATATCTGGCAATACAAATAGTTTGCTTATGGCTTTGTTGACAACATAAATTTTGTGTTAAAAACAGATACTCACTGAAACTACATTCACGAAGTCATCATCAGACAAGGTCTCCAACATCTCAATGACCGAGGTGCGGATCAACTTCAATGTCAAGCCACTGACGCTCCCGCTCCTAACAGAAATCCACAAGAGAAAAAAAAGTGGAATTTAAGAAATTTTATTATAAACATACAAAGAAAACACAAATTACTCACCAAAACTCTAACTTTCACACTTAAATTGACAATAATTTTCTGATTTCTCCAACTCAGCAATAGTGTTGCTACATCATTAAAAGAAAATGGTAAGTTCAGAACCACCACTCAAAGTCCCCATCATATGGCTCAGATGAAGTGATAATGGTACATTATTGCCTCGCTCTCCTTTCAAGAAATCTGAGGAAGTTTACCACCTTCAAACATTAACTAAACATTTCCTACTTCTACACAAAGATTTACATCTTTAGATTATCAGATATCCAATTGACAGCTAGAGTGATTCAAGGCAAAACCTAAACTGAAGTAAAGGAATAACAAAAGCTGATAAAGCTCATTTGTGATGCAAAAGCACTTCAGTACACTTAAAAGCATTGAATACAAGTTCTCTCATTGATATTTTTTTTCAGCATAAAGGAATCTGTTCAACATACTTGGTTCAGTGCTTCCTTCAGTCCCTTCCTTCAGTAATGTTGAACATTACCTAAACAAAGGAAGCCTTGCCAAGGCAAATTTTAGGTTTTTTTTTGTTTAAATTTATGTGAATATTCTACAGTTACCAAACTTGGCAATATGAATGGTAAAGCATGCAAAGTATGCATACATTCTTATGTTTCAGGCTCAAGAAATCACAATTTGATCT
This sequence comes from Pogoniulus pusillus, assembly GCF_015220805.1. Classification (NCBI taxonomy): domain Eukaryota; kingdom Metazoa; phylum Chordata; class Aves; order Piciformes; family Lybiidae; genus Pogoniulus; species Pogoniulus pusillus. The sequence continues at coordinate 35,838,880 of NC_087267.1, forward strand.
ATTGTAATGATTTTAGTAATTGGTTTTTAGTTTTTTTTTGTTTTACAACACATCTTGGCATGTGCATGAGAAACTTTCTGTTGACTACTTCAGTAATGAAGAAGATGAAAGAAGAGTAATACTAAAGCAATCAGAAGAAACACTTCTTTGATCCCACTTTAAGTATTTTTTAGGCTTGGGCTTTCCAGAATGACTTTTGCCTGCTTATTTATTTTGTCTTTACCAAGATTTTTGATCCTTCCACACAAAGATTTTTCAGTTCTCTCTTCATTTTCCAGCATATCGAGGTTTGTTCAATGTCTCTAAGTACTTTTATCCCTCTAATGCCAATAGCCTGACATTAAACACTTACGCATCAACTAAAATCAGCATGTCTTTGGGAGATGCAGCTCCTTGGATATACCTGAAATAAAAAAAAGGGCACAAGTGACACAAATTCACAAGCACGTTTCTTGTGTGTGATAGAAAATGCTGTGATTTCGAAACTGAATCTAGTTTAATTAACAAAATTTTCCTGTTGTAGTTAGTAAAAAGATATGTGCCATCATTTCGTCATTTGCTGGGTCTTCTAAGTAAACTAAAGTCCAAATCTCATTAGGAAAAACTAGAAGCAGGATATATTGATAACAAGTTCCCTATTTTCTGATGCTGATAATTGAAAAGCATGAATGCTACTACAGAGGAAAAAAATCTTGATGATAGATAAATTATTACATCAACCCAAATTTAGGAAAAATCTTTGAAAGAATATTGTCAACTAGTATGAAGAGAAGCACATATTTCAGTGTGCCTTGAAAGGCATATAGCAAAAAAAACAGGCTGAGAATCAGGCTCACTACTCTCTTGTCAGTTACCAATGTGTCTAAACCACTGAGATATATTTGTACTTTGGCACAGAATTGAAATTTTTAATTGCTTCACAGCTATTTGCTAGTTATCCTCCTAAAACTAGATCTGTGTAATCCAATGGTACAGCACATTACAGTGGATGCTGCATACTGAGTATTGCGATTTGAACATTGTTTATCCAGAAAAAATGCTAATTATTATTTTTGTTTAATATCAATAGCTAAAAGTAAGGATTATTAGACAAAAAGAATCAGAAACATTTCTTTTCAGAAATCTATCTAGAAAGTAAGTGACACATATACATCAGCCCTTTAAAGAAAGTTTACCATGGTCTTCTGCGAACATCATACAGATCTATTTTGTTTGGAGTTCGACTGTTATCTACCCAGGGGGAAGCTAAAAATGAAAAAGAAAAAGCATGGATTATAAAAATTATCTGAAGTATTTTAAAGACAGCAATATAATGAATCAAAATCAACCTCTGATATGAATATAAAACATCTGCATTTTGAAATCTGTTTTTCCAATGCCTATATACTCTTATACTTATCAGCGTAGAATATCATGCAGTAAATCTACACATAGATATAAGGAGGACAGCAGGTCAAGAGAGGTGATTCTGACACATTGTTCACCTCATCTAGACTACTGCAACTAGCTCTGGACTGCTCAACACAGAAAGGACATGAACCTGATTAAATGAGTCCAGAGAAGGGCCACGAAAACAATCAGGAGGCTGGAACACCTCTGCTACAAGGACAGAGTGTGGGAGTTGGGGTTGTTCCACCTGGAGAAGAGAAGGCTTCAGGGAGACCTAACAGCATCCTTCCAGCACCTGAAGGAGGCCTACAAGAAGGCTGCAGAGACACTGTTTCCAAAAGCCTGTGGTGATAGAGTGAGGGGTAATGGTTTGAAATTAGAGGAGATTTAGATTGGATGTTAGCAACAAGTTCTTTGCCACACAGTTGGTGGAACAGTGGAACTGGTTGCCCAGGGAGATAGTTTGGGCCCCATCCCTGGAAACATTCGAGGTGAGGTTTGCCGAGGCTTGCAAAGGCTCTGAGCAACCTGCTCTAGTGGAGGATGTCCCTGCTCAGTTCAGGGGGCTGGGAATAAATGACCTTTGGAGGTCCTTTCCAAACCAAACCATTCTGCAATTCTATGATGGATAAAGACCTTAAAGGGCCAAGCTCTGTTGAAGATACAGGTACTAACTATAGTTGGTCACTGACTTCAATGGAGCCAGAATTTAAACCACAATGCTTTAGAATGTGAAATAACTTTTTTCTCCTCTCTTGTTTGTTTGCTTGTTTGTTTTGGTACAAGAAAGTGTTTAGTTTTAAAACCTCTTATGAGTTAATCAGTGTGTATGATAACACTGCAGTTATCTAAAGCTCTTATATGCATCTAAAAAGGTATACTCTGACTCAAGGGAGCTTTACCTAAAAATGCAAATCAGAAAAGCAACATGGAAGCATCACATTTACTGTAAATAATATAAGATGAAAATATCCATGTTTCTGTAAAGAAAATTATATGATTAATAACCTTTTTCAAGCATTTACTCTAAGCTTCACTGTAATTTTCAGCAAGGGCAGGAATCTTTTCCTTACTGAAAAACAAACTAAGACTTTCAAAGCCATTTGACAGCTTAATGAGCATACATAAAAATGAGAAACATTACACAAAATGAAATAACGTTCTGCAATTTGCTTTCTCACTGTTTGCCAACAGCACTGGGTGAAATATTTCTTGATGTTACTCATCTTTCTGCCTAAGAAATCAAGAAAGATATAGGCAGCTCCAGGATTCTTCCTGAAAAAACATTAATCTAAGGCAAATGGGAAGAACTATTTCATCTTTACCCATGAATATAAAAGTCACTAGCTTTGATTAACTGTTCATTCTTGATTTTACTAAATGAACCCTTTCCTAAGTGAACATAACCTGAGTTAGCACATCACTTACTGGAACATTTAATCCAAGCATAACCCATAGGACAATTTACCAGCCACAGAAAACACTGCATGTTGCCACACACCAAAAGAACCACTAAATCTATGACAGTATTTTCTGCGGTTTCAGACTAGACCACCCGATAGGCCTTCTGAGATCTGAAGGGATAGCACTCTTTGAAATTTTCAGAAGATACAGCTTTTGAGACTGGTATTCAAAGGCCTGTAGTCGTAGGACAAGAGGCAATGGCTTGAAAATAGAGAAGAAGAGACAGATTGGATGTTAGGAACAAGTTCTTTAGCATGAGGGTGCTGGAACACTGGAACAGGTTGCTCAGGGAGGTAGGCGAGAGTCCTATAACTGTGAAACTTAACAATGCCCTGAGCAACCTGATCTAGTGGAGGAGGCACCGTTCCTGGGGGTCTTCAAGAAAAGCCTGGATGAGGCACTTAGTGCCATGGTCTAGTTGATTGGTTAGGGCTGGGTGCTAGGTTGGACTGGATGATCTTGGAGGTCTCTTCCAACCTGGTTGATTCTATGATTCTATGTCCCTGCTCACTGTAGAGGGGGGCTTGGCTAGATGACCTTTGAAGGTCCCTTCCAACCCAAACCATTCTATGATTCTATGATAATAAAGTTACTTCAGGAAATGGGCTTATATCTTAATGACAAAGGCCATTATATATGGTCTAAAATGAAAAGTTAAACACACACACCAAAGATTACATATTTTTCTAAAAAAAAAATAAAAGCTAAAGATTAAGGATTTTAAGTTTTACTTATGCAACCTGTTGTATAAAATGTGCAATTTTTTTTTTTTTTTCAGATGCTTTGGAACCTGGCTCACCTAATATCTTGAAGAAGTCTGCCTTACTATGTTTCATTGTTGCATACTAATGTTGTTGAACCATGCTAGCGCTACACAGTTCTCTGCCGCATACATTAGGTTTCAGTAATGTTCTTCTTTGATGATTTTCTTGTCTGGCATATGGAGAGATTTGATATTTTATAAATTATTCATTGGATTTGATAACCCTCCCACTTCTGTTGTTTGCTTTATGGAGATACAGGCCTGGCTGTATTTCAAGCAAGAGTAAGGCATGCTTTTCTGTTCTTTCTGCACATGTAGAGTGGGTTGTTGATTACATGCAAAATCAATTCATGCAGGAGAGGCTGTTAAAGAGTAAAGCCTAAATGAAAGCATTCCTCAGGAAAGAGACTTTGGCTACATGTACTCATATTTAATTCATGAGATGATTCCAGAGGCATAGGTAAGTGTCAAGGGGGAGGCCTTTTTTGAAAGTTCTGCCAAATGAGACCTCATTTACATCTACTCCACTCCACTGGTCAGGTATGAGTGTGCAAGACAGAGATGACTTATTAACAGCTTTACATCCCTGTAACACATTTAGGAAAAGAGCCTAAAAGCTTATAGTTAGACACAAATGTCATCTTCTATCCTCTTATTCTCACTTCATTACCTTTTCATCCCAGAGTTTTACTAGGCAGGCAAACTCGATGTACTGTCTACTGGGTTAGGCAAACAAGTATTTGTTAAAGCTCAATTTTACCTTGCTGTCTCTCAAATAAACATTCATGTTTATTCAAAACCTCCATAAACAGACTATTCAATTCCAAGATTCAGCAAAGTCTTCCTCAGACCAAAGGCACAGCCTATAGCTTACACTTTGCCTTCAGTTTCATTTCTTATTCCTTCTCATCTTTTAGTGAACTTTTGTGGACAGAACCTGCATTTGGGGTATTCCTCAGCTCATTACTCAGAAAGAAATCAGGTGAATTTTGGTGTGGCAGCAGTACCTTTGCAGAATTACTTATTTATTTTTCAATAAAGGTAAAAAGTGATGAGGCATGGTAGTTCAGAATAATAAAAAGCTGTACCTTTAATAACCTCTAACATTAATCACCATTTGCAACATTATATTTAAAATTCAGGATATTTATATTATAATGATGCCTTAGATAAAAAACAGTTAGTACTAGTCCCTTCAAAACAGAAACTATGCCTCACCAACTCTGTGCTGTCACAAAAGTTCAGACAAGATTTAATGTAGCCACTTCTTAACTATTTTACTCAGACTATGACTTAAAATTGCCAGGAACTCAAATTATCTTCAGGTAAAATCTAGTCAACACAGACAGCTCTGTGCAATACCCTCTCTAACTTTGATAGCACCAGAGAAGAGAGGATAATCATCTCACAGAGGGGCCTTTTCAGAATGCACTACCTATGTGGTTCTGGGCAATACTGATCTCACTTTCATCTCAGATTAGTTCAGCAATCAGTTTTATATGGGAACAGTCCATATGCAGACAAATTCATTGCTTTATGGGTCCCAACATGCCAAAACAAATGAAAGTGATTTGAACATGTAACACATACTGCAGTCTGCAGCTTCAAGTGACTGCTGCAAAGGCTCTGTGCTACCACAGTTTGAGGAAAAATATTTCTACTTCCATATGTTAAAACTGAATTTCATCCTCAACAAATAGATGGTATGAACTTCAGCATGATGGTATGTACTTCAGCATGATGGTAAGGTGGTCTTCCAGCTGCAGGATATTATTTACTGGAGAGGGTCCAACAAGCATAACTGGGGACTTGAATATCTCTCCTATGGGGAAAGACTGAGAGACCTGAGGTTGTTTAGTCTGTAGAAGCAAAGGCTGAGAGGGGATCTTGTCAACCTCTATGAATACCTGAAGGGTAGGTGTAAGGATGGAGGGGATGGTCTCTTTTTGGTGGTGTCCAGTGACAGAACAAGGAACACAGGAGGTTCCGCCTCAACATGAGGAGACAATTCTTTATGGTGAGGGTGCTGGAACACTGGAACATGATGCCCAGAGAGGTTGTGGAGTCCTCTTTGGAAACCTTCAAAACCCGCCTGAATGTGTTCCTCTGCTGCCTGCCCTAGGTGAACCTGCTCTGGCAGGCAGATAGGACTTCATGATATCTGAAGGTCCCCTCCAACTCCTATCATTCTGCGACTCTGTGATTATCATAACTGGGTGGATGTGCTTCTGTAACTATAGCATACAGTACATTGGTTTAGAAAAGCAAGCCATAGTGAAACACACTGTACGATTTTCCATATCATGGGTACGTTAGATCCAAATCATAGCACCACATGTCCTCTTCCCCAAGATTTCACACACAAAAAAAAGAGGCTTATTTCAATGTAAAAACCAGAACTATCCAACCTGCACACTAATTGGACTAAGCTGCATTACTGAGAAAGTGTTACAGGGTTTGGATTTTTTACTTTTTTTAATTTAAATGCTCTTTTAAAAGTTGAGTTGTTAACAGGAACTGGCAGCTATAAAATATAAGACCTTTTGCAAAAGAAAAAGTTAAGTTCTCAGTTTTTTTCAAGGCTTTTGATTCATTTTGTATGGATTTTTTTAGGCTTTCTAGTCTTAGTATCTGCTTCGGTAATGACTTTCTTTGGAGAGTTCAATATCTTGGCTGCAACACTATTGCTTGCCATTAATGGTTAACACAAGAGCAGCTGTGCACAGCAAGTCCTACATTTGGAGGGATACCATTTTATTTTATTAGAAATTGATTTTTAAAGCTCTTCCATTATTAAAATATCTAAGCAGGGAATACTCCAGTGGCTGAGTGAGACCTGCTTCAGTGACATCTGGAAATAGGTTCAAGATGAAGGGGGAGAGATAATACTAAATCTTCTCTACCCAGGTTTTTAATCCAAGAATTTTAAGACTTTATGGACAAAAATATTTTTCTGGATAATCAGGGCTGCAGAATTGTCTTTTCTTTATGTGTGAATTTCTGCACTGAACACTTCATAATCCCTAATTACACAGGAATATCCTAGTACAATACTAGCATAAGCTGTGTAAAGAGATTTTTCTGCAATTAATTAAAAGTTCCTGTCACACAATGCTTACTCATTAGAGAGATAAAGTAAGGCTAAACACAAGGCAGAGCTATAGTAAAAAAGGGAAAGAATTCAATACTTCTCATGTCTGTACTCTTCAGCATTAATACTACAAAGTTCCTAAGAAGATTACAACACCTCCTGATGTTTAGACAATGCTATGAATTTCACTATGAGTTAATGAATATAATAACATACTAAATCTTAAAAAAAAAAAAAAGTGGTGTTACATGTATTCCTGGCTTGAATCCCTAACCTTCAGAGGATCACTGAAGAAGTCATCTCACTATATATGTTTCTTTTATCTGCAAAATGAAGACAGCAACTTTTTTATTAGACCAGAAGGTGTTCTCCGGTTTCAAATGAAGCTGTGTTATATGCTGTGTGGTACATATATGCCTTGCAGTATAGCATAAAATAATATTAGGAGGAGTGTTTGAGAACTTGAAGGGTTCTCAAACAACAGGGTTCAACAGGGTTGAACAATCCTGTAGCATGGAAGAAACAAAGCAGTGTCCACTGCAATGCATTGGCAGGCGCTCAGGACTGTGTTCAGTTTTGGGCACCTCAATACAATGGGGAGATTGAAGGGCTGGAGCAAGTGCAAAGAACAACTAAGACAGTGAAGGACCTAAGAGAACGAGTCTGACAGAATAAGAAAGAGTGGCTGAGGAAATTTGGATTCTTTAATGTAAGGAAAAGAAGGCTGAGGGAAGGAGACCTTGTCAACTTCTACAAGTACCTTAAAGGACAATAAGAGAGGTAGGTAATGGTCTCTTCTCACAGGTAATGAGTGATAGAATAAGATAGATTGGCCTCAAGCTGCAAGAGGATGTTTAGTCTAGACATTAGGAAACATTTTTTCACTGAAATAATGGTCAAGCATTGGAGCAGGCTGCCCAGGGAGGTGGCTGAGTACCATTCCCTGGATGTGTTTAAAGGTAATTTAGATGTGGTACTTAGCTACATAGTAAAGCGGTCAGCGTGTTAATGGTTGGACCTAATGATCCCTAGAGTCTTTTCCAACCTGAATAATTCTATGATTCTATGTGCTGACCCTTCATCTACAGTAGAGATTCTAATAAAACTCTGATTTGTTTTGTTTATTAGTACAGATACATCTTTAAAGCTGAGGGAGCAGAAGATCTTAAGAAACATCTGTAAGCATTATTGAGATATATCTACATAAATAACTGGCCTGTCAAAGTCCCAAAATGCTAATTCCTATTTAGTTCACATGGAAGTCTGACGAAGACTTTGTCTCCTTAGGAAACACTATTTCTCTTTATGAGTATGAAGCTGACATTGCAGCACTTTTTGCAGGTTTCCTCATAGTTATGTGAATCTGAGCATAGCAAAACAAAGTCTTCCTTTCCTTTCTCCTCCTACCCTTCTACTGTAACATTGGTAAAGTCAAGCAAAGATGACAAATACGTGTGTCTGAGATATGTGATAAAAGGCACAATGCTGCAGGCTAGAAGCTGCTTTAGTCTCTATGCAAAAAAAAAAAAATCAACACAAAACAAAAACCCAAACCAAGACAAAAACAATACAAAAAAACCCTCACCACCAAAACACCAACAGAGAGAAGTTACAGAGCTCTGCAGCACTTAGGAGAGTTAAAGTTGTCAGGCATATAGTGTTGAGAAAGTTAGTTTTACATTTAATGTCCCACAGGCCCTCGTTATACCTCCAAATGAAAAGGGAGGATCTGGAGCACCTGGGAATAGGATAGCATTTATTTTTCAGTTTTATTTTTATTATGAATTACCACAACTTCTTGGACCAAGTGTGGCACATTCCCACCTTCAGCATACTGCAAATTAAATGCTGTCACACTAAGTCTAGGTTTAACATCTCAACACATAAGATGTGGAATCTATTCTCACGTCATCGTGTTACAGTTGCTGCTATGAAAAACCCTATAACTTGAATCTGAAAACATTCATATTATCCTTTCCAGTCTTACCTTTGGCAAAGAATATTTAGTGCAGCTCCTTGAGACAGGTGAGTTGCTGTTCCTGATAAAACAGTTATTTTTTTACTAAAGAGTCATCTAAATCAAGAGTGTGCTTTCACCTGAGTAATCCTTTGCAGTTAAACTTTCTTAAGTATATTTATGGCTTTAACTAGAAAGCCTCCTATATCATAATTAACTACAGATTGTCTACTGTCTGCAGTCAAAACAAAAATGCATCCTCTGCTAAGGACCTTAGACTTACCAAAAAAAAAAGAAAAAGGTAAACAAGGAGAAAGGTGGTATCTGGCAAAAGGCATAAAAAAAACTAAAGGGGTTTTAAAATTTGTTTAATTGCTCCAGTGAAAATAATATGCTTCCCATTGCAGTATTTTAATGAAACATTGATTAACAAGTCTAATCCTCATTACCTCTATAATTAAGAAGGATTAAAGATTAAAAGAGAAACTAGTTGGCTTGTACCTATACTTCCAAGTAGCCTGCCAAAAATTTGATATTAAACTGTTGTTTCAGGCAGCTGCTTTCTGAAACCTAGGAGTAAAATTAGCTGGGTAGATGCCTCACAAAATATAAGTAACTTGATACCTGTCAAACCATATTAAAGTACTTTCACTGAATTATTTTTTGTGTAACAGGTTTGTCCACTCTTCTCTGGTTGATTGCAAATTAAATCTGCAGTCTGATATACATTAAAGCATCTTTCTGTCTATGTGAAGTCAACAAAACATGTCCACAGGGAATGGATTCAAAATTGAAAACTATAAAACCAAAACAGTTTAATTTTTCAAACTCCTGCCACTATGCAAAAATCTCTTAGAAAACAGTATTACAAAAATGACCCAAAAGCAGATGTACATCATAGATTCTAGGTGGCCCTGCTTGAGCAGAAGGTTGATCTGGGTGACTTCCAGAGGTCCCTTCCAACCAGAATCATTTTGTGTTTCTGTGATTATTGCCTTATTTTTTTTAAAAAGGCATCAGCTCTTCTGCATTATATAATCCATATCTAGCAAAATGAGATACATCCTGTCAGAGTACAAATTTCATGCATTCCATGAATAGTCATGTGTCTCAACCTAGCTTATAGTCAGAAGGAAGCTGTCCTGTCCTTTCAGTAGAGACAAGGGAACACAAATGTACCAAAGAGGTGAACAAAGCACAGCTGAAAATTAAATTAAATTATGTATCTGGAGACAAAGAAGTGTACAACAGCACATAAACCCTGAACATATTTAACATAATACAGGAAACAGTGGGATGCGTGCATTAGCAAAATCACCTTCTATTTCACACATGCTTTCCACTCATGGGGTTGCTGCTGGTTACTATGGAGCTAAGGACAGCTTAAGGACGTACTTAGAACTTAGGAGTGATATGCCAACTAGCCCATCACTCAAGACACTGGGATACTATCTGATAAAAACATTTGTTCAAAACACCTGTGACTGAAGACAACCTCTATAGCTTAGAGATACCAAAGCCAGCAGTGTGCACTTGCAGCCCAGAGGGCCAACCAGATCCTGGGCTGCATCAAGAGAATTGTGGCCAGCAGGTCAAGGGAGGTGATTCTCCTCTTCTACTCTGCTCTGGTGAGACCCCACCTGGAGTTCTGGAGCCCCCATTACAAGAGGGATGTGGACATGCTGGAACGTGTCCATAGAAGTGCCACAAGGATGATCAGAGGGCTGGAGCACCTCTCCTATGAGGACAGACTGAAAGAGTTGGGACTGTTCAGTCTGGAGAAGAGAAGGCTCCAAAGTGACCTTATTGTGGCCTTCCACTACCTGAAGGGGGCCTACAAAAAAGCTGGGGAGGGACTTTTTAGGCTATCAGGGAGTGACAGGACTGGGGGAATGGAGCAAAGCTGGAGGTGGGGAGATTCAGACTGGATGTGAGGAGGAAGTTGTTCAGCATGAGAGTGGTGAGAGCCTGGAATGGGTTGCTCAGGCAGGTGGTTGAGGCTCCATGCCTGGAGGTGTTTAAGGCCAGGCTGGATGAGGCTGTGGCCAGTCTGATCTAGGGTAGGGTGTCCCTGCCCATGGCAAGGGGGTTGGAACTGGCTGATCCTTGTGGTCCTTTCCAGCTCTGATTCTATGAGTTTAAGATGGAATTTTTTAAGGGAGGAAAGACTGAATGGGTAAGTTTCACATAACAATGACCACACTTATCTATGCATTTTAATTTTGGGGTTTGATACTTCTAAAGTCTTCCACAAAACCTAGGTCTATTTTGAAGCAGGCTAAGGGAAATACAGTGAAGCAAAATTTTGCATGTGAAAAGCATCTATTCTAGTAGATGAAATTTGGTATCATTTTCTGAAAATTTGTGTGTCAGCAAACTAAGACAGAGAGCTTACAAAAAGAGAAAGGTGGATAATCTTGCACATGACCTATTCCAAAAATCTAAAAAATGCAAATCTAAACCAAATTTAAGCCATAAGTGGAAAGAAGTGGGAAGAAGACACACAGAACGATACAGATACAACCATGTCCTGATGGATAACAAGTTGTCCATGGGACAGCAATGTGCCCTTGTGGACAAGAGGTTCAGTGGGATCCTGGGGTGCATTAAGACGAGTGTGTCCAACAGATGGAGGGAGGTTCTCTTCCGCCTCTATTCTGCCCTGGTGAGACCTCATCTTGAGTACTGCATACAGTTTTAGGCTCCCCAGTTTAAGAGGGACAGGGATCTGTTCGAGAGAGTCCAACGGAGGGCTATGAAGATGATTAAGGGACTGGAGCACTGCCTTATGAGGAGAGGCTAAGGGATCTGGGGCTTTTTAGTCTGGAGAAGAGAAGACTGAGAGAGGATCTAATAAATGTTTATAAATATCTGAGGACTGGGTGCCAGGAGTGGGGGGAACAGGCTTTTCTCACTTGTTCTCTGAGATAGGACAAGCAGCAATAGATATCAACTGCAGCACAGGAGGTTCCACCTCAACACAAGGGGGAACTTATTTACCATAAGGGTCACAGAGCACTGGAACAGGCTCCCCAGAGATGTGGAATCTCCTTTGGAGACTTTCAAGGCCTGTCTGTATGTGTTCCATTGTGACCCGAGCTAGACTGTATGGTCCTGCTCTGGCATGAGGGTTGAACTCCATGATCTCTTTGGGTCTCTTCCCACCCTAACATCCTGCTTCAGGTCACTGTGTATGTGTACAGAATTTAAGATTTGGAGAATTACCCAGGAATTTATGAAGTTAAGTTCTGACAGAGCTAGACAACTAGTAAGGACTTAGGCACTTAGCTAAGGATTAAGCAGGTGTGAGAATCTGAATGTTATGCTAAATTGTAATTTATGTTTACATGGAATACAGAAAAGCAACATAACTACCTGCAAAATAGAGAAAACAAACAGCTCCTATTTTACAGAGGTGCTCTAAGGGGAAAAAGGAAAAAAATATTCTGAAGTCCTTGTGTTGTGTTGGTAAAAACTGGACTAGACAGGTGAGCAAGATAGAAGAATATATATTTCAATATGAGATAATCCTACATTTGAAATGAATTACCTAGAGTTTGGCACAGAAATACACTTTAGACACATTTTTTTTGTCAGCACTTGGAAAATATCCCTATATAGCATGTGGTGACAAATAGTGACTCAAAACACAGCATTAATATATCCCAAAAGTATTGAAACAGAAGACTTGGAAATAAAACAAATAGGAAATTAGCATTTTCAATATTGTTTTTACTGCAACAGCTAACTGTATTTATTCATGAGCTTCCAGCTTGACAAAATAAACAGGATTCAACTGTTACGAAATATTCTTCCTGTAAAAGTAGCCTAAGGCAGTTTCTCTGCCTGTGCTAGCAATTGTACTAATGACAGAGTAACAGCTTTAGAATAATCCCCTTCACCTTCAGAAACACAATCAATCTCATATACATATACATATATATATATATATAAAAACTCAGAATTTCAAAGCTGTAGTTATGAGACAAGACACTGCACACAACTGTCTTGTGTGTAGTGGACGCATTATTGTGGCACTGATAATGAGAACAGCAGCAGCTCAGTCAACCTTGCCATAAAACAGGTCTTTCCAATAGAAGAGAATAGAATAGAATAGAATAGAATAGAATAGAATAGAATAGAATAGAATAGAATAGAATAGAATAGAATAGAATAGAATAGAATCAACCAGGTTGGAAGAGACCTCCAAGATCATCCAGTCCAACCTGTCCCCCAGCCCTATCCAATCAACTAGACCATGGCACTAAGTGCCTCAGCCAGTCTTTTCTTGAACACCTCCAGGGACAGTGACTCCACCACCTCCCTGGGCAGCCCATTCCAATGGCAAATCACTCCCTCTGTGAAGAACTTCCTCCTATCATCCAGCCTAGACTTCCCCTGGCACAACTTGAGACTGTGTCCCCTTGTTCTATTGCTGGTTGCCTGGGAGAAGAGGCCACCCCCCACCTGGCTACAATGTCCCTTCAGGTAGTTGTAGACAGCAATGAGTTCACCCCTGAGCCTCCTCTTCTCCAGGCTAAACAACTCCAGCTCCCTTAGCCTCGTGTACATAAACAATCAAATTAAAACTATTGAAAGGTTAAATTCAGTAAAATATACATGCATTTAAATTAATTAGTGTGATCCAGTAATGGGACTCTTCAACAGCTGGAACAGATGCTAGTTGAGATAATCAAGTCATATTCATTGACCACAGTTCTAAGAGCAAAGACAAATTGCTAGAGACTGTGGATTCTACAGGACATAAACACAGCATAGTGCAATCATATTTTGACTTACTTTCACTGTATGTTACTTGTCTAGTCATTGAGTCACTATTTTAAAAACTAGACAGGTAAATGCACCTCACTGTCAAATATTCAAGTGATTATTTACACAACATACAGACCATACAAAAAACCCTGCAAACTCAAAATTTAACTCTTCATCTTTTCAAAGGACATCATCTTTTGTTCCTCTTACTGTAAAAGTACTAACTCTGTATTTCACCCATGTTTTCTTCCCTCTCATACTAGCTTTCTGCCAGTACTTTCACAATTCTTGGGTTACTTCTGAAAATGCATCTGTCAGAAAGCAATTTTTATGATGATTGCTTGTAAATAATTCAGGATGTTTTTAAGGCAATATGTGGCACAAGACAGTTCTTTAGGAGACTTTACTTACCTGGGTAATACCTAGCGAGGCCAGTTGCACTCCCAAAAACCTGCCATAACAAAGTGGGGTCTTCTTCTCTGTTCCGCTTGAACACATCATCCAAGGCTGCAGTCCAGTTGAGTTCATTTAACACAATTGTTGCTATAAAAGACATAAAATGTTTGATATTAAAACTTTACATAACAACATAAGCAGTAATGACTTAAAAAAGGAAACTGAACTACTACAGAAAGTAATAACATCTCATGTAACTAATCCACAAAGTGGACTTAAAGAAACACACTCCATTCCTTCTTTATTCTCCATACTCTGTTCTTCGTATTGCATTATGTCTGTGCAATGACTGTCTGCTTACTTGCATAGCCAAAATTTCCTACAAATACTTTTTTTTCCTGCAATGTCACTCTAGTTGAAATTTCCAGTTACTGAAAAAAGAAATAAATGCAAGCTTGTAAAGTTGATGTGTACTAATTGCAATATGCAACTAGAATGACATCAAGGAAAGTAGGTCTATATCCTTTACAAAGTTAATAAAAAAAGCCCTTTCCAATTGTGCTACTTTCTTTGGTAAGACCTCAGCTGGAGTATTGTGTCCAGCTCTGGAGCCCTCAACACAGGAAGGACATGGAGCTGATGAAGTAAGTCCAGAGAAGAGCCATGACAATGATCAGGGGGGGTTGAAGCACCTCTGCTATGAGGGCAGGTTGAGGGAGCTAGGCTTGCTCATCCAGGAGAAGAGAAGGCTCCAGGCAGACCTAATAGCAGCCTTCCAGTACCTGAGCAAGGCTATAAGGAGTTGCAGACGGACTTGTTTCTGCTGCAGTGATGAGGAGCAATGGTTTGAAAGTAGAGAAGAGATTTAGACTGGATGTTAGGAACAAGTTCTTCAGCACGAAGGTGGAAATCTGGAACAGGTTGTCTAGTGAAGTGGTTGAGGGCCCAACCCTGGAGATATGCAAGGTGAGGCTTGACAAGGCTCTGAGCAACCTTATCTAGTGGAGGATGTCTCTGCTGACTGCAGAGGTGTCCGACTAGATGACCCTTGGGTGTCCTTTCCAACTCAAACTATTCTGTAATTCTACAGTATGGTATTGCACATGGGAAAGAAACTTCAATTTCTTTTGCAAATGAGCAAGTCAAGCTGAAATAAAACCAGTTCACATTTAAGACATCTGAGTAACATCACAGCACAACATTTGGTATGTAGGTCTAAGTCCTAGTCCTCTGCTACTGTGGAAAAAATAAAAACAAGGATAGATTTAAAGTTACTATTTGACAGCCCGTTTCCAAAGTGAAGTTGTTAAGAGGTAGTAGAGAAATGAAACCACAACATTAAATTGTATAGTCTTGTTTGTAAAGGTTAAGGAGAAAATTGCTAGAACCATGTGTTTTGCAGAAAGGTTTGTCTCATTGTCTTTTCAAGGTAATTTTAAGATAATATTGCTCTCACAAAAATAGTAGATTACTTTTCCAACTCTTCAGATTCCCTGCAAACAAGAAGCTTGTACTATATACCTGTCTCTTTGCAAGCAGATAACTATAAATATATATACATGTTTTAATCCAGGGAAAAAGTAGTAACTCCCTGAGGCACCATGAAAAGTATATTATCATTTTAGAATGGTTATTGTTTAATTGTCTGGTTTAGACCCTGTTGGATCTACTGGGTAATTAAGCATTATGTAAAGGCTTTCTAAATTTTACTTTGCTTCACACTTACTGCATGAAACCATTAGAAACTGTCATTTACTTAGATAAGAATTTTTTCTCACTGTAATTTTTTTTCTCCTGTTACCATTTCCACATGATGTAGAAAGTACTTGGCCAGAGGAAGCCTATGTCAATGGTGCCTAATGGCATTAAGACCACTGGAGCTTGGGACATTTATTTAAGGCACAACGGAGACAATAAAGTGAAACAATATAAACCAATGCATTACTGTGGCCTTGTGACCTGACTTAAAAGTGCTGCAGCCTCTGTTTCCAAATCTGGCAGTGCCTTTACCATCCTGGTCAGAGCACTGATACTCCTAGTCAGAAAAAATATTTAATCAGGAAAATTATATTTTATTGTTAATAATTTCTATAAATGCTTTTCTAAATTGCTGACTATGCACCTCATGAAAAAAAAAGCCTCTTCACATATGAAATGTGATACAAATTTCTAAAGAGAGTATTTCCCTCAGACTGTAAACTATGAATAATTAAGTAATGAATAAACTATCATAATGTAGATATATTAAACCACTGACTATATGTTTACAAGCACTGTTGTAAAAAGTGTCTGAGTAACATCACTCTAAGATGCATTGCTATGAGCCATATCACAGAATCATATATATACATGAATTGATATATATATATATCAATTGATATCACATATATATGAATTGATATTTTTACACAGACCTGTGCATATATAAAAAATATATCTAACATACATGCATATACCAAGAAAAGAGAAACTGAGGAGATCGTCTACAAATGGTAAATTAATTGAGCACTGAAATATTGAATGGAACTTATAATTTCTGCATTAGGCTATAAAGCAAGAAATAGTGCTCTTATTTGTAATATTTATTGAGAAATAATGCTTTATAGTTAAAGTCAAGAGATCTTATTTGTGTCCCACTTTAACTTTCCTCCTCCTTCTCCTCTATAATTTTCTCCCAAAGACAAATATAATACCTTAAAAATTCCAAGAACCTGCAGGAAGGGGGAAAAAAAAAAGGAAAAAAAAATAAAAAAACCTAACAAAACAAAGCAAAGAAACCTACACATGAAGCTAGAATTAAAACCAAAAATAATTATACGGAATTCAAGACCAACAATGAGAACAGAACATCCTAACAGAAGCAAAACAAAATACATCTGAGAAAAGGCTGCTAACAGCATGTAACATCTCTTCTGAGGTGCTGAAAAACATATCTTTCTGCACTCTAGAAATTCATAGCTAAGGGGCCTAAGTCTCATTCCTGAAATAAACTTTAATAGCACATATGTGAGGTTACACATCTATCACCTTACTCTTAATTCACTTTCTCACCGTGACAACGACAATTTGTGCTTGGCAGACATGCAGCTTTTATGTGTTGAGACGGATGAGTAAAGAGCTTATTGGATGGTCATTAAAATTGTTCCTGGAGCAATCTGTTATTTGTAAATCAGACTTGATCCCTTCATTCAGGATGTTTTGGTTGGTTGATTTTTGGTTTTTCTTTTTCATCTTATCTGCAAGTATACTTGATATAGAAAGCATCCACATTTGTATGAATTAATCCAGTAATTAATAAAGAAGAAGAAAAGGTGATGGGATTTTTTTTCTTTATAATTTATTTCTCCAAGTAATTTTTTCCATAGCTTATATTACTCTTTTGCTTATGCTAAAGAATGTACCCTGGACTTCAAAAGGCAAACTCTAAGTCAGTCTCCTACTTTTGTCTTTTTTATTTGTTCAATGCAGAATTTCAGGTAATGGGCAACTTCGAATAAGTGTGTTTCTAGATCATAGAATCAGTCAGGGTTGGAAGGAACCACAAGGATCATCTAGTTCCAACCCCCCCGACATGGGCAGGGACACCTTACCCTAGAGCAGGCTGCCCACAGCCTCATCCAGCCTGGCCTTATACTCCTCCAGGGATGGGGCCTCGACTGCCTCCCTGGGCAACCCATTCCAGGCTCTCACCACTCTCATGCTGAACAACTTCCTCCTCATGTCCAGTCTGAATCTCCCCATCTCCAGCTTTGCTCCATTTCCCCCAGTCCTGTCACTCCCTGATAGCCTAAAAAGTCCCTCCCCAGCTTTTTGTAGCCCCCCCCCCCCCCCCAGATACTGAAGGCCACAATAAGGTCATAGAATCATAGAATCAACCATGTTGGAAGAGACCTCCAACATCATCCAGTCCAACCTATCGCCCTCAGAGTGTCCTCTTCTCCAGACTGAACAGCCCCAACTCTTTCCATCTGTCCTCATAGGAGAGGTAGATCCCATTTTGAAGCTTACAGCAATGGATTTGAAATGTGCCAACCACAGAAAAGCAAGCAAAAAATGCTTAGAAGCAACAATAAAACTATTCTTCAAATGGTTCATACTGAAATATCATGATTTTCCATTTGCACACAAAAATCAATGCAGTCTTGCCATTGTTAGCTCGTAGTAGAGACAATGCCACCTGTCTGAGCAAGCTAATTTGACAAATAAGGATTTATACTGACTTCATAAATATAGTGAGAAATTAATTATTTTTAATTAAAATTGCATTATATTGAAATAAAAAAATGAGATGTTACAGCAACATCTGCTGAGATGCTGTACATCTTAGAAAGACTCGCCTTTGAGTTAAATTCTGTACAGAAAAGAGCTTCTGACTGATAACTGGAGAAAAATCTAGTTGGTGACAACTCCAATAAATTTATTTCCAATTCTGCTGCAAAGAAATCTTTGAAGACTGCTACTTCAGAGTGCTTCAGCTCCTACCTTTCTCTTGATATAGGTAAGATGGAAAAAAAAAACCCATCACACAATAGGAAACATGTATTTCCTGGCTAATTCCACTGAACTCCATCCATCTTTTCCTTCTTTTCCCCTAATTCCTTATGACACAAGGTTTAGGGGCCTTGACAAAGAACAGCTTCAATTTCCCTCTGCAAATGCAATCAATAAAAAATAGAGAGCACTACTATGCTCTCTTTAGAAGAGCTGCAACACACTTTGGGTGATTTATTCAATGTAAAGGCCCTGGCCAGCACACAACACAGAGTACAACTTTATTTGAAAAGCCTGAGAGCTATTTACTATATCTGAAAATATGTGAGCTACTGCTCCCTGATGTGGCAGCTACACATACGCAGGGGAGAACAGAAGGGAGCTTCTCAGCAGCTCATTAATCTTCTTTCTCCATGTGGAATGTATTACACTTCCATATCCTCTTTAACGAAGTTGACTCATTGATTTCTTTAAAGATAACAAGATTATTGTTATGAATGAAATATACATTTGCAATCAAATATTACACTATTCAAAAGCACACACAGAGGAACAATACATTTTCAAGTGCGTGCTTTTCATCTGTATGTGTGCAGACACAGAGGCTTCCATCTGTAGCCATGCTAGTCAGATATTACAGGTACTCTGCTGAGGGTATAAACTAGACTCTTTTAAGTCTACATTCCTTCCATCTTACATTAAATCACTGCCATTGGAAAATTGTACTGCCATTGGAAAGTTGTACTCCCATTTCATTTTACATTGGAATAGAAGAGTCTTTTTGATTATAAAGCAAATGTAGTTGGTTATTTGCAATGGCTTATATAGATGTGTGTATACAGGCACACACATACATTTTTTTCTCCATAATTCTCAAATACAGTATTTCAAAGAACTGTTCTGTTAGTAACTTGAACTTCAATCCCTCAGATTCACATGAATATTTCAAGCCATCTACCTCTTTCACACAAAGTTCAGCACAAGCAAGAGGCCAGGGAAATAGAAGGATTATAGTGACTCCAAACTGAACACTGTCTCCAAGGTAACTGGTCCTCGGAGTGGAATTAGAAAGCTGAATTTAGATACTTAGGCTTCACGCAGAAAACTGCAGGAAAGTGTCCAACACAAAACAGTTATACAAAACTCCCCTAATTTCACAGCTGATTAGAAACCAGTTACAAGACAGCACTAGGAAATTCTGAGAGCTAGGGAAACTGGGGAGTGTTTTACCCAACCTCTCTATAGAGGTTAAGCAAATAAACCTGAGCACATCATGAGACTTTGGTGTGTTTCTACAAATTACATGACTTAAATACAGTTTGTATGCATGGTCTAGGGTGTTAATCAAGTTTATTAGATTTTTATCAATCAAATGTACTACACTAGTTGCAAACATCCACCAGGTGATTTGAAACTCTGCTATTTATACATTATTTGACTACATAATTTGAAAGGTAAAGGATTACAAATGGGAAAAAAATATTACAAACTGAATAGATTCTGTTCATTTATATCAAAACAAGTATTTATGAATGCAAATGAAATGCCTCCTTCTCATTCAAAGCACAGGAGGAAAAAAAAAGATGTCTTAAAATTTAACATACAATAACTGCCACATTTTTTCCATCTTTTCCAGCTAGATAGGTCATTACTTTGATGCTCTGCTGGATCTTGTATATATAACTCAGTTACAAAATCTCGTTTTGACAGTAGAATCATAGAATCAACCAGGTTGGAAGAGACCTCCAAGATCA
Source organism: Pogoniulus pusillus (assembly GCF_015220805.1). Lineage (NCBI taxonomy): Eukaryota > Metazoa > Chordata > Aves > Piciformes > Lybiidae > Pogoniulus > Pogoniulus pusillus. The sequence goes on from NC_087267.1 coordinate 35,858,958, forward strand.
TCCAGTCCAACCTAGCACCCAGACCTATCCAATCAACTAGACCATGGCACCAAGTGCCTCATCCAGGCTTTGCTTGAACACCTCCAGGGATGGTGACTCCACCACCTCCCTGGGCAGCCCATTCCAATGCCAATCACTCTCTCTGGCAAGAACTTCCTCTTACCATCCAGCCTATACCTACCCCGGCACAACTGGAGACTGTGTCCCCTTGTTCTGTTGCTGATTGCCTGGGAGAAGAGGCCAACCCCCACCTGGCTACAATGTCCCTTCAGGTAGTTGCAGACAGAAATGAGGTCACCCCTGAGCCTCCTTTTCTCCAGGCTAAACAACGCCAGCTCCCTTGGCCTCTCCTCATAGGGTTTGTGTTCCAGGCCCTTCACCAGCTTTGTTGCCCTTCTCAGGACACATTCCAGCACCTCAACATCTCTCTTGAATTTGTATCTGGACCAGTTACTGGATAATCAGAACTATTTTGGTAATACACATTTAGAGGTGCATAAAAAGCATTAAAATACAGTTTTTACCATATGGGACAATAATGACCTAATCTCAAAATCTATGATTGCTGAAACAAACTATGCAAAGTAGAAATTTCACACTCTTAATTAAAAGCATACATGATTAAATGTCATGTACTTGTTTCTTTAAACGAACAACCTCTCCACTCCCCATTATTCTACCAATAATTCTCTGAAGTCACTGGATCCTAGAGTAGTGTTGTGCCTATGTCAAATCAAGTAAATTAATTGGCAATGCAACACCCTATCTGCTGACTGGCTTAGCTGCCACATGCTGATAGCTAGAGGAGAACAGTAAAAGCTCATTAAAAGAAGAAACACGCAGAAGTAGATGAGAATAAAAATGTCAAGAAGAGAAGATGGACTTAAGCTTCTATTATATATCAGCTAAAAAGAGTTAATACGATGCAGAGTCATAGACTTTTCAATATACACTCATAACCTTATTGCTGTCTACAACTACCTGAGGGGTGGTTGTGGCCAGGAGGAGGTTGCTCTCTTCTCTCAGGGGGCCAGCACCAGAACGAGAGGACACAGCCTCAGGCTGTGCCAGGGGAGATTTAGGCTGGAGGTGAGGAGAAAGTTCTTCACTGAGAGAGTCATTGGACACCGGAATGGGCTGCCCGGGGAGGTGGTGGAGTCGCCGTCCCTGGAGCTGTTCAAGGCAAGGTTGGATGTGGCACTTGGTGCCATGGTCTAGCCTTGAGCTCTGTGGTAAAGGGTTGGACTTGATGATCTGTGAGGTCTCTTCCAACCCTGATGATACTGTGATACTGTGATAACTTGGTGCCATGGTCTAGCCTTGAGCTCTATGGTAAAGGGTTGGACTTGATGATCTGTGAGGTCTCTTCCAACCCTGATGATACTGTGTGACAATTTCTGAGTAAGTTATTTAGCTCTTCAAAACATAAAAGACATCCATATTATGCACTACAACCTATTGCCATCACACTATTTGTGGATGTTACAAGCCAGGAATGAATGCTGTTTTCTGCCTTGTTTCCTCCAATATCAAAGCACGACAACATGCGTTCTAGAGCAGAGTAACACCCGCTGTAATCAGGCACACAGCATTCTTTTTCTCAGAAGATGGTTAGAATTAGAAATATCTGAAAGATTCCACTGATCAGAGTGGTTCCAGAGAACTGTCAGATTTTGTAGAGCTATGCACAGTGCAAGAACCTAAGTACAATGAAAAACTGAATGAATTTACTAATATAGTTACAGCTGCACCTGATTTTTTTTTTTTTTTGCCATTTCTTCTTTGTTTCCACAGGTGATTTCAAAGTAAACCTTCTAGTTGGAAATGATTTCTTCTTTGAAGAAACCCAACAGATTAATTACTATTTCAAAATGAAGGTGTTGTATTTTTATGGAAATATCACAGATTAAATATCAACAAAACACCGCTTTAAAAACTAATGATGACTAACACAGATTAACTCTGTTTTTCCTCTAAGCTTGTTTTTTTGGGAGTGTTTTTTTTGTGGGGGAAGGTGGGTTGGGTTTTTTTTGGTCTGTTTCTTGTTGATTTTTGTTTGTTTGTTAGCATTTCAAAAGATATCATAGTGACACCCAAATTAAACTAGGTATAGAGATATGCTTGATCTTTAATGAGGACTTCTCTCTATAGAAAAAGTAATAATATTCAAAAAAGGTGTTAATAAAACCAATCAAAAGACTGTCTGGAAATGGTCTTTTGGAATAATTTCTTAAACTTCAATAACTTTTTAGAAACTAGAGCATTTTAAAAGTTCAGTAAATCCTAAATGGTAGCTGGGTTAAGTGAGAAGAAAAGGAACTTGAAACAGACCATTTAATGCGAAAATGTTTAAGCTCCTACCTCCTGCTTTTTACAACTTTGCAACTATTTTGGCAATTCCCACTAAAATTTATATTAGTTGTTGTCGTGGAGGGTCTGCGGGCCTGAAAGCAGGCTTATTTATGCCTGCTCTGCCTGGACATGTCTCTGCCTGCACCAGGGGTAAATCAGAACAAAGGGACACCTGATTGTGTAAGTCCCCACGCCCAGCTCGGGCCTGCCTGGTGCTGGGCCCATGTGATTCCCACACCTGGAGTCCAGGCCTGTGGGCTTTACCCAGTGTGGCAGGGTTGGGCTGACTGCCAACCTGATGGGTCATTCGAGTGGCCAAGGAGGCCATTAACTCTCGGCCCACAGTTGATAAATAGGGGTGCACAGGCTCACGTGCAGCCTTCCCCACATTACTTGAAGCTCTGCCACATGCTTGCTTGCCTGCCTGATTCCTTGCAGCTTTATGTCTGCCTGTGTATGAGTGCCTGGCATGCATATTGCCGCAGGTTGCCAGGAGCAGACCCACTTGTCTGTATTTGATCGGCCTGAGGAGCAAGCGTTGGACCCGTGCTCAGACTGCACCTGGAGATCCTGCCTGCGTATCCCTGGAGACAGCAGCCAGCAGAATCCAGCAGCAGTAAGGCCCGAGACTTCCATTTCCCCTGACACCAGAGGATTCCAGCCTAGAAGTCCACAGGCAGAGATCCTGAAGAACTGGACACTTGCAATAGGCTGATGCAGCCCCGGAGGGTGATTAGTAATTGTGGCCGTTTGAGCTGATCCTCTAGCTCAGACACAGGGCAGAGATGAACATTCCAGGAATAGGCCACATAAATGGCAACAATAGATAAATTAATATAATTTCATTGGAGCATCAAGAACTTTATGTCTAGAAGCACAGCTTGTTCTGCCCCTTTCTCCCGCTGGCTTCTGCTGCTGCAGCTTCGCCTGTTGTCCCCCAGCTGCTGTTTTGGCTACTGCTGCTTCTGCTGCTTCGCCGACGCCTGACCCCTCCCCCATCACCCTTAAGGTTATTGTATTTTTTTTTTCCTTCCTTCCTTCCTTCTCTAGTTATTATTTCTCTTTACATTGTTATACTGTAAGAAAATACAATTTCATCTTTCCCTGACTTTCAAAAAAGGGGGGTCTGTGTTGTGAATTTCTTGCTGGGGAAGGGATCAGCCCAAACCCAGGACAATAATTGATATGAATTGTGAGTAGATGCCTCTGTAATTTCTATTACCTCTGCCATAAAGCAGAGAGCAGCTTTCAGCTCAGCTTTGCTGGGCAAACAGTATAAGTCCTCAGGCGGCACTGAGCCACGGGGAAACTCTCTCTCTCTGTTAATAGTTTGAATGTTTAATAGTTATGAATAAGTTTCTGTAGATATAGATCCTAGAATGTCTTCATAATCATATAAAGACCCCTGCAATACTAAAGTTCAGTGGTTGGGGGTGGCGAGACTTGAAATATTAGAAGTTAATAAATACTTATTTTTATAAATATCCTCTCACATTAATTAATTTCTCCCCTCCGCCAAATCGGTGTAGGCACTGAGAAACCCCACTCGTGACAGTTGTACACTAAAAATTCAATTAATTTGAAAATGGATACCATCAGATATTCATTTGATGTAGATCACCCACTAATAATTATTTTCAATCTGTCTTATAACATATATTAACCATCAACTGTAATTCTCTCTCCAGCCAAGATAAATTGGAAAGCAACAATGTAGATACAGTCACACAAGCAAATAAAGATTGGTTGACACGTAATCTGGCATAATAGGTGTTTGTTTTATCTGTTATGCCAAAGAAAGTAATTGCAATAGGACAAAGTGCTGAAAATGGCCACCAAGATACCTGGCAAAGAAAATCAGTCTTCTGGAAGGAGACAGAGTTTGAGTAATACAAGCTAGAAAAGTGAGACAGTCATAAAGGAAATGTCCTGAAAACAGTCCTGAAAAGGGTATAGAATCACAGAATCATAAAATGGTTTGGGTTGGAAGAAGCCTCCAAAGGTCATCTAGTCCAAGCCTCCTGCACTCAGCAGGAACATCCTCCACCAGATCACCTTGCTCAGAGCTTTGGCAAGCTTCACCTTGAATGTCTCCAGGGATGGGGCCTCGACTAACAACTTGGGCAACCTACGCCACTGTTCCAGCACCACCATGATACAGAACTTGTTCCTAACACCCAATCTAAATTTCACAGTATCACAGTTTCATCAGGGTTGGAAGAGACCTCACAGATCATCAAGTCCAACCCTTTACCACAGAGCTCAAGGCTAGACCATGGCACCAAGTGCCACGTTCAATCCTGCCTTGAACAGCCCCAGGGATGGCGACTCCACCACCTCCCTGGGCAGCCCATTCCAGTGTCCAATGACTCTCTCAGTGAAGAACTTTCTCCTCACCTCCAGCCTAAATCTCCCCTGGCGCAGCCTGAGGCTGTGTCCTCTTGTTCTGGCGCTGGCCATCTGAGAGAAGAGAGCAACCTCCTCCTGGCCACAACCACCCCTCAGGTAGTTGTAGACAGCAATAAGGTCACCCCTGAGTCTCCTCTTCTCCAGGCTAAACAATCCCAGCTCCCTCAGCCTCTCCTCTGTTCTCTAATCTCACACCATTGCCCTTCATGCTGTCACTGCAGGCGTTCAGGAACAGTCACTGTGCAACCTTCTTTGATTTGCCTTATATATGCATAAGGATGGCACTGGCACAATGACAAATGCATATAAAGTACTTCAGAAAGAACAGAGCAGGCAATTAGGAGGTGTCTTTTAGGGTAGAAAGTCTTAAAATGGTCTTCTGCTAGGAGACACAAGCAAGGAGCCTAGATTTTTTCAGCTGGGACTCAATAAGCTGATTAAAGGAATGACACAGACTATCTAGATTAAGAATTGGATTTGTCAAGCAAAAAGCTACCTTATTCTGATATATCACCCAGGGATACAAACAAAGAAAATGTCCTTTTAGAAGCTGACTTGTAGTAACCACAAACATTCTGCAGACATGGCAGCACAAAAATTTAAGTAAAATCACCTTTCCTGTTCCTTTTTAATTCATTAATATCAAATGTTTTCAAATAAATGCTGGATTTTTTTTTTTTTACTACATTGAGGTATACATCTCTGCATAATACATGCATAGATATGTTCCATATATATATATTAATATATAGATTAAATATATATTTAATTAATAATTATATTTTCTAAAAGAATTCTAGGTATTAAGTAGATTATCTAAGGAGCATGTATATATATATATCATAGACAACATTTTTTCTGAGGTTTAGGGCATTTTAATGCATATTAAAATAACAGAGTGGATTTGGCTAATGGATTCTAATGTAATCCCCATATAAATGAAATATTAATGAATAGCAGGATGGTTTAATCTACCTAAAGGTATCTCTGGCAACAGAAAACCAAGACACATCTAGTGTGAAGGGAATAAAATGCACAAGTGGGAAACGTGAGCGAAATGATGATGAGGCAAGGTCTGTCTCATCAGCCTGAGCTGGTACAGATGGGACAGCTCTTGCTCCTTGTCAATATTGGAACCGTCTTATGAATGAGCTCTGCAGACTGAAAATAATGAAGTTATCACAACCTTCCTTTTTGTTGTTTTTTTTTGGTTGATTTTCCTTTTGGCCAAAGGTTGTGCCAAAGAAGATGAAGTCCCTTCTCTCCAATTTATGAAACACCTGTCCCACGTGTAACTGCATCATGCCTTCTCAGAACCAGAACATAAAACTAAAGCAGAAATTGTCATTCTATATCCTGGTATCATCACAGGCATTATACTTCCAATGTTAATTAAGTTTGGTTTGGTGTTTTTTTCCAAGGTTATGTGGAGAGAATATAAATAAAACTCTTATCTTTTAAGGAACAATGGCTATAGGGTACTAGAAAGGTGGAAATTCAAAGGTTTCTCCCTGTATAAACATAGCTTTTCCTCTCTCGAGACACTGCTATTTCCTGCTGTAAACAAAGTCTTTACCTGTACCTTTACAAGAGGAAAACATATTTTTATTTCATCTATAGTATTCAGTTAATGAGGAACAGCACAGACTTCTATTCCTGTTCTTCCAAGATGCTAAGCCAAATTCGACTCCTGGGAGTGAATCCTGGCCTCCCTGCAGCTAATTACAAAATTCCCATTCTGCACAGGGAATTGATTTCATCCTTCATCTTCGGAAAGCTTTAACTCTGCAGTGTTCAGCTGCTTTCTCTGAATTCAGTATTTTGTCAACCATAATAAGCAGATCGTGGAATTAGGAGCCACGACTTACTACTTTAGAGATTTTAAGCAAACAAGAGAAAAAAAAAATCACTCTTGCAAATCACTTCATAAGAGTCCAAATGCCTTTGAAATAAAAGAATCAAAAGGATATTTGGGCATGTAGCAAAATTAAGCTGCCTTGTAGGTTTTTCAGTATGCTTTTCATGTCATGAGTACTCTCTTAGCATTCACCTAAATTTTCTGTATGAACTGTTTTATTGACTTGGTATAGCAGTTCTTCATTCTACAATGTACAAACAGAAAAACGTTTTATAATCATGTGCTTGCTGAAGGTCTCCTTGTTTCTAAATGACTTTGTGGTTATGTAAAACCATAGAAGATGTAATGTTGCATAAAACTGGAATGGGGTGAAAAAGGAAATCTTATTGCCCTGTTGTTTAAAAAGAAGTTTTATTGCCTCATATATACCTAGCCTAATGCTTTAAACTGTGCTAAACTTTAGCTGCTTCAGTTTCCTACATTTAACTAAAGGGCCATAATCCTTCCTCAATGAATAAATATTGCATAAATAGAGCTTTTAAAATTAGAGAAGTTGCTGAGTTTGAGAGTTTCTAAGGGCTTCTATGTAGATCATTCCCCAAAATAGGAAGAGACCAGTATATTAAAGAAATATAGAAACAGATGGAACAACTGCTATGGAGTGTAAAAAAAAAAAGGCATCAGGAACCAAATTGGTTTAGAATACATAAAAAAGCCCTCTGAGGTCATACTGGATGCTAAACAGTTACTTTTGACTACAATCAGGAAGCAAGGATTGAGAGTACTGTATTTCCTAGGACAATGAGGAGGATATAAAACTATGACTCTGGATTTTAAATAAAGTTTTAAGAAGGAATCATATGACATAGTGAAATACAACATTCATCTCTATTACAGGCACTTCTACACATATTTAACTTTCATATTTTGTAAATGAAAGAAGTAAACCCAAATGCTAGGAGCTTAGTACAGCTAAATTCCATTGTGTTCTGGGTTGCTTTTTTAGCATATCATGTTTGAAAAAATAACTATGAGACAAAAGAACACTTATCATAGAATCACTAAGGCTGGAAAAGGCCATTAGGATCACTGAGTCCAACCATAACACAACTACTATGACCACTAAACCATATCCTGAAGCACCATACCTACATGCTTCCTGAACACCCCCAAGGATGGCTACTCCACCATCTCCCCAGGCAGCCTGTTCCAACAGCTCACCATGCTCTCAGTAAAGTTTTTCCTAAAGTCAAATCTAAACTTCCTCTGGCACAACTTAAACTCATTTCTTCTTGTCCTGTTGCTGGTTACTTGGGAGAGGAGAACAACACCAGCCTCACTCCAACCTCCGTTCAGGGAACTGTAGAGAACAGTAAGCTCTCCCCTTAGCCTTCTCTTCTCCAGTCTAAACAACCCCTGCTCCCTCACCTGCTCCTGCTATGCCAAGCTCTACAACAACCTCAAGAGCCTTGTTGCACTTCTTTGTACATGCTCCAAGACCTCAATGTCTTTCCCATACTGTGGCACCCGGAACTGAACACAGCACTCAAACTGTAACTTCACCAGGGCTGAGTACATGGGCACCATCGCTGCTCTATCATTAGTGAGAAACTCATTACTTGTCTTTTTAAGAGCATCCTGGTTTCTGTGGTTTCACCCGTACCAGCCAGCAGCTAAGTACAATGTAAGCAGGCTTGTGTATTGAAACAATGAGTGCCGAGGATGAGACATTTCTGTTACACAGCATTTGGAAATTCCATTTTCTGCTACATCTGTTCTGTGCTGTAGCTGAAATACCTATTAACAGTTGATGTGGGCCATGTGCACTGTGAGAGGGCACCTTCTGGTATAGCTGCATCAGGAGGAAATCCAGCTGCCACTCTCTGAAAAGGCTCAGCAATGTCAAGTGCTGTAACTTGGACCAAACAACCTTAACTTCCAAAGGACATTTCTTATCTCAATGGAAATACTAACTTAGAGACAGCTTTCATGAAACAATAATGAAGGGCCAAAGAAATTAGGTAGCTGAGTAACTTGCTTTTTGTGACAAAGAAGTTCACAGTCAACAGGCAAAGATTTGCTTAATGTGCAAGAGGATCACTCTGTCTTGAGCACATCACCTTGCAATTTTTATCACTTTAGTAATCTGTGCATCCAGCTATATCTGTATCTTCCATTATAAGTAAAAGGAGAGGATACTCAGCCTTACCTAACTAGATACGCCTGAGCATGATACAAGCAAGGGTCTGCACAGGGACCAGAGCCATTCAATATCTTCAACATTGATACCAATAGGCAGATTGAGGAACTCTCAGCAAGTTTGCAGATGATACTAAGCTGAGTGGTGTGGTTGATAAGTCTGAAGGATAGGATAGCTGCCACCCAGAGGGACCTGGACAGGCTGGAGACGCGGACTGAAGAGAATCTCATGATGTTCAATAACACAAAGTTCCAGGTCCTGCACTTAGGCCAGGGCAATGCTAGATATCATTCCAGGCTGGGGGATGATGAAATTGAGAGTCCTATGAAAAAAGACTTGGTGGTGCTGATGGATGAGAAACTGGACATGAGCAAAGTGTGTGCTTGCAGCCCAGAAAGGCAATGGTATCCTAAACAACAGACTCCTGCAAACTTACTTCAGGGACAGCATTTAAAGAAACATTTTAGCACTAACCAAAGGCAACTTCTTTTTCTTATAGAATGGGACTTCAGGTGTATGACTTAGAATACATTATAGGGTATCCCTCCCTTGCCCCCCTTCTTGACAGTTTATGCCTGTCAAATGTATTCAGTTCACGAACACAAGGAGCCAAAAATCCAGACAAAATATCCATCAGAAGACTATCCCTTTAAGGCAAAGCTGTAGCTATGTCAGTTGTCATAATTAATTAGTTGTTTATTAATGTATTACGATTTCATTTTACTAAGTACAATCTAGTCACATAAGCAGGAATCCTTCAAGCCTTGGAAATTTTAAAATGAGCATTAAGACCTAATGTATTAAGACAAACAAGGGCTTTAAGGATGAACCACAACATCAGTGGCAGCAGAACAATAGAGGCTATTGCAGGGCTCTGCCATACTCTTCAATTATCTATTGGTCTTCCTGGCTTCTGAAAAACAACTGCTTGATGTACCTCTGCCTCTGACCTCTCATTCCCTGCTGTCTGTGGCAGAAAGGTCAGACCAAATAAAGGAAAAATTTATAAATGGAAGGAAATTTTAATGACTGTAAATGCAAGAATGAAATGAAAAATGTCGTAAGAACCCACTTGCTGCAGAAATGGAGATACTTAATGATGAATACCTGAAAATAGTTTCCACACAAGCATCTTGTGAGATACCAAAAACTGATGAGGGCCAGGAGGATGGAGCCAGCCTCTTTTCAGTGATGCCCAGTGACAGAATAGAGGGCAATGCGTGGAAGTTGAGGCACAGGAGGTTCCATGTGAACCTGAGGAGGGATTTTTTCACTGTGATGGTGACAGAACACTGGAACCAGCTGCCCAGGAAGGTTGTGGAGTCTCCCTCTCTGGAGATATTCGAGAACTGTCTGGATGTGTTTCAGTGTGATCTGCTCTAAGTGATCCTGCTCTGGCAGAGGGGCTGGACCAGATGGTTTCTCGAGGGTCCTTCCAGCCCCTGACATTCTGTGACTCTATGATTCTATACACACTTATACTTCTAACATACATACACATTTAATACATTTATGTAAAATAAGTGAATAATTAGTCCAATCTATGATTGAGACAAAAAATACAGTTGTCAGAGAGGGCTAAGAAGCTAAGGTGCATATTACTTCAGTCCTACTCTATGCTTCCTGTAGCTATTTCAGCAATTTATATTTTGCTCATGATCTTGATTCATCTGCTTAGAGCTGTCAGTATTCGTACCTAGCAAGATGCTCTTAGGCTAAAATACATGTGAAAAAGAAAAAAAGAAAGCTAACAAAAACTGAAACCAAGTGAAAAGAAATCCTTTCTGAAAAACAAAACAAAACAAACCCCAAAACAAATAAACAAACAAAAAAAAAAACTCAATAAAAAAATATAGCAGAGCCTACTATTACATTTCTAAGAATTCCCTGGGTCTGAAACTAGGAAATAATTCACTATTTCTTCCAGTAACAATATTTGATGGCTTAATCAACATTGCATTACCCTAAATATTCCAAATAATGCACTGCTCAGCAAATTTTCCAAGTAAAAACTAAAACAGCAAATGGATCAGCAACATATAGATACATATTTACTGGTGAGAGAAGTCTCACTAATATCAGTGCTTACGTGTATGATAAACAGGGTTTTTTCCCACTCCAAAGCAGCTTGTAAAGCTGAAGAGCAATAGTATCAGGCACTATATCAGCATCCATTACATTGTCAGATTTTAATTACTATTATTTAGCTCTGCAGAGTCTAATAGAAACACAGAGCAATGCTCTCATGAAGGAACTCTGCATGGCTCCTTAGACCACTGTGCAATGACAATGGTCACCAGCCTCACTGTTCAGTTCAGTGACTTTACGATGTTCTTAACCTCTGAAATTAAATACACAAGCAATACTTCTGTCTTTGGAAAGTTTAACTATAAGGATGCATAATAAATGCTAATGCATCAGTCGTGAAAGATCATAAATGAAACAACTTATCTGAGCAAGCAGCAAAGAAATCAGTGCTATTACAATTTTAATCTTAAGAGACAAAAGATGAATTTAGCTCAGTAACAATCAGAGAAGGTTCAACAGTGCTTACTGCATTACCATTTCTTTCTCTTATCTTTAGCTTTGTTTGCACGTATTTATGACATTTAAGGTATTTTTCAGTAGTCAGTGCTAGTGGCAGGAAGTCCAACCAACCTTCAGAAAGGAAAGCTTGAAACAGCAGCAGCAAATAAATTACTATCAGTGTCATAAAGTACAACTGATCAACATCTGAAAAAAAGCCGTATCACAACAGCTCCAAAAACCCTGAACAAGAGTCGCTCTCCAAGCACACAACCATGCCCTAAGAGGCAATTTATAGAGCAACCTTACAAAAACCTATGGAGGGGGAATATTGGGAAAGAGGAAAGACTAACTTTTAGTCAAGATTGCTTTGTGCCTTTAATAATACAAAACATCTTGGATTTCTTCATCTGCTGAAACACAAGGTGTAGAACGTTTTCTCATGTGTGTAACTCTCTCTGTTCAGTACTACCAAACAGTGTAGGCTTGCAAGACATGAGACTGAATTGCTGTTGCGGAGGGGAAATGAACTGATGTGAGATGACATTTTCCAAAATGAATATTGTTTATTAATTTTGCTATTCAGAACTCTTGCCACCCCTGACCACTAATTTTAATAATATTTCGGTTCTTACACGGTCATGGAAACATTCTGTGGATAAGATCTACGTCTAATGTAACCAGCAAAATAGATAAACATTAATTGAACTGGAAGAGACTATTCCCGTGGTCAAATTCCACTTGCCCAGTAGATGGGCTCAAGCTCTTTCTGCTCTATAGCAGAAGGCAGTAGAGAATTACAAAGAGGTGTTTGAGCATTTACTCACAGATTATTGTTGTTAGAGTCACAGGGGCTAGCCACAGTCCAGACAGTGCCCAAATGCTTTCAGGGGACTCTGTCTTGTTGGACGTTGAGGCTTGAATCTTCCCAGCTTCTGGGGACAGGACGCAGACAATCTCTGACCTTGTCTCCTGGCTTCCTCTGGACGATCTGTCTATATGTCCAGGGATTCTAGGCAGGATCTTCAGGTGCAGAGGCAGCATGTGTGCAGTCTCAGCACGATGTCACACTGGCCACACAGGCCAATTGTGTGCAGCCATCCAGGGGCTGCTCCTGGAAACTTGCAGCAGTGGAGTTTAGCAGGCAAGCAACAAGGCAGTGTGCAATAGCAGCAGGGTTGGGCACAGCAGAGAGAGCACAGCAAAGAGCAGGGAAGCAAAGCAGGTTGTTCACCCGCGTATCTCCTTTTATCAGAGTGTGGGCTGAGATTAATTGCTCTTTGGACACAGAGTAGCCAACCAGGATGGCAGTTATCCAGACCATACCATATTAGGCAAAGCCACAGGCTCACTTTTCCCTAATTTGGGAAAAGCACAGGCCTTGCACTAGGCAGGCACAAGCTAAGTGTATGTACCTTACACCACAGGACCCTGGGCAGGCCAGACTCAGTGGCTCCAGGTCCTTTTGTGTCTGCTTCCCACACTTGCCTCTCTGGTGGAGCAGAAAAACATGCCCAGGCAAGGCAGGACATGTATAAGCCTATTTTGGGCCTATCAGGCCTACCACAACAATTGCTTACACAAAAAAACAACTGAAAGAACTGTCTAGGAGAGATTTTTAACTGTAAAGCTATGCCTCAGCCCTTGGAGATACTCAAACCCTACATGGAGAGGCTTTTAAGCAACCTGCTGTAGTAGACTCCACCACACATAGACAAGGGCCAGATTTTGAGTTTAGTCCAGAACTTGTTTAATTTGGTGGCTGGAGCTCTCTGAAGTAAAGCACACACAAAAAAGGGGCATGCCACTGAAAATATACAATGTAGAGATTATGAATTTGGAGCTATCCCTTCCAAAGATGCAAGTAATATCTTTTAAAAGTCTGTACCAATACACTCTCTATACTTTCCTAGCACCTTGTTGTGACTTGCAATAATTTGCAAAGGCTGTTGAAGAGAGTAAGTAAAAGAACTAAGCATGATTTTGGAGTGACCAAATAGCAGCTTATCTCAGTAAAGCAATTTAAAACAATTAAAAGCATAATAATTAGAGAAGCAAGTACACTACAGTAACATTATCCTTTATATTTATACTTCATACTCATTCTCACATGCCCTGATCTTTTTGATGTAATGATCTGTATTTTGCCATTGCACACATTTCCATATTAAATGTATTCTTGCAAGAATCTTCAGGGGTTTTGGTCAGCCTGCATTGCATTTGTTTTTGTATCGATCACACTCAAGCAGACGTCTTTCACTTGTCAGATTCTATTCCTCCCTATTTCAGATTCCTCTTACTCAGACAAAGGGCTTTCGCTTCTCTTGTCAGCTTCGATTGAATTTTTTGTATTGATCTTTTCAAACAGCTTTATACTTCCTTATCATCTTCATAGGGATCATGTTCATTTTTATATTGAAGTCATCATTTTGACACTCCATTGTCTTTCTCCTCATTAGAGAATTTCTAGCGTGGAAAGCATTTGAAAATCTTGATTTCACCATAGTCATTAACAGCTCAGAAAGAAAATCCCAGAACCCAGTGGTGACTTGAGTCAATGTCTTTATGGTTTTAAATTCACAGTACTCTTGAATGATATCCTTCTATCTTTTCACTAAACATTGTCCATTCTTCAAATTATCCCACTGATTTTTGCTGAGTAGAAATAACCTAAACCTTCATGGTCATGCAACCTTGTCTCACAAACACATAGATACATGCACACATACAAAGCCACACATCTGTTTTATAGTGCAAGTAGGCCATCTGACATTTTTTATTTAGTTATCAAACTCTTATTATGAAAATCTTTAGAAAAGCGAAGCTTCCCATCATGGCCAGAAATGATTTCTCCAGAAATAACTACCTAATAAACAACAAATACTTCATTTCTGTGATTTCACCTCCAAACAACTTCACTCCTATTAAGCTGAGTGAAACATTTTCCTCTTGTGCCCTGAACATGATGACTATCATCAGCTCACAAATCCAACCACTAAAACAGTCTGTTCATACACATGCATTATCGCAACTCCACTTCAGGGTAAAACAGACAAAAATATGTTCTGACTAGCAGTTCATCCTCATTATCTATATAAACTGAAGACTGCAGTGATAGAAAGTAGCCCTACCATAAAAGACTTGGGAGTTCTGGAGGAAGAATCATAGAATCATAGAATCAACCAAGTTGGAAGAGACCTCCAAGATCATCCAGTCCAACCTAGTACCCAGACCTATCCAATCAACTAGACCATGGCACTAAGTGCCTCATCCAGTCTTTTCTTGAACACCTCCAGGGATGGTGCCTCCACCACCTCCCTGGGCAGCCCATTCCAATGGCAAATCACTCTCTCTGGGAAGAACTTCTTCCTAATATCCAGCCTATACCTACTCTGGCACAACTTGAGACTGTGTCCCCTTGTTCTATTGCTGGTTACCTGGGAGAAGAGGCCACCCCCCACCTGGCTACAATGTCCTTTCAGGTAGTTGTAGACAGTAATAAGATCACCCCTGAGCCTCCTCTTCTCCAGGCTAAACAGGCCCAGCTCCCTCAACCTCTCCTCATAGGATTTGTGCTCCAGGCCCCTCACCAGCTTTGTTGCCCTTCTCTGGACATGTTCCAGCACCTCAACATCTTTCTTGAATTGAGGGGTCCAAGAGAAGTTGGACATGAGCCAGCAGTGTGCACTTGCAGCCCAGACAGTGAACAGCATCCTGGGATGCATCAGAAGGAGCACATCCAGCAGATGGAGAGAGGTGATTCTGCCAATTTATTCTGGTCTGATGAGACTTCACCTTGAGTGCTGTGTCCAACTCTGGAGCCCTCAACACTGCAAGAACATGGACCTGATGGAGTAAGTCCAGAGGAAGGCCATGAAAATGATCAGGGAGGCTAGAACACCTGGGCTATAAGGACAAGGGTTAGGTGAATTGATGCAGGTTCTAAATGCTGTATTTTCACAAAGGTAGCAGAAGAAGAGCTTTTCCGTAACAGAAAAACGAAGCCACTACAGCGATCATTCTTTCACAGTAAAATCATAAATTTGTTAAAACTTAAAAAAAAAGAAACAAAGACTGAAAAAAAAAATAAATGGGACTTGAGAAGAACATTTCTGAATAATCAAGACTTGGCCTCATGGGATCTAAAGATGATGCTTTTCTGGTTTTTTTGTTTGTTTTAAAGGGTGATAAATAGATTATTCTAAGGATATCCAGCTGCTTTTATTCCAAGTGGAAGACTATGAGCTTGTTGGAAAATGCATTTTGCTGATTCGACATATTCGTTAGAACTCTGTGTGGCTGATCTGATCTATCTGTAATGAAACCTGAAAACATTAATTTCTACACTAAATCCAACACCAAAAGACTATCCGGCCTAATTTTCCGCTTACTTGCAGTGAACAAAGTATGTTATTTATTATACTATGGTTGTCGTTACTGCTGCATATGCATTAAAGAGTAAAAGGCAATTTCAATTCTTTGATAAAGTTAAATTGTTGTTGCTTCTAAGTCACTGAATTTCCAGTTTCTGTCAGTGGAATTTTCTTTCCTCATAAACAATCTATGTGCATCACTGTAGAGAAAATAAAACAAGGCATCACCTTTGAAACATCTGCATACATTCGCAGTGGTGAATGTAAGAGAAATTATAAGCATTTCAACCACTGAAAATGCAAAAGTAAATTATTTTCTGTTGACATTTATTTCTGATAGAAGTTACATATGCAGAAATTCTAAGCAGATATGTGTGCAGAAGGTAGAGTTCTGACTGAGAAAACTCAAAGATTGGAAATGTCAGTGAGAAGAGCAACTAATGTCAGGCAGGAATCAGAGAGTGTGATTGAAGGGAGGTAAGAATAACGAGACTGGACATAAAACTGCTTATACCAAAGGAAGCTAAATCAAAGAACTGAGAGATGGGTAATCAGTGGGAAAACTGCAGCAACAAGACAAAGATCAGCTAGCGAAAACACAACGGTATCAATTTGCTGTCTTCAAAGATACAAAGGAAAACCAAGCAGTGGCAAATGGTAGAGACCGGAGAAAAACAGGCAGCTAATTGAAAAGGAGCAGATGATGCTGTAATCCCTCAAAGACCACCTAAATTAGCATTTCTTTCACTATCTGATAAAGAGATATCAGGATGATACATATATTTAGTTGAAACAACAGGAGACAGAGAGCAGAAAAATCGTGTGTGCCAATAAACATCTTTAGAAAACAGAACTAAGGATAATAGACTTATTATATGTAAAGTTCCAGAAATCAGACAAATAGCCTGTCCCTTGGGAACTAAAATATATGAAGCCAGAGATTAAACCAATGATGGAAAGACAGGGGTTACTGGTTGTTTTTCATGATGGAATAAATAATTCAGTTTGAAGCTCCTTCACATTGATCAGAAGCAGGAATGCCAGGTGACAAAAGATATTCAAACAAGTGGAGCCTTGAGTAATCCTCAGGAAGGAATTTTCTTGTGCTCAGAGAAAAAAGCAAAGGCCTGAAAACCAGAATCATCACAATTTAGAGATGTCTGACCACAATAAGCACAAAAAGTATGTATCTGATTAAAGCTTTCAAGATTTTCCAAAGAATTAGTGAAGAAAGCAAATTCAAAGTTGGCATATGTTTTTCATCTAAAAGGGAACAGAGGTGAGACACTTGTATGACCTCTCCATGTAAAAACCTCCAAGAAGTAGATGAGATAAATGCAACAATATTGAAACAAAACATCTCAGAGTACCACACAGAACAGTAGAGTCAGTTAGAATCATGGAATCATTCAGGTTGAAAAAGACCCTTAAGATCATCAAGTCCAACCATTTAACCCTGCTCTACCAGGTTCACCACTAAACCATGTCACTAAGTGCTACATCTAAACAACCTTTAAACACATCCAGGGATGGTGACACAACCACCTCCCTGGGCAGCCTGTTCCAATGTTTGACCACTCTTCCAGGGAAAAAAATGTTTCCTAATGTCTAGCCTAAACCTATCCTGGTGCTGCTGGAGGCTGTTCCTTCTTGTTCTATCATTAATGACTTGTGAGGAGAGACCAGTGCCTACCTCTCTGTACTGTCCTGGTTGTAGAGGGTGATAAGGTCTCCCCTCAGCCTCTCCTTCCTCAAACTAAACAGTCACAGATCCCTCCTTCAAATTACAGTTCCAGTTCCCTTCATTTCCTCAAGCTAAAGAGCCCAAGTTGTGTCACATCCACAAGAATTTTGCACAAAATGGCAAGAAAATGTTAAAGTGTGTGTTCTAAATACAGTATTTTTGACAAATTCTGAAAGTAGAGGTCTCTGTAGAGGATATAGAATTGAGTAGGCTGAAGATGAGCCAGCAATGTGCCCAGGTAACCAAGAGAGCAAATGTCATCCTGGCCTGGATCAGGAACAGTGGGGCCAGTAGCACAAGGGAGGTTATTCTTCCCCTGTACTCAGCACTGGTCAGACCACACCTTGAGTCTTGTGTCCAGTTCTGGGCCCCTCAATCCAAGAGAGATGCTGAGGTGCTGGTACTTGTACAGAGAAGGGCAACAAAGCTGGTGAGGGGCCTGGAACACAAACCCTATGAGGAGAGGCTGAGGGAGCTGGGGTTGTTCAGCCTGGAGAAGAGGAGGCTCAGAGGTGACCTCATTGCTGTCTACAACCACCTGAAAGGACATTGTAGCCAGGTGGGGGTTGGCCTCTTCTCCCAGGCAACCAGCAACAGAACAAGGGGACACAGTCTCAAGTTGTGCTGGGGGGAAGTACAGGCTGGATGTTAGGAGGAAATTCTTGCCAGAGAGAGTGATTTCCCATTGGAATGGGCTGCCCAGGGAGGTGGTGGAGTCACCGTCCCTGGAGGTGTTCAAGAAAAGCCTGGCTGAGGCACTTAGTGCCATGGTCTAGTTGACTGGATAGGGCTGGGTGATGGATTGGATTGGATGATCCTGGAGGTCTATTCCAACTTGGCTGATTCTATTATTCTATATGATTCTATGATGAGATAGTTTTAGCTCACATACTTGAGCCAATGTGTTTTCCTGTGGACAAAGATAGGTTATAAAGTTTAATGACTTGGACAACTTGCTTTTGCTGGGAACCATTTTGCTTTTTATCTCCATATAGCTTACAAAATAAATTCTTGTAATTTTAAACTTTAAAGTTGATTAAGTTGTACACAAAAAATGAAAGAAAAGCCTGGCTGAGGCATTTAGTGCCATGGTCTAGTTGACTGGTTAGGGCTGGGTGCTAGGTTGGACTGGATGATCTTGGAGGTCTCTTCCAACCTGGTTGATTCTATGATTCTATGAGTACAGAGAGGATCAAACATCATGAAAATTATAACTGTAACCAAAGAATCCACAGTTATAATGTATTAGCATTGGTATTTTGGTGGAAAAAAAATCTTGTCATGACATTTTATTTTTGCAGTCTGCTGGGTGAAAAGATTGTCAGATCACATGGTTAAAAAACAAAATTCCCCAAAGAAACAAACTCAAAAGGATCTACTTGTGAATCAGCTTCACGGAGATCCATAAATGCTATTTACTATTTTTATTTCAAAAGGAAAAAGAGATAAAGGTGACACACTATTCATAAATAAGTAACAAGAATGAGGGTATGAATCAGGGAGGAACAGACCATCGAAGTGAATTATGTCTTAGAAGATACTGAAAGAAGGTTGGCATGGTGTTTCCTTTGCCTGCTTTGTTTTTCTGTTTATTTCTGACTCACTAGAAAAAAATCCAACCGACCAACTAAGCACAGAAAGTGGCAGAAAGGATAAAAGGCATAAAATATATTTCAGGTAATGAAAAATTAATTCCATAAAATTCTTTCAGCTTGGGGGAGGAAGCCTTAAAATCTCTGGGCAGTATATTAAAGAAAGCTGTAAAACGACTGGTGCTCTGGAAGAAGTAAACATTCAACACACTGCCCTTTTTTAGTACAAGAATTAGGAGAAATTAACAAATAGGTGGGGAAAAAAAGAAAGAAAAGAGACATACTTTTTTTGCACAGGACAAATCTTTTGGCACACCATGCTGAAGAGACTAAGTAAATTTAGCTTAAAAAAAAATAGGAGAAACTAGCAAATAGGTGGGAAAAAAAAAGATACCTTTTTGTACAGCACAAATCTTTTGTCACACCATGCTGAAGAGACTAAGTAAATTTAGCTTAAAAAAAAATAGGAGAAACTAGCAAATAGGTGGGGAAAAAAAAGATACCTTTTTGTACAGCACAAATCTTTTGTCACACCATGCTGAAGAGACTAAGTAAATTTAGCTTAAAAAAAATAGGAGAAACTAGCAAATAGGTGGGGAAAAAAAAGAGAGATACCTTTTTGTACAGTACAAATCTTTTGTCACACCATGCTGAAGAGACTAAGTAAATTTAGCTTAAAAAAAATAGGAGAAACTAGCAAATAGGTGGGAAAAAAAAAAGAGAGATAGCTTTTTGTACAGTACAAATCTTTTGTCACACCATGCTGAAGACACTAAGTAAATTTAGCTTAAAAAATCGATGAGAACCAAAATAAAATAAAAGATCTCCTGAAAAATAAGGAATTAAACCTGACCAGGAAGCCCTTCAGCTACAAATTTCAGCAGACTGGACATGTATTAAGAGTATATGTTTGTCTTACTTTGAACTCTTTCCAGGAAGTCTTCCAGTAGCTACTGATATTAAGAATTTTTTGGTTTCACAAATGTACTGCTAGTGTAGGAAAAAAATGCACTCAGTCTCACCAGCATCTATTCCTGTGACATATTTTCATGCTGACGTTGATAGCGTTCTTAGTTCTTAAGTTTACTACAGCTGGAAAGTAACTGGAAAGTACTTCATAACCCATGTCTGGCAACACCAAATGGGTAGGCAATTTGTAAGACACAGGATTTTGAACTGAGTATCTACTACCCTTGGCGAGATCAGCATGGTTGACATAGAACTATGACTGCAGGAAACCAAACTTCATTATGAACACTGTTCCTCACAGCACTGTGCAAAGCACAGAAAGTGCTACATATGTTTATAATTTTTATAGAAGCTTGAAAGTATTTGGGTTTGGAAACAAGAAAATAGAAGCTATTAGCTGAGAAACAGCTGTAATAAATTATCATGTTTTAAATATCAAAATCATTTACTCTTCATAAATTATTACATAGTTACTTTTATGTTCCTAGACAAATTATTGAAATAACAAGGAGTGGCTCTCCAGTTTATAACTTCACTCCTATCAGTAATAAACAATTACACTGAATTACCAAATGATCAATAATAATTGATCTAATAGCAATAAAAAAACTATACTGACTGTGATTTGGAAATAACAGGAAGAAATGTACTCATATAAAGTGCCTGCAATACAAACCTATTTAAACTGTAGCTTCAGAAGAGGCTTTTCTGCAGTGCAGTTAAGTGGTTTATGAACCATCCCAGGAACAATTATGCTAAATGGGCAGTGAATTACGCTGCCCTCACTAAATTTCAAGCAGCTTTTCTCATTTTTAGATTGCTGAAAAATGAATCTCATCCAAGTGGAATATACAAAATGTTTAATACATTATTGTTAAGGAATTCCTCCTTGCTGCTCTGCTCTCTATGCTGTGTGGGATTTGGTACAGTGATACTGTGATGTGGTATCACAGAGCAAGAACCAGATGTTTTCACAGTGTCTCCAGTTATACATAGTGAGCCAATCCAAAATAAGGCAAAATGTAAATTCCTGCACATAGGTCTGGGTAATCCTCAATGTCAAAATAAAGGCTGGAGGATGATGAAATCAAGAGCAGCCCTGCAGAAAAGGAATTGTGGGTGCTAGTGGATGAGAAGCTGGACATGAGCAAACAGATTGCACTTGCAGCCCAGAAGGCAAATGGAATACATCAGAAGAAGCACAACCTAACAGGTCAAGAGAGGTGATTCTGCTACTTTTCTCTGATGACATTTCCTCTGGAGTGCTGCATCCAGCTCTGGAGCTCTCAGCACAGGAAGAACTTGGACCTGACAGGCACAGAAATGATCACAGGGCTGCAACAGCTCTGCTACAAGGACAGATCAAGGGAGCTGGGGCTGTTCAGCCTGATTCTAAGTAAAAATAATAGTACTACTACTAGATACACCCAAATATCACAGTATCACCAAGGTTGGAAGAGACCTCACAGATCATCAAGTCCAACCCTTCACCACAGAGCTCAAGGCTACACCATGGCACCAAGTGCCACGTCCAATCCTGCCTTGAACAGCCCCAGGGACGGCGACTCCACCACCTCCCCGGGCAGCCCATTCCAGTGTCCAATGACTCTCTCAATGAAGAACTTTCTCCTCACCTCCAGCCTAAATTTCCTCTGGTGTAGCTTGAGGCTGTGCAGAAAGATGGTGCTGGCCACCTGAGAGAAGAGAGAAACCTCCTCCTGGCTACAACCTCCCCTCAGGTAGTTGTGGACAGCAATAAGGTCACCCCTTAGAGAGGTTTGAGTTTGGGAAAGGGGATCTTGTATGATTTTTTTAATTCTTTATTTGATTTTTCAAAAGCTTGGGGAGTTTTGCAGCAGTATGTAACACTTTATACTTTTATTTTTAGGGCTTTTCCCAGTTGTAGCACAGTTTTCCTCTTAATTTTATCATGAACACATTTTGGGTTTTGGTTGTTGTTGTTTGGCTTTTGGCATAATCACCCTAAGCATCATCTCTAGAGTCCTGTAAAATGAAGTCATTGAGACCAATCATCCACTCATATCCACATGAGGCATTTATATTCTCATTCTGTTTCTGGCAATGGGACTATGATACAAACCATTTTGATCAAAATGGTGGTTCTTTTTAATCTGCTGAAATGACTTAATTCAAAAGCAACCTCTTCTTTCCTCTTGAGAAACTAAATATCCCTATTCCTAAGGACTACTCCATAGAAATTGGCCCTTTCAAAAACGTGATGCTAACAACCAGTAACCAATAATAGCCTGAAATTGAATTAATGTGCACCATGTAATCATCTGGGAGGAAATAGTCTACAGCACTGGAAAACTGAATATTCTCTCAGATGCATAAACAGAAATTTTAAATATGGTGTTCCAAATCACTCTTCAAATA